>NC_080470.1:24052857-24389642 GCF_030265055.1 Doryrhamphus excisus
TCAATATTTTTCTCTGCCTCTCTGCCATCATTGTACTTTGCGACACCTGACAGCTGAAACCACGGCCGACAAGAGTTGTCTTTAGTCTGCCTTGCATGAATTGAAGAAAATGTGCTTTTCTACTTACATTGTACATGCTGATGAACTCCCTGTCGAGCACTTTGGTCACCCTTATGACCCCGGTTTTACGGTCGACCACAAACACGTTTGATGGGGACTGGCTCGCCCCGATACCCTCCAGAAAGTACTGCATGTTGCCTTTGCCATCATCAAAGTCAGAATGGATCTAAAACAAAAAGGATAAAACATAAGAATGAGATTTGGACATTACTTGTATATGTGATATGTTGTTTTTTTTACAACATGGGTATTGGTGATTTCAGTTTGATCACATGGGGTAGCCACAGCAACCAAGCAAGCGCTGTCTCCATCAAGGCTTTTTACTCACCTTGGCAACTGATGGCAACTGGGTGTAGTCCTTGTTTTCCGTGAGAGGTTTTGGTGGGGGAACCCAGTGCCTTTTTTGTCTTGACAGAAGGACGTCCCCGTTAGCCTCCACTGGAGCAAAGTTTTGGATCTGTAAAATAATTTGTATCATTGTTATTGTCCCAAAAATAGTCTTAGTGTCACGTTGAAGAACATTTTCACTCATTGAGCTAACATTTAGTCATGGATCAAAAGTACCTCAAAAGATTGCCTACACTCCTCACATTTGTATAAATATTGTATTATATCTTTTCATGCAACAAAGTAGTCAGTGTACAGCTTGAATCTTCTTTCTTTTTTCAGCTTTTCCCTTCAGGGGTCGCCACTGCAAATCAATCGCTTCCATCCATAAACCTCCTCTTTGGTCTTCCTCTACGCCTCCTACCTGGTAGCTCTAAACGAGCATCCTTCTACTAATATATTCACTATCTCTCTTCTGGACATGTCCCAACCATCTCAGTCTGGCCTCTCTGACTTTATCTCCAAGGCCTCTAACATGTAATGTCCCTCTGATGGATTTGTTACTGATTCTATCCATCCTGGTCACTCGCAATGAGAACCTCAGCATCCGCATCTTTGCTACTTCCAGTTCTGCTTTCTGTCTTTTCCTCAGTGGCATTGTCTCTAGACCAAACAACTTGGCTGGTCTCACTCACTCACAGTTTTGTATACCTTTCCTTTCATTTTAGCTGAAACCCTTCTATTACACATCAGACCTGACACTTTTCTCCACCCGTTCCATCCTGCCTGCACACGCTTCTTCACCTCCTTTTCGCAATCTCCATTGTTCTGAACTGTTGACTCCAATCTCCACCTTCTGTATCTCCTCTCCCTGTAACCTCACTCTTCCACTTGGGTCTCTCTCAGTCACACACACATACTCCGTCTTGCTGCGGCTAATCTTCATTACCTCTCCTTTCCAACCTCCACTCTTGTGGTGTGGAGCCCCTTGACAAAATACTCAACAGGCGTTATGTTAGATGATGCATCATCTGCAGTGTGCGAGTTAGCCTGGGCTCGGGCACCAACAAAACAAAGAACACAAGAAACTTGTGGCAACACCTAAAAGTAAATGAAATAAACTAATTCAACTTCCTTCCTTTTAATTTAGTAGTCTCCTGCCTCTGTGTGTTCAATCATATTTTGGGTTTATGTTCATTTATGTACAGTATACAGTATGTATGCTGTGTATATCAATGCTCTTATTATTCGAATGGACTAGAATGAAACAGCATACATATGTCATATGTCTCTTCCGTCCCCCACCCTCTTTCCACCACTACCTCACCAGTTCAGGTGCAAGGAAGTAGTGGGACAAGTTCAGGCACCTGGTGGTTGTTTTGTAAGTTCCTCCGCTTCCAGCATGTCCATATTACAACTGAAACGGCTTCAGTAAGTTTTTGAACTACTGGAAAGAATGCTGGTAGTGTGAGTCTGTAGGGCTGAAGCTGACAAATGACTGCAGGCGAAAGTGGAAGCTGAATGTGGATTAACCTGTCACACCTCCAACCAGAAAGTCCCGGGTGAGAAATAAGAGCGAGTGTGCTGTTTGTGCACTGCGCGCATGAGCAATGATAATTCAATAGTGAGTCTATGATAAGTCAGCTGGTGCTGCCACCCAGCAGGGCTGCATCATCCGTCACGACAGACGCATTTTTCACAAACCAGGCAAAGCCGCCACACCCTGCCACACCTGCATGCTGAACTCACAGCTCGGGCATGTGAGCGTGACATAAACAGACACAAGGCGTGGCCTGGCGTCCTTTCACTGCCAGAATCATCAAGCCAGCACACGTTACGCCTCAAAGAATGCATCAAATAGACTCTTCCACTCTACCGTGCTGAAGAACCCATCCCAGAGGACATTGCGGCCTGCTAATGAATCTTTCTAGATGTAGCAATTGAACACAACAGTTTGCTTGGCCACCAAGGTCTTACACAGCAAAAGAATCACTTTGTGCTTAAAACTCATCTGAAACACACACATGCAGTGTCATGATCCATATTGTTAGAACTCCTATTAAATATATAAAAATAATATAATGTGATATTACAGCCAACCAGCAGAATTTTGATCTGGAATTCAGAAATTCAATATAGTTATGGGAGGTTCAAAACAATGAATACCCTGAACCAACTGAGTCTGTATTTCTGCATATAATATTGATGCCAAGGCAGCATCGGTATGAGTTCGGTAACCGTACATTTGTTTACTTCCTGTGTTCCAAATATATTCTTTGCTAGTTCACATGACAAGGTAATATAACAATGTAGTAAAACAGCAGTCAAGTATCGGTGATACTGGGGCTGCATAGTATAGTATACTTGGTATTTTGGTTGATACAAGTCGTAGTAGTAGCAGTGGTAATCCTGTTTCTCGTGCATTTTACTTTTTGAACATTTTGTAATTAAATATAGTCCCCCCCATTAAAGGGAGTTCTTTATACTGGAAGTCATTAAGGTTCGGGTTGATGCCCCCCCAACGTGTAACATTATTCCCACGTGGGCAGTTAGCATTGTGAGTCGTTTAGCTTGTAATTGATTTGATTAACAGTAGTTCTTACCGCGATACACTGCGGTACAGTATCGACATGTCATCAGATATCGATACTGTATTGAAAACGCTTTAATAACTCAAGGTTTTTTTACTTTGCTACTTCATGCAACACAGTTTGTTTTGTTTTGCCAACATCGAAGGTTTGCGAAGCCGCCCAGAATGGAGGCAACTGTCGCTCCTAGATGATCTGAGATAATAAATGTCATGTTTGGAGAAGGTGATGAATGACCAAGGTGTCATTTACCTGAGACGAGTCAGAGTCAAGCAAGCAGGTCAAACATTAACAATGAATGATGCTGCTTTCAAGCTGTCGCTATGTTGCCATGGTAGCCAACAATTTTTTTTTCTTTTCGGATTCAACAACTCAAATAGCGACTGTACTTTACAGACGGTTTATGGCCAATAACAAAAGCCCGGAAGGCTCAAACGTCACATTTCAAGATTCCAGACATAGTTGAGACAATGCAGCAAGAACGTCAAAACACACAGCAGTGTAAAAGCATGCAAAAGTGCAAAAGCATGTCAAAGTTTTGTACTTACAGCCAACAGCAGCAACATAAATGTTAAAATCATGACTGGCGAAGTCCATGACATGACGGCCACACCAGTTTCTGGTAAAATGAGAGTCGACAGGCAGTGGAGGTGGCTTATAAGGGGAGGAGTGCTTTATTTGTACCACACACACCCTTAGGCAGAGACAGGTTACGCTGTGTGTGTATGTGTGTTTGTGTGTGTGTGTGTGTGTGAGCGAGAGACATAGACAAGTCACATATTTTGCCTCACAGTAGAGTGAGAACACGTCTATCCTGTCAGCGAGGGCTTGCGACCTCGCCATGCTGTCACTGTCACTATTCACGAATTAATGACCAAATAAACAGTTTTTATAATATTAAAGTTCTGCACATCATTATTATGATATACTGTACTAGTAGATATACTCATCTTTATTTCCTGCATATGCACCAAAGGTTTTATTTCTTCCTGTGGGAATGACCTTTCTCATTTACGTTTCTTCAGTGTATTTGTTCAATTTAATGCCTGGTACAACTCATGGTACAGTTTTTTTTGGACAGATATAATGATGATAACAAAAATAGCTCATAAGAGTTTTAATTTAAGAGCTGATATCTAGCAACTTCCATGGTTTTCTTGAAAAGTTCTCACATCGATAACTGTAGCATTGTACTGCCAAAGAATTAAACGCGTATGAGCTATTTTTGCTGTCATCAGTATATTTGTTCCAAAAATGGTACCTTTTAGTTGTGCCTGGAATTAAAATTGATGGACAAACTGAAGAAAGAAGGGTGGTCTCAGCATTTTTTCCATGTATAAATACTGCTGCATCGGCTACTACCAGGAATTTTAGCTCTCAGTATGAGACAGTATGAGAGTACTTCAGTATGAGCACATCAACAAATATCGTCTTGTGGCTTTTCCAATGATAAATGTCTGTTTTGCCTAATATAATGGCCTGTCAATGTAAATTGATCTATTGTCGTAAACATAGCAGCGGACACAATGATCATAAAATTATTTTTTAAAATTTGCCCTGAAAGCATACAAACCTATGCGATGGAAGCACTCAGACTTTTACGACTACATTGCTAATGGCGACAAGCAATTGTAAAGATAACACCTTAAGTAACGTGTCACATAACTTTGTCTGCTAAATGACAACATACAACCTAAAAAAATACATTCAATGTACTTCCAGATTAACACATTTACATCAGGTTTAATGGTTTTACTCAGGTTTAACTCTCATGTACCATATTTTTGTGATATTTAATATACACTGTACATCGTGTGCCGTATTGACATCATATTTAATGTACTATGTACCATGTATCATATTTAAAGTACCCCTTATGTACCTGACTTACATCCTATTTAATATATACGTACCTCTAAAAATACCATGTTTATCTCATATTTAATGTACCTCATGTATCACATTTACATGATATTTAAGGTACCTCTCATGTACCTGATTTACATCCTATTTAACGTATGTACCTCTAAAATACCATATTTACCTCATATTTAATGTAGCTCATAGTCTATATTTACATCATACTTAATGCACCTCCAGTATACCATGTTTACATCATATTAATACCGGTATACATACCTGTAATGTATTGTAGTACTATATTGACATCCTACCTAATGTACCTTTCATATGCCATATTTACAGGATACATATTTAATGTACCTCTAATGTACAACACTTACATCAGATTTAATGTACTGTATGTCTCGTACCATATTTACATTATACAATATTTACCACATTTATTTCCAACCTAATATACTTTTAATGTTCCATATTTACATCATATATAATGCACTTCTAATGTAGTACTGAAGCATACTTACATCCTACATAATGTATCCGGAATGTACCATATTTCTACCATATTTAATATAGTGATGAAGTATGATATTTTTGAGAGGGAAGATCAGCTGACGGTGCTGTGGTTATTTTGAAAGTTCTATAAGTGTCGCGCCCAAAATTGCTGAGAAAGCGTCCCGCCCAGAGAGTGTGAGTAAGTTGGAG
Organism: Doryrhamphus excisus; assembly: GCF_030265055.1. Taxonomy (NCBI): domain Eukaryota; kingdom Metazoa; phylum Chordata; class Actinopteri; order Syngnathiformes; family Syngnathidae; genus Doryrhamphus; species Doryrhamphus excisus. The sequence goes on from NC_080470.1 coordinate 24,058,461, forward strand.
CTCATTCCAGGAGAACAATATTGTTGTCACTCCTCACTCGGCTTCTATCGCTGCGTTGAAAACAAACACCGCGTCTATGACTCAGGACACGGCAGCCATTTGTGGTTTGTCCTGTTTTCTTTTTGGATCATGTGACACGAACACAGTTTCACTTAGGCCCCATGCTTGGTACCCAGGTCCTTTACATCAATAGAAACACTAAAGAACATCCCTTGAAGTACTCTACGTACGACAGAACCTCCAGTGTTTGTTTAACATGGTATATTGTAGGATATTGCACTCAACTAAACACCAGCATCATCCCCATTTACATTTGATTTGTGAGTACAAATACAGACCTGATCAAAATCTTAAGACCATTTGAAAAATTGCTAGATTGCTAGACCTTAATGAGGTTTTAAGTAGAGCTTAATGCGATTGGCTGTCCATGAAGACACAGGGAGGTCCTCAACCCAAATGAAGGCCCTTACTAGTACCGACTGCAGCACAATGACCATCAGACAGCATCTTTTGGCATCAAAAAACAAATTCAAGGACTTTGCCAGGGAGCATCAAACATGGGACATTGAAAGGTGGAAAAAACCATCATGATCTGGGGGTGCGTTTTCATTCAGTGGAACATCGAAGTTTCAGGTGGTGCAGGGTCGTCAAATGGCATCCTTCATGACTGAGGGCCCTCGTCTGTATGGTAACAGCTTGGTTTTTCAAGAGGACAATGCTGAAGTTCACAATGCTCGCTGATGACCAAGGACTTCTTCAGGGAGAATAACATCACTCTTTTGGACCATCCCGCATCTTCCCCTCATTTAAATCCTTTGGAGAACATTTGGAGATGGATGGCAAAGGAAGTTTATAAAAATGGCCATCAGATCCAGACAGTGGATACCGTTCTTCCACCCATCTTCACCACTTGGAGCAATGTTCCCAATAGCCTCCTAGAAACACCCACATCAAGCATGCCCAAACCAATTTTTGAAGTGTTTACCAAGAACTGCGGAGCTACTCATTACTGAGTCCTACTGAGAATTTTTTTTTCTGGTTTGGAGAGTTTTTTGTCATTTTTTTCGATGGTCTTAAACTTTTGATCAGCTGATAAAGAGCCTATTTCAGTTTCATTGTTTTCAATAGATATTTTTTTCAGTGTGCTATTTGTAACACTCTCCCTTCTTGTTTTTGCATATTGTAGCTGTACTTAAAACCTCATTCAGATCCAAATGTGCAAAAGGTAAATTCTAGCTATTTGATCAGGTCTGTACACGACCATCATGTAGCCCACCGAACATCCTCCAGGAGTTGATGATAATGTACAAACCGTGATATATGTCAGTCCACTGTAACTATAGACAACTATGAATCCAATATATTGGTGTGATATAATAAGCTGAGTCGTCGGCTTGATGTTGTACTCGGATATGATTCTATTCAGTGACTTGGACATGAGCACACGGGTCATACAGTATCAGTATAGTACAGCCAACAGCACAGACTGCCAGTCGACATAACGCTTCATGTAATCTCATTTAACTGACATACAATTTTCATCAGCGACATCTCACCCTTGTAGAGAATAAGACAGACTTACGCCTTGGAGTTAGTTATAAAGTTGAGCCTGAGAGGTTGGACTGGAAGGGGTGTGGTGTTGAGAGTTGCTTTTTTAACAGGTGTGTCTGTGTGTGGGTTGTTTGGTGTTTATCACATTTGAAGTTTAGTTCACCAAGCCGGTGTTGTGTACTGAGCAAACACATAAACACATTAAATGAAGGGCTCTTCATATTGGATGGTGCCGGGGTTAAAGACCGAATGACATGGGTGCTGCCGTGGACTATTGAGTTCCTCTTTTAACACGTTGACCTTTCACCTAGCAACGGCAACACGCCGGGTGAGAAAAAAGTCGAGGCGAGTTCAGCATGAGTGCTCGGTGTAAAAACCGGTTCTGCAGGAGGCGGCTGGGGAGGCTCACACATGCTCAGACACAATCTCAGTGCAGACACACCCAAATCCACTTATTGTATGTGCGGCCGTGTGCTTTCTTCTTGCATTTTGTTCATTTGAACAAATGGCTGAAGTACTTCCATCAAATTGTTCTGTGAATGTCGTTCTTAGGAAGTTCGAAATAAAACTGCTTACACTAAATATAATCTATTTTCATTTGCATATTACCTAAATACATATTTTAAACCTCACAACTTAAACAAACTGTCATTTTAATGTCTTTGGCATGGTGGACAGGTAACGACTAACTCTCTTTACATTCAGTGCTAAGCAGTGAAAACAGAAGAGTTGTTTGCAGGCAGGGGGAACGGATCCGTTATATTTACTGTTAGTACCAATATTACCTTTTTGTTTCCACATCCAGTCAGGAACAGTAGCCATTGGGCTGACATGGAGTGGGTGGAGCCTGCTGAGTTTATGGACTGTCCATAACTTGGACCAGGTTTGATCAAGTCTCAGTGGCACAGGTGAGCAGAAAATCCATTATTTGCGTGTCTCCTGTACCACCACTTTGTGGTATGATGGGATTCTGCTCACTACGGGGCTGCTGGATGAAGCCATCCTAGATCCAGTGAACTTGGTGGAGCTCTTGCTGCTGAAGGATTTTACAGATCCAGAGGGGTTACTCTTCTGGGACGCACCTTTTGCTTCCTGGAAGGTTTGCCCACTTCCTTTGGATGAGCCTTCAACCACCAGGACTCTCTGAGCTCCTGAAATCCCTCCTGTCTGCAAAGCGTCCCCTTGCAGGAGAGAAGTTTGGCTGCCCTTTCGCACCTTAACAGAGCCTGCAGAGACATTGCTGTCCACGACCACCATGGCCTGCAGGCCAGATCTGGTGGCTCCACTGGTCTGGATCTTGGAGTTGTCCATCAGGACTATGCCAGGGTTCTTAGTTTGTCCACCAGAGAGTGCTCTCTGCCCCTGCAGCAGCATGCCTTGTGAGGGTGCTGCTAGCACCATGCCCTGGAGGTTGGTTGCTGGTGCCTCAGCCAGCAGCATGGTGTTCTGTACTTGTGGCTGAACCACATACTGAATGGGTTGGAGCATTGGAGTGGTGGCGGTGGTGTAGTAAATAGGCTGCTGCTGCTGGACCAGGAGCATCTGGCCTTGATTTTCCACTGCTTGCGCCGCTGTCGTCATTGTCATTTCTTTCAGCACCTGAGAGCGATCCTCCTTCTGTATCACAGTATGTTGTGCTGGTGACAGCTTGGGGGGTTCTGGCAGCGGTTCACTCACAACCATGGTTGAGGATGTGCTGGGCATTGAAGTGGCCACGTTTTGGATTTTCAATCCACCGCACACCTCCGCTAGTGTCTTGAACTTTGGACCGAGGTCATCTAGGAAATGCAGGTCGTTGTCGGTCTCCAGTAGGCTGCAGCAGCCCACTGAGCCAGTGGAGGAGCCTTGGCCCTCAAAGTTGTATTTCAAGAAAGTATCCTTCACCGCAAGGTTCTCTCCTCCGCTGTGCGACTTCTGTTGAAACAAGACAAAAATAGCATATTGCTACTAGTAGCTCCTTAAGATACAGTATACTGCTGTCCAACCGTGTAGTGCTTTATATGCAGGATGAACTGTAGGGTCTTTAAAGATTTCTCAGGGCAACCTATTAAGAGTGTTGCACAAATCTAACCTGGGGGGGGGGGGCACAAAAGCATGAACATTTTTCTCTCAGTTTTGTAAATGGAACTATACTGCTTTTGACACTTGTATTTGGGAAGTGAATGAAAGGTTCTGATTGATGACACCAAGGGCTCTCACTGTACTGTGGGGGGGGAGTGCAAGACCATCAGGGCAGTGATATCATTTGCAATCTTGTCACTGAGGTGCTGGGAACCAAGGACTGTGATTTTCACTTAACAGTGGAAATTAATGGAGTGTTTTTTGCCCAAGATGATCTCCCTGGGGCGGCACGGCGGTCTAGTGGTTAGCGCGCAGACCTCACAGGTAGGAGACCAGTGTTCAATTCCACCCTCTGCCATCTCTGTGTGGAGTTTTCATGTGGGTTTTCTCCGGGTACTCCGGTTTCTTCCCACATTCCAAAAAACATGCTACGTTAATTGGCCACTCCAAATTGTCCATAGGTATGAATGTGAGTGTGAATGGTTGTTTGTCTATATGTGCCCTGTGATTGGCTGGCGACCAGTCCAGGGTGTACCCCGCCTCTTGCCTGAAGACAGCTGGGATAGGCTCCAGCACCCCTGCGACCCTCGTGAGGAAAAAGCGGTAGAAAATGAATGAATGAATGAATGATACTTCAAATGATATGATCTGTGCTAAAATGTTAATTATAGCATTGTCTGTATAGTATTTACAAATGTTATGATAGCAAAAGTTTGATCCCTAAAGCAGAGTTGCCATGATTTCTATGCATTCATATCTCTGTCTGGATTTGTGCCACAGCAATCTTACCTCACTTCCTCTAGCTCCCTCATGTGGTGATAATGTAGTACTGGCCACTTACACGTGAGGGTTAAACAAATATGGCAGTGCTCATTCCTCACCTGCATGTAGTATTGGGCAAGGATGTGATCTGGCAGTGCAATGCTGTCATACGTTCCTGCGGCTGCACCTCGTACTGCTCTGTTTCCCAATCTGGAGTAAGAGGTGTTCATGTTGGCCTGGTTCATCAACCACGACTGCTCTATGTTTTCTTCCACAAAAGCGGACTGATTCATTCGATCTGTGACGTCACCCAAGACCACCTGTGTCGGCAAGTAGGTCAGTGGCACCTCCTGCAACAGTCCAGAGCAGACAGGTCAAGTTGGAAATACCGCAACACTATCCCTACGGAGTAATCCGGACTCACCGTGTTTTCCCCCTGGCCCTCGGTGCAGTAGTTGATCAAGTGCGACTTGGTCTCAAAAGGTATGTCACGTGTGTCCACTGGCAGCCCCGCAGCACCCCCACATTGGCAGAAGAGCAGTAGCAGAGGAATGACTGGGGAAAACAAAAACACACCTCAGATTTTTTCCACATTCAGAAAGATTCTTCTCCACCCTTACGTAAGAGCAGCAGCAGGCCCAGCAACAGCAGTCCGATGCCTGCAGGTCCCAACTCTGCTCTTTTGCTGGGCTGACCGTGGGTGCCTCGTTTTCCACACCTGACTTCATCCTCGCAAGTACATACTTGGACCGTCACCTTCTGAGGTTTTGGGCACGCCACCCCCTGCCCGTCCTTCACTAGCACTTCCACTATGTGTAAACCGGGCCACTTGGAGTCCTGGGCCCTCAGGATGGCTGTAGTATCTGCACACAACAGCACACATGGTGAGGTTTATCAGGAGGGATATGCTAATAATCCACTCAGATCGTAACGAGATGCCGTCTCCCCTCCAGTCTTCTCACCATTAAGATGTTCCACCTGCCATTTGCCCTTCGTGTTTTCTGGGATGATTTCAAAGGTGAAAGGAGCTCCATTTGGGAAGTCGTCCTCATCGATGGCGGTGACAAAAACAGCATCGTTTGGAATGCACATCGTCTCGATGGTACTGGTCAGGGTGGGACAATGGTCGTTAAAATCTTCCACTTGGATGGCCACAGTGCCAGTGGCGGTGCTTGAGGGCATGTCTGTTTTGTGGATACACCCCAAGAATACTCAAATTTTCATCCATTTGTTATTAAAATGCACAGCTCTTCAATGATACGAAGGACTGATGCATGTTACGTATCGTGCAGGGCATACCCTCCGAAATGCAGAGTACTTTGGCATAGTACGTCCCATTAACCAGGAAAGTAGACTCTCTGTCAGGCATCTTGTTCATTTTGATCTCAGCCGTGTCTGGGTCGATGGTGAGCCAGTTGTCAGGGTCAGAACCTTTAACATATCTACAACAGAGTGAACACAGTCAGTCTGGTGATGTGTTTGTGTGTTTGGACACAATCACCATGACAATGTTCATCCACTCACTTGACATTCTCAGCTGGTTTCCCAGTGTCCTGGTCTATCGCTGGGTAGCGGGCAATAACATCCGTAATGGTGGTGGAGCCTCCCTCTGACATGGTAATCACTTTGACTTTGGGGTCAAAATCTGGTCCTTCACGCTGATTCCTCACGTTGATTTTGACAGGATAGGTCTTATATGGTGTGTTTTCCGTAACTTTTCCATGAGGTGGAGCCTTGTTCCTCACCATGAGTCCAAGATCGAGATTCTTCACATTCTCGTAATCCACAGGCTGAGAAATAGTACATATTCATCCAAACTGTTTTGGGATGACACACATTCTAACATGGATAGATCGGGTGGTGTTGTTTTTGTGAGGCGATATGACTTTTTAACTATCTCAGACAACTACAAATCTTATCAAGTGTACCTTATCAAGCATGAGGATGCCCTCATTGGTCTTTGGGTCCTTTTTGATGCTGAAGTATTTGGCCTCGTTGCCTTTGACAATATCAAACACGGGTTCCCAGTTTTCTGTGTCCTTCAGGTCCAAGTCTTGAGCTTTGATTCTCATCACCTCCACGCCTTGTGTGTTCTCCTCAATGCTTCCCTCATACTGCAGGTAAAACACCAATGACTGTTGAGCATGCAGACGGGTGATACAACCAAAAACAGTACACGACTAGTGTCATGAGCAGTGGGAGTCAAACTACCTTTTCCTTTTCCAGAGTAGGAAGGTTGTCGTTGACATCCAGCACATTGATGGTCAACGTACTTGTGCCAGTGAGTCCCTCTCGTCTACCATTGAGGTCCTGAGCCTTCACCGTCACAATGTACTGATCTATTCTCTAAAAGCGAAACCGTTTTTAGAATGAAGAAAAAATATTTCTTCCAGATCCCAGCCAGTACCTCTCTATCCAGAGACGGCTTGTTGACAAAGATGTTTCCATCGTTGTTCATTAAGAACATGTCTTCATTGGGGTTCTGCTTTATGATGGAGTAGACCAGCCGAGAGTTCGGGTTGCCTGGTTCGTCGGCATCCGTTGCAGTGACTCTTGTGACAAGAGTCCCTGGAAATTGCAACACAACAATGACATTGATGATTTATTTGCTCACTGGGTCCACAAAGCTCAATGACCCACTGAGGATGTTGATGCTCACCAGTAGGACTGAGTTCGTACACGTCCACGGGCTTCATGGTGTCAAACACCGGAGCGTTGTCGTTTTCATCGACCACCTTGATTCGTATGTCCATCTTCTTTTCTGCATCGGTGCCATCATTAAATTTTGCCACGCCCAACATCTGAAATTAAATAGAATACCATGAAAGCAGTCATACTACATTGAAGAAGTATATAAATAACCAAGGGATGCAAATAAAATCAAAGAAGAGCAATCAAGTAGGTATCACTCACACTGTAGGTGTCCATCACCTCCCTGTCCAATACTTTGGTCACTCGTATTAATCCAGTTTTAGGATCGACCACAAAAACATTAAAGGGATACGCATTGGCACCGGCGCCCTCCAGAGAGTAGGTGATGTCCCGATCAATATCGAAATCGGATCGAATCTGAATCAGAGAGAACATACACACATAGAATATGAGTTCTACAAATGGAAAGCATTTGTGAAGCATGGTTCAATACCGCCCTCTAGTGGAAGAAGATGGGTAATAATATTCCTTGTAACCACGGAGACGTGTTGTTGTAGAAGTAGTTGAGCTCACCTTTGCTATGAACTCTTGACTTGTGTAATCGTTATTTTCCTTCAGTGGCCTCGCAGGGATGATCCATTCTCTCTTTCTCCGTAAAAGGTTGCTGTCAGAGTGGGCCCTCAGTGCAAATACACCCTGGAAGTGTTGAATTCAAAGTTCAAGTCATTCTACATTTTTGTCACATCAGAACCCTCATTATAACCTAACAACGATGTAGATGTCATCAGTAATACTTAGTGTGCAGTCAATGATTAGAAATATGAATGATATGGTAGGCATCCATGTACATTTAGCGCTGCTAGTATGTTGTTAACATTCATACGTATAGAAATATATATATAGTGTTTGGTGGACAACGTTGTAAACATTCATCTGCGTCATGTTCAAAGCATTCGTCTTGTTGCCGCTCTCATAAAAAGTGAATGACAGGTCTCGGTCTTTTTGAAAACTCAGGCAGGTCTACCCACATCTGTGGCGCCAACGCAGCCACTCAGGACTCGACTTAATTATAATGAGGACTAAACACAACAAGCACACTTCTGCAGATTCCGCCTCTGCTGAGATGTCTCAAGCTCTACAAAATACACATCATTAGGGGTGTAACAGTATCAAAAACTCACCTTTTGTATTTCACAATGCATTTATTTAACTAAAAACCTGAAAAAAAGCAGGTTTATCCACCTCTGCTGGGTCCCTCCAGTCGCATCCGCTGCTTTCTGAAGCGCAGATGCAGCCGAATCCCTTGTCTATGCCCGAAGAGTAGGTCATGTGTGCACAAAGGCCGTTTCACACATCATGCGGAGTCCGCCGCAACCCCGCACACAACAAACGTTCCTCCTGCACTAAAAGTGCCACACAGTGTCTGCATGATCCCAAATTCTTACTGAGGCGGTACTCATCCTCAAAATTCTGCTGGGCTTTATAGCCGCTACATGATGGATGATCGCAGCGTAATCTTAAAAGTCACCACACCCTGCCAAGTGCTCACCCCCTAATGCCGCACCAATCTAAAGCTTTTCAAAGCGCCACCCTGTTGAGACATTTTTTAGGCACGTTTTGCAGAGTGCTAAACTTATACCACTCTCACAAAGACAGCAAGTCCCACACATGGCAGTCATGCTAGCTCTGGATGCTGCAGCGAGCGCGGGGGTAATCAGTGGAGGGGATCAGCATTTGAAAGCAAGTATCGGTTGATAGCAGTACCGTCCTTTTTCACTGATATCAGCCCATACCGATTGGTGGCCGATTGATCGGAGCACCCCTAATAGCCAATAAACAATTTACCATTGGGGCGCAAATGGTCCCCGGGTCCCCAGGCTGATATTTGTCCGCCAATTCTATACATTGTCTTATACCCTCACACACCTCCACACCTGAACACGTCCTCTGTATATAACCGTACTGTCCACGTCCCTCATTTTTACATTTCCTTATCGTCCATATCCAGTTTAAGGGCGGAAATGTGGACAGCTTCTTTTACTGTAGATGTGCTTTAGACACGCCAGCGATCAACCTGTGTCCACATACACATCCCAACTGTTGCTATACATGTGACCACTGTCTACTTTCCATTTCATAGTTTGGTCCGCTTCCTATAGGAAGGACATGAATTAGCCATGGACTCATCCTTTCTTTTCACTGAGAGCACCATGCGACTGCTTTGTTTAAAAGAGCAGGGCGTAAACTAAGCAATTAAAACTAAGAACTCACCACAAAGAGCAGCACACATGGAGGAGAAAGCATGATGAAGCCTTGCAGGAGGTCCTCAAAGAGTCTGAGCTGAGGAAACGAAGGAGGAGGCTTTTGGGGAGAAGAGAACGCCCACAGAGAATGTGTGTGTGTGTGTGTGTGCGTACAATCGTAAAATGTATAGAAGTCAGGCGGTGCACGACAAGCAGGCTTCAGTACGATGTCATGCCTGTAATGGACGACTGCAGTAAAAAGTGCAGCACCTGTGCAGGTAACACATGCTCCCATCAATAATTTATTAAGTCTTTCACACCTTCCGCTGCACATTAACCATTTCCGCTTTAATTTCCATATCAAAGTGTAAATAAATCAATAAATCAGGGGTCATTTTATGCATTAAAACCAATGGAATATTAGGTCACTGGAATATTTTTGTAACTATGTGTATGTATTGTAAAAAAAACTTTTTCATTACGTTTTAAAAACATTATTAGAGCCCCGTAGACACGAAATAACACCCCTATAGTCACCTTTACACACATATTATTCTTTGTTTACACCACATGGCTAAGCAATCTGCAGGGACACAAGAGATGGCCACAGGCCTAAACATAGCATCCTAGCGAGCTAACTAGTTAGCCTTTAATGTATTTATTTTAGGAGAACTCCTTTATTCATTCTATCATGTTGGACATGCCATGACTGATGAATGTCTCATCAATGTTTTATTCAATTTGTGATGCCTAGTGACCAGAAGATTACATATTACTTGTATTTCAATATATACTTATCTATGTAAGTATATAAGTACTTACATAGTATTTAGAAGTACTGTAATATATTTCTATTAATGGACCATAGTGAACCACGAAACTGCAATCATTTATTCATTTTTTAAAACCTGTGATAGAGTGAGGGACTGATGTTCGACTGTATTATGCATATATATAAATATATATGTGTGTATATATATATGTGTGTGTGTATATATATATATATATATACATATATACCTATATATGTATGATCAAGCTGTCGCTTCTCCATTATTTACTACTACACAGGAAGCTAATTAGCTAGCCAATGAGTTAGAATTGCTCATGCTCAGGAAAACACTGACCTCTATTGAATTGGTATATAATTACAGGTCAAGATCTTAATCCTCAGCCTTGTGAAACATTTCTCAATGGCACACACCACTACAAAGCTAAATCCCAATTATTTGACATATTTGAAAATTTTTCAAAAAAGTAATGCAGAAAGTACTTGCCCTGCTATGGCTTTTTAATAGTCGTTTGACACTGGTTCTGGTTCTGTAACATCTCATTACAGTAATCCCTCTTGACTTTGCACTTTGAATTTCATGGCTTCACTTTATCTAGGTTTTCAAAAATATATTAATTAATAAATCATGTTGTTTAATATTGAAGATGGCCAGTTATTAGTCAAAATTATGATCAAAGGAATTCCTCAATGAACTAAAATAATTCAGAAAACACATTCAAAGATGAAGATATGTAGTATTCTACACTGGTCACTGGGTATCAGTAATGCTACTGTAATGTTGGGTGAGACACACAAGCACCAGACCTGATCGCTAGAACAACAGGCGTTTATTTTAGGTTTGAATGATCTCACAATATTTTGTTGCTGCCGTAACCCACACCAAGCAGAGACTCAGCCTTATATTGGCTAATAGCACTTTAAAGGTGAATACAGGGGTGTTATTTCATGTCTAGAGGTCTCTAATATGTTTTCATTGCTCTAATTACAAAAATATTGAATGAATAATATGCTAATACAAAAAGGCGAATACAAAAATGAGCAGAACCACACTTTGGACACCCCTGCAGTAAATGATACAATAATCATATTATCAGTTATGAAGGTATTTCAGGTATATCATTGTGGGTCCAGTTGTTGTGGCTGTCATCAGTGTCCAAAGAGCTGCAATGTGAACTACACCTGCCTGCCAACAGTCGCAAGCGTGGGATAATCCTGTAGGTGTCAGTGAAGCGTGCCATGCACAAGCTCAATGTGGCTTGTCAGACACAGCGCACCTTTCCTGGAAAGGAACAAAGATCATATCAGAGCATCATGTTGTTTTTTGCACTTCAATCAAAACCAACTTTGAATCATTTCGATTCAGCAGTATGCAGTATCTGGAAATCAACCATGTTTTATCTGCGTTTTGGAGGATGAAACTACAATGGCTGACAGGGGCAATATCTAGAATCCAAAACTAACAGCACTCCAGCACCATAAAACACATGCAAAATGTGCTGCAATCACATAAACCGCTGCAGGATGAAAAATAAATGCAAAAGCAAAAATGCTCACAGTACCCTAAATGATGGGGGACTGATGATGCAGAACTGATGGTGGGGTGAAAAAGTGTTGATTCAACGTTTGTTTGACTCAACAATCTTGGCTTGCGAATGAAATCAGTCAAGCGAGTTGTACAACAAAAGCTGGGTTTGGGCGGGTGTGGTATTTTTCCACTTCGACGCAGGAGTGTCCGCGTGACGCATGAAACTGCCGTTCATGGTTCTGTTTATGGCAAACTTTGTGCAGTTTATGTCCAGAGCGGCGGGTTCAAGGTTCATTTGGCCATGGTAGCTACTTCTAAATTGTGGTGGTACTGGTGTAGTTAAGTAGTGGCTTTATTTCATGCTAAAGGGGATAGGATGATACTCAAAAGTCATGATGGAGTACTTACTCCAGGAAAATAACGCTCGAAAACTATGATTGCTAATGATTGCTTTGCAATGCGGTGACCAGCCAGGCTTTTTTTTGTTGTTTTGTTTTGCATTTTGCTATACTAAAGTGTACCGCCGAGTATTAGGGCCACAATGACAAAATACTAATATCTTAGAGAATAAAATCGTAAATGAATGAGAAAAAAACCTTGTAAATTTCCAAGAAGAAAAATTGTAGTCGGAAATTTATGAGGAAAAAAAAGTTGGAAATTTATGAGAAATAGGGTGTAAATTTCCGAGAATAAAGTCGTAATATTATGTGTCATTGTGTCATATTTGTCAGAAGGAAAACTCTCCCAGTTTGCTGCTGTTTTTTTCAACTTTCTCCTTAAATAATCTTTTTGTAATATTATGACTTTACGCTCATAATATTAAAATGTATTGTGGCACCCTAATTTTCCAAACTATATATAACTCTATGCTACTGAAATAACCTCATAATAGTTTTTTTCTGTAAAACTGTGGCTTATTTTTTGTTTCTTTCCTTCTTTTTCTTCTTTTCTTCCCTTATTATATACGTTTTTGCTCTTTTCTTCCCCAACTTTATTCCGATAATAGATTGAATTCATTCCCATAATACGTTTTCCCGACCCTAATTCTTGAGCCACAGTTTGGATAACGCTGATCGCTGTCCTACCGCTTGCTATAACTGCTGAAGGGTAGAATACTCGTGATAATAATATTGACTACAGCAAACGATCAAAACCAAGCCACTTTGAATGCATCTCGCTTGCAAACCCCTCCTGTGTTTGCTTCCTGGTGAGGAGACTCCTTTTATTGGAGAGGAAACTGAGGGCAAAGTGCAGCAAAGTGGAGACTGTGGAGTACAATACTGCATTTAAGGATAAACAAATATTAACATTTCTATCAGTGACACGCAATGACAAGTATGCTATGAGAAATAGCGCCTTTTAGGAAGGTGCCGTGCACTGGAAACGGGACATTACCAGTGGAGGGTCGCATGAGAACACACACACACACACACATTGGAAGAGTTGCTCAACGAGCTGTGTAACTCCTCTTCCATGTAATTATTTTAACCACTTCAATGTTGAACTGCCTGCCAAGATACTCGAGATATCTCCATCAAGGCTGCAGACCACAGGTGAAGGAGGCGGGGGCCGATGGGGGTGGGTGTTTCACTTCCAACTGGTTCTACAGGTGTGATACTTCCTGGATGAATGACACATTAATGTAGATGTCAGTCAACACACCCTTGCCTCATGAAAAGGCCTTCATGCATTAAAGTCCAGTGCAAACATTCATGTGTCAGTCCGCCACCCCCACGCCCCCACACCCCCACCAGGTATTTCTACATTTCCTCGACATACAAATAGTTGCGCATAACCACATAAAGGTAATTATTGTTAATTATTTATTGTTTGATGGGATCACTGGTATATGTGGAGGGGCAGTGGTAGTCGTGGGGGGGGGGCGTCATATACCTGACACCAGTTTGATTGACAGAAGCGCATTGTTCGAGTGGTCACTCTATCTTACTTCCATTAAATTTGCAGTGAATAGCTTTAAAGCCCACTAGTCAGAGCACTGAGGGCCTTTCGGAGGCGGGGTGTGGCAGACATATACGTTCATATTATCACATGTTCCAGCAGAATTGTCCTGCTAGTCCTGATAGAATATTTGCATTGAAAAATATTGTTGTATGAACAACACAACAACATGCCCCATATTGGATGCTAACCGGAATGTACGCAAACCGAGGCCAAGTTTTGGCCATAATATTTTATTTGTAGTGTAGAATAGATAGCGATGAGTCTTGCATATTTTTCTCAGCTTGTCTGTAATTTTTCTGTATTTTTTTTTTTTTGGTGTGTGTGTGAGTGTGTGCTCGTTATCGGGTCAATGTGGCCCGTGTGTGTTATCAGCATGTCGTGTACTCCACGTTCTTCTCTCTGTCCTCTTCGTCCTGAAGGAAACATGACTCCCCGGTCATTGTAGATCTTCGCCCCCCACCCCTAGTAACTTGAGGTCCGCTCAGACAAAGACCACACTGACTAACGGGGGGCTCACGTAGAGAAGAGAACTGACCTCCTAAAAGGAAAGTCAATTTTTTGTGTGAAATGTTCAGCAGGTCCAAGATAAAATGCCCTGAAATTTGGTGAAATGATGAGGTAGCTAACAATGCACATCATTGGGAGGTAGCTATTTCGATCATGCATTAACAAATACATTGATGATAACATGTAATACTTACAGTATCTTTGATGATTTATGACTTCCGGCAGCTGAATAGAAACATCAACAACACTTATAGTGTCCACATTCATATTATCACATGTTCCAGCAGGATTGTCCTTGTGGGGCAGGTGTATCCAAACCACTGATACAATATTTGCATTAAAAAATATTGTTGTATTAATAACACAACATCATGCACAATATTGGATGCTAGCTGGAATGTATGCAAACCGAGGCCAAGTTTTGGCCATAATATTGGGATGGCTGTGTCTACCAGCACCATTTTTGTGCTCCAGTCCTCGGGTAAAAAATGCTAACAGCAAACAAGCATCTTGTTGAGTCTTCATAGCGAAATTGCGATCTAGGTATCAACTCTTCCGTCTATTCCGATGCTGAAACTAATATATATATCCCAATATATTTAGGTTAGCGCTTCCATTTCACGTTCCCCATGACGACAGACAGTAAACGTGGTTGGTAGTCTTTATACAGCAACCTTTATACTGTCTTTTTCGCTGTTCACTCCTGCTACGCAGCCTCTCCTTTGTATCTCCGCACGGAGCTCTGTTCGCTCGGCGTAGCGAAGAGGTGTTCAAAGCTAACAGCTGCTCCCAGGTATAAACAACGGAACAAGCAGCAAGCTACAAATGTGCTAAGATGAACAGCGATAGCTGCACACTTGCTTAGGGGTCAGTACGACTAAAAAAAAAACAATAAGAATGTACGAATTAAGCATTATTAAACACAAGAAACGTAGCAGAAAATACGGTACGTAGCTGATTTAACTAGCTTGCACTCGCATCAAATCCAGTCTATATCAATTTGAACAATATGCTTGTTTTTCATATCATGCTTAAAAGAAATATCAATATCGATATACGTATACATACAATAACAATATTGCTGTAGCTTGGTTAGATGTGGAAATGGAACACTGTTGGCGTTGTTAGCGTCAAAAAATTTTGGTTCTGTGACCTGAATTGTTAGCTAGCTCATACTGACTGGCATAGTAAAGGGAAATAAATATGTGTTCATGTTTCATATAATGATTGTGAATGATGGGGAAAATTCCAGAAAAAGTGTACGTTTCTTTTAAAGCGTCTCATGGACTCTGAAGTTAAGGGCTGCAGTTCATTGAAGGGTTGAAACGCTAGTTTGTGTTTGAAAGACCTTGTCATGTTTGAGGTTTTATTGTAAGAAGAGTTTTGATTCTATTGGGTGAGAGGATTACATTTGTTGGCAGGAATGTTTTTGGTCACGCATTTTGAAGACGTGTCAATGCAGGCTTTGTTCCTGAACATAAAACTAAGACACTCAAGGGTGTGGAACTTGACATGTGGTTTTTATGTTAAACAACTCCCAACTTTACACGCAAAAAACAACACATCAGTTAAAAGTGGTCCTGTCCTGACAAAACCTCTTCTCAACCCGATTCTACCTATTGGGACTAGCGTGACATTTGGTAATATGTCAGTTCAAACTCCCTGCAATGTTCTTTTTTGTCAAACTGACCTTGGTTTTGTGTGTATGGGGGGCGGCTTGTTTTAAAGGAAGTACGACTGAGGCTAAGTCCACACGAATACAGATTTTTTTAGGTACTTTTTTCGATGCGTTTTGGCCTCTTATCCAACTACAAACATAGGTTTTTGTCCTCAAAAATGTAGTTTGGCCAGGATGAAGATTTTGGAACACCACACGTGTATGGATGGCAAAGACGAAGCTTTTGGCGTGTTGTCGACAGATGACGCAACAATCATGTGCTGTCATTTCCAGACGAGATAAGTATGATTTAGTGTGTGCAATGGCAAACGTTATAGAAATTACTTTTTGTGTGATTAAGAGTAAACATACGCCTACTTTTACTTTACATGGATTACAACAAAGGCGCTCGTGGGTGCCGCACAGGAGAGGCGACATCGCCTGTACTCCAGTCATTTTCAATGAAACCTACGTGATAGGGCGATTATCACGTGTGAAAGTTTGTGCTCAGAAAGTTGAAAAATTGTCTGTTCATCGCTGACGCCCGGATGAAGACGAGATGACGAGATGCTAATCAGTCCTCTAATCAGATTTCCCGTAGCCATTTGACATTTCTAAAAAATAATATAGAGATATAAAGAAAAAAGCAGCACCTTGTTGGCGCCAGAATAATAAATAATAAATAATAAATAATAAATAATAAATAATAAATAATAAATAATAAATAATAAATAATAAATAATAAATAATAAATAATAAATAATAAATAATAAATAATAAATAATAAATAATAAATAATAAATAGGCGGCGCGGTGGTCGAGTGGTTAGCGCGCAGACCTCACAGCTAAGAGACCCGAGTTCAATCCCACCCTCGGCCATCTCTGTGTGGAGTTTGCATGTTCTCCCCGTGCATGCGTGGGTTTTCTCCGGGTACTCCGGTTTCCTCCCACATTCCAAAAACATGCTAGGTTAATTGGCCACTCCAAATTGTCCATAGGTATGAATGTGAGTGTGAATGGTTGTTTGTCTATATGTGTCCTGTGATTGGCTCTCGCCTGAAGACAGCTGGGAGAGGCTCCAGCACCCCCGCGACCCTTGTGAGGAAAAAGCGGTAGAAAATGAATGAAATAAATAATAAATAATAAATAATAAATAATAAATAATAAATAATAAATAATAAATAATAAATAATAAATAATAAATAATAAATAATAAATAATAATGTGGAGAATAAATAGATGACATCAAATGTGCAAACAATGTGCAGCGTAAACAGTAATTTGTACAAATAATTAAAAAAAATTGGAATAAATAACAATAATTTAAAGTTTTGGTTGTGCGTATGGGCAGGTAGAGGGGCGTTATTTGGCATTCAGCAGTCTGATGGCCAGGGGGAAGTAGCTGTCTCTAAACCTGGTTGTTCTACAGCGGATGCTGCAGAGCCTTCTCCCCGACGCCAGGCGAGAAAACAGTCCATGGACATTTATCTGTGTTTATCTTCAATACTAGCAAGATCCGGTACTAGCAAAAGTCCTCGATGAACACCGGCCGCTTTTCCTCCATCTGACAGCCAGTTAAACCGCTCCTTGTGCATGGATTTCTACACATTGGCGATAAATTTTGCCAAAAATGATCCATTCTCTAAAAGAGCCATGACACTCGTGGGACAATTTTGACCAGCATGTCGTTATTTTGGAAATATATTGTGTGAATATTCGCAAGGCAAGGACATTTAATAAAGATTTTCAGTTTTATATTCATGGCTGAAGGCTGAAATTGCCTCAACAGTCCATGGCTGACCCATATTATTTATGTGGGTTAGGGTACTACTGAGAGGTTATACTTGGAGGCTGCATTTGAAGCCCAATGACTTCATTACTCAGGAGGTACCAACGAAAAGTCAAGTTTGTTTTTGGCTTAGCCCATGAGGAGAATCTGCCTCAACCAGGACAAAAGTTATTATTTTGAAGTGGGTACATAACTCGTTGTGTGTGAGTGGTAAGCAGTAAAGCTTGTCGCTGAATGCACCAATGCCCACGGAGGCTTGGAGACGTTATGATCGGAGGCTGCAGTACTCGTAGCAGACACTGGATGTCAGTATTTGATCTCCTTTCGGCCTGCACAAGTGCGCCTGTTGTACACAGTTATGATCTACTATGTACAGCTGGGTAGATTGTTTTTCATGTTGGAAATTAACCATAACTATTATCATTCTTGTTATTTTATTGTTATTATTATTGCATAGTAATTATATTATTATCTATTCTTAACCACACAACCTTAGTAAGGACAAGCGGTATAGAAAATTGATTGATGGATTTGTTTTTTTAAATTATTTTTATGGAAAAGTAAAAATAATAATCATGATGATAGCAATAATAATATTTATTAGAATATTAATAATATTAATATAATAATATGGTGCATACTGTATATAATTGTCGTTATGAAATATCAATAAAAAATAAAACTATAAAAAATAAAATAATGAAATAATTTATAATAAGAATGCCTATTTTTTTAAAATAAATTAACTGAATAAAAATCAATGATTAGTATAACTAATTACTAATGACTAAAATCAAAATTTTTTATTAATGTTATTATTATTATTATGGGCCTGCAAGCAAAGAGCAGGAACCCATTTTTAAAAATTCTTCATGTATTCTTTATTGTTGTTGTTATTATTATGTCATGTGTTAGAAGCAGATGTTCAAACTGATGACATGTGATGTCAGGTGTGAGGTGGCAACTCTCGGTCACATGGCCCATCTGCTTGAACACCCACCCACACACACACCCACCCACCCACACACACACACACACACACACACACACTGTTGACGATTTCAGTGCGATAACACATATCTAATATTGGATGTGATTAATGAGATGAACAGAAGTGTCAGAACAAGCCCCGCCACTTCCTCCTCCACGGAACACCCGCCTCATTCCAAGTTGTGGAAATGTGTGTGTGTGAATATTCTGACACACGGCGAGGGAGGCCCTTTTCTGCCTCCGCCAGCAGTATTGTGGCGGGTTGTCTGTCAGTATGGAGGCCACTGGAGGGGAGCGATGGGTGGGTGGGTGGCATATGGGTTGGGGGTATGTCGGTCAATCACAAGATGAGGTGACAAGTTGTCAGGTCACATGACATGTATGAGAGGTGTGGCCTTGTTGTGATTAAATGGAATTGGTAGATGTGTGACAGTGAGTGACAGCGTGGGGGTGTAACGCTCATTCATAAACATAAAGCCATAATTGCGTGTGTGTGCGTGCACACACTTGAGCTCATTTTTAGTTTATGCAACTTCAATCGAGAGGAACGCTGATATATAAACACACTTTGTTCATGAAAACAACAAAATATGGCATATATTAGCCATTAGTATGGAGCGGACCTTTCCTGGAGTGCCTAATGATTCAACCTGCTAGCTTCAGCCGTGTGCTAGAGCATCAGCGACTGGATGTCACGTTGTGAGATTTGTTCATAAATTTGACTGAACCCTGCATGCTGCCCCCCCCACGTCCTCCCTTGTACCCGGTGGTGTCCGCCTTATCAGTCTGAGTCAGAGCGCTCACGTGCACGTTAATAATGTGATGACAACGGTAGCGAGGCCGCAGCGTGATCACTGCGGCTGGTGTAAACGCCTCGTTATCTCCCTCGCCATTAAGGCAACCTTTGGAGGGAGCACACAGCTCGCTCACTCGTTTGTTCCCCTTCTGAGCACATCTCGGAAAGGTCCAACATTACGGCACTGTGCGATGTAACGGGTTCAGCGAGAGAGCAGCACAACTTGTGACCACCGGGCTGACAAGAGGGAAGATATGAAGATGAAGGATCCTCCTTTGAACGAGACCAATAGGAATATGACAAAGGAGCTCAATGGTTGACATCAACTTGTTCATTCCATGAATCCCTCTAGGCATCTCTAACATCTCCTTTTCAGATTGTTTTCCATGAAAGGCTGTGACAGGAAAGGAGCGACACGGGAACTTTTCTTGAAGGAAAAAATGGAAACAGAAATAATCCGTACCAGGGTCAAACTGTGGCCACCATAAAAGCTTTATGAAATGTACAGTCCCACTCTAGTGATGGTGGTAATCGACATCTGTATCCACTACTGCCCTGGGGTAGACTAAATGAAACATGGCTGATGTCCAACAAACATTAGTATATTCACATTTACATTTATTTCTACTTCAAACTAAAAGCTTGTCTCTAAACAGAGGAGGAGTTTTGGTCATGGCCTGCTTATAACAATGTTCTCTCCGCCCAAAGATTGTCTCATTCCATATTCATATTGGCCACTGATGAACTGTTTTGGCACCAGGCAGGCAAACAAATGTCTGTATGCAGGACAGTCAACAACAACCCTGTTGTGACCAACCCCAAGGGGCGTGCCAACCAGGCACGTAAACCGACTCCACTCATAATAAGATATGCCTTTATTCGTCCCTCAGTGGGGAAATTTGTATAATAATAAATAATGAATAATAATAAAGTAAAAAATATCTAAGGGAAACGCCCCTTTACCTCTATAGCCCAACACTTGAATTACAGCCTCAGGAGCAGGTCATCCAGAATCCGGAAGGTTGGTTGTTCAATCCTCGTTCCCTCCACCCAGTCCCTGGGGAAAGACACTTCACCCACCTTGCTCCTGCAGCTAAAACCAACTCCAAATTGTAACACTTCATGTGCCATTGGACCGAGCCGGTGAAGCCGAGAAGATGGGCGGCACATGGTCTTCATACACCCAGCCTTGGCCAGGGCCCTTGTTCTTGTCTCCTGAGACAGAACAGAACAATATCATATGAAAACAGAATGAATCAATAAAAATATGCACAAATGGAGAAATGGGTCGATTATTATCACCCATTTTCTTAATGGCTCTGCACAAAACCATGTTTCAGCTTTGACAACCACTTATGTCCATGTTAGTCGGCCCGTCCAAGGGGCATCAGCATCAAGCCTTCCACTGATTTTTAGTACATTTCTATGTAAGTGACTGTCTGTGTGCATGTTGAAGGACTCCCATACTCACAAGTACTTCCAGCTTTTATTCTAAAGCATGTGGATGAAAAACAAGAGTGGACGCATGCTGTGTGATTGTCTGCTGAGATGCATGCTGGCCTTTTCTTCTTCTCCAGGCTTTTAGCGGCCATAAACAATCCTCAGCCCGTTAAACAAGACCTTGAAAAGCCTTGCGGCGTTTTGAGTCTTCAAACACACTCAATCCCTTTTTTGGGATGTTTATCAGGTACCACATTTTTTATATTTTTTACGACCATTTGTGAAGCTCTTTGAGGCTGAGA
Source organism: Doryrhamphus excisus (assembly GCF_030265055.1). Taxonomy (NCBI): domain Eukaryota; kingdom Metazoa; phylum Chordata; class Actinopteri; order Syngnathiformes; family Syngnathidae; genus Doryrhamphus; species Doryrhamphus excisus. The sequence continues at coordinate 24,079,491 of NC_080470.1, forward strand.
CACACCTGCTTGTGGTCTGGTCTTGATTGTCTAAATCAGGGGTCTCAAACTCAATTTACCTGGGGGCCACTGGAGCTAGGGTCTGGGCGAGGCTGGGCCGCATCAGGTTTTCCAAAAAAACCCCCCAAAAAACACATTTATTAAAAACAGAAAAATGAATAAACTTTGCTTTGGTTCTGATTTTCTACAAGAAAAGTTCTGATAAAACATTCCACTGTTCTCAAATATCTTGATTTTTATTTTTCTACACAAAATAAGATGAAAAATAAATGTACAAATCAAGAATAAAGAAAATCAATCAATCAGTAATAAATAAATATAATAATAATAATAAAACGGCAAATAATAAAAACTTAAGAAACCACATATAGTTGGTGGGTAGAAAAATTATTTTTTTCAGATTAAAATTAACAAAGCATTATTAGAGCCCTAGAGACATGACAAAACACGACTATGGTCACATTTATACTCTTTTTATTTACAACATATTGCGCAACTGCAGGGTCTTGAGACACATGCTAACTTGCAAACTAGAGAGCTAGCGACCTAAACGGTAGCCCTCAAGTTATTTCCTTTAAACTTAAATAGCCAAAAACTTACCACTTCCACACGGATAGGGAGGATAACTATTAACAGTTATTTAACCTTTAACATGAACATTAATCAAACGTAATAATTTTTTCTGGGTACATGATACCATACAGCATCCATATCAAACTTGTGCGGGCCGCACTAACATTAAACTTTCATATCAAGGCGGGGGCCCGTGTTTGAGACCCGTGGTCTAAATCCCTGGCAACACAAATGAGCACACCTCCCAATGGTTGGGACACCATTGCTATCTATTGAGAAGGGACCTTTTCCACTCCTCCATGATGACATCACTGGTGGAGCTGGTCATCACCTGGTGGATGTCGGACACCTTGTGCTCATTTGGGTTCAGGTGTTAGCTTGAAGGTCTGTTTGGGCCCCTTGTCACGTTGGAAAACTGTTTCCCAAGGGAAACCAATGTCACAGAATTCATCTTCAGTGAACCGCAGCTCCAGTTTGATCACCAGTGTGAACATTCTAGCCTAGTGAGAATGAATTAGATTAGGTCCGATAGAACTCCCTTGGTTTTTTGCCCTCAGGGAAATGAAGGTTAAAGGTCTATACAAGACCGTGCAGTAAAGAGGTGGAAACTGGTTCCAAAGCATAACCCCTCCAACATCTCTGAAGAATAGCCACAGGCCCACAAACGATCCCACTTCTGACATCACACTGTATATTGGCGGAAGTACATACATACAGTATATGTACAAAGCCAGCTGAGGTATAGAAAAGTATAGAAAATGGATGGGTAATGCATAACTATAACAAATACTAGTAATGCAGTAATCCTTTGTTTATCATGGTTAATTGGTTCCAGATCCGACCATGATCCGCAAAGTAGGATTCCATACTTTCGTAAATCAATTAAATTTGTAGCTAGAGCATAGAAAACCGGTTTATGACCTTCTAAATACAGGTTTGAACATTATTAAAGTCCTCTAGACATGAAATATCACCACTGTAGTTACTTTTACACTCTTATTGAACACGATTGTAGATATAATAAGAGACAATAAGACATTTAAGATATCAGTGCTCATGTGTGTTGCTGTAAATGGGTTCTGGTGCTAGGGGAGCTGAGTGGAAGGTGGACAGGAAGTGACCTTCGGATATTGAGAGTTGAGGTTTAGCTTGGTGTAGATTATGGGTGCAATAGTAGCCAATGTTAAGGATTATTGTGCCTGTTGATGATTCAAACCTGTTGTGCGACAATCAAATCCGGTGCTTGTTTGTCTCACCGAACATTACAGTAACAGTACTGACACCTTGTGGCTTGTGCAGAATACTACATATTATCACAGCGTCTTTGAATACAGTATCTTCTCAATGCCTTATGTTTGTATTTAGCGGAAATGCTTAGTTTAGGCCAGGGGTGGGCAAACTACGGCCCGGGGGCCACATCCGGCCCGCCAAGTGTTTGAATACGGCCCGCCCAATCTTTCCAAAGTATTTCATTTAAACTCAACATACAACCTGGCATCATGGCCTGAGCCAACCTTTTGATGGTTTTATCAATTTCGTTTTTTGACATGGTCTGTTGTTTTACAAAGTGCTCCTGAAAAAAGGGACACAAGCACATAATAATAATAATAATAATTATTATTATTAGATTATTAGATTATTATAATTATTATCAGAACTATTATGATTATTATAATTATTATATTAATGATAATTATTATATTAATTATATATAATATTATTGTTATATTAGCATATTTTACATAATAATAATAATATAATAATTATTATTTTAATTTTATTGTAATTATTATAATATTTTATTATTTTTAAAATATTTAAATATAAATATAAAATAATAAATAATAATAGCAGATTGCATGACAATTTTACAGATACAATAATACCAGGTGGACTGTTACGTGTAAAATATATAGTCTGCCCCCCCCCCCCCCCCCCCCGTAAATTTTGTCATATCAATGCGGCCCGCGAGTCAAAAAGTTTGCCCACCCCTGGTTTAGGCAAAATGTACATATTTTTTTTTTAAATATACATATTTTTTGACTAATAGTAGGCATAATTCAACTAAGAATGATTTATTAATTTAAACATTTTAAAATAGTTGTGAAATTTGAAGCTTTAAAATGGTGAGGGATGACCATAGAGGCAAAATATAACATTGCCTTTTGAAGTGGTAGAATCAGCATCGCAAGCGAAATAAAAAGGGCAAAAAAATGAATACAATCTTGTGCATACAGATAGAAAAAAATGTTCTCTTTGACAGCCACAACTTTTCAGATGAAGACATGAATATACCACTTTATTCCTCCTTGTTAACGTGGCTATAGGATGTTTACCGTGCAGCTAATTAACAGGTTAAAAATAGCTGAGGTGATGAATGAGGTGTCAGAGTGACTCCGAGGGGGCGTGAATATGTGTGTGTTGTGGAGAACAATGTGCTCGCTCCGTCTAAGGAGGGATTTAATCAAAGCTTGTGTTTGATCTGATGGAACTAATTGTGACGAGGCTGCTTCCTTAAAGATGGATCAGATTCTCCACATTCTCTTATTGGACTGGTGAAGCAGCTAGAAACCATTTTCATGGCACTAATGGCCATAAAGTGGGGAGGCGTGACATGAAAACTGGTCCACAAATGATCTGTCAAAGCGCCGTGTCCCTGGAAGAACAGTATGACCCAATAATAAACGCCGGTGTTGGTGTAGTCGTATTTGAACGCGTCTAGCACGGAGCGCTCAATTAGCGTCACTGTGCTTCATTAGCCACAAAGATGGCGGTGCGGCACTGTGCAGAAGCATAAATTTAACCTGTCAATCAGGCGCCCGTGTCTCATCAGCGAAAACCTGATGACGGCCATTAGGAAGGAAGTGGGTGTGGTTTATTATGATCGTGACCCGAACCCAAAATTCTCAACCGTCTACAGCAGGGGTGAATATCTGCAAAGTAGGATCTCTTATTTAGAAATGGAAGATTTTCATAGATTTCATAGCATATAAAACCTGTTTACACCTTCTAAATACAGTTTTAACATGATTAGAGCCTGTAGACATGAAATAACACCCCTATAGTTACCTTTTTGTTCATATTATCCAATATAGTAGACATACGAAGATTAAATAAGGTAAGGCCGGTATTAGGATTGGGAGAGTTCCTTATAACATATTTTTTTATCAGTGAACAGTGTACAGTATTTTGTCAAATACTTTTGTATGCATTTGTATTTTTTTGTCCCCATTTGCGGTTATTTAGTTAGCTATTTAGGTTGCCATAGCATTGCTTTTTAATGCCAACAATATAACGTCAGTTTGTGACGTTTTTAGCTGAGCTCGTGTCACAATGACCGTGCTAATTAGCATGTTAATGAAGCTATGCCACCACTGAAGGCCTCTCTGCGTGTGAAAGGCGTCCCTATTCAGTGGACCGGAACCAAGTGACGTTTAAAGCGGCCTGTCCAACCTTCAAACGTTCACTCCATTACGTTGCTAATTAGTTTAGTGTCAGGCGTGGAGGTAAAGAAGTGAAATGAAATTGCTATTGATCAGCAATTCCATCAAGACGTCGGAGTCGCTGTGAGCTCTGGGCTAGTCAAACGTTTACACGTTGGACCGTCAACAAGCGACACTCAGCACTTTGTTGACCGGCGATACACAATTAAACTGTCAGCATGATTCATATTTATTCCCGGGATCTGCATTGTGCTTCTGGGGAAACTGAAGAATGTAGTCCTGCTGGTGTTTGAGCCTTCATTTCATCTAAAAACTTTTGAGATTGGTCAACTTTTAAATGAAACCAGAAGGCGGCCTTGCCATCTGTTAGCTTTGGCGTCACCCGCCTCCTGCTCATGTTCTGGAGGAGAATTAAAGGAAGTAGGACTTGAATAACTTTAAAAGAATTAGGCCATGCCAAAGGCCGGAGGTGTACTCTGTATCTGAGACGAGGAACCTTTAAAAGAGCACACAAAAAAAAGGACTTAACTTCATAAACACTGGCCTTGACGGGCTTGCTAGAAGACATATCCAAAATAAATCGTACTTTTCTCTAGGAGAGATTATGAAGGTTAGTGGAGATTTGAAAACCCCATTTTCCGGACAATAAGTCACTCAAGTGGCCTCAGTCAAAGGTTTTCAGTCAAAAAAGAGGAAAAACCCAATACGCTTTCCTGAATTATAAGTGAAATTTACAGGTTTTATTGATGGAGCTATCTTTTTTTAGGAGTGACATGACACTGCTCCTAACTTTATTGTTAAATTCCCAAGACAATAAGATGAAGCCAGAGGGAAGGGCGGTGTTTTCAGTAGAGGTGCTCACACTTTTTCAGCCTGTGAGCTTCAGAATTTTTTGGTAGACAGCGGAATTCATGGTTCCATTTATCACAGCAAGTCTTGAAGCAGCAAAACAGCCCCAGAACATCATACTACCACCACCATATTTTACTGTTGGTATGATGTTTGTTTTCTGAAATGCGGCGTTACTTTTACACCAGATGTAATGGGACGCACACCTTCTAAAAAGTTCAACTTCAAGTATTTTCCTAAAGGTCTTGGGGATGATCAAGATTTTTTGGGGCAAAATTGAGACAAGCTAATGTTCTTTTTGTTCAGCAGTGGTTTTGGTCTTGGAACTGGCCCAGTGTCTTTCTTATGGTGGAGTCATGAACACTGACCTTAACTTAAGCGAGTGAGGCCTGCAGTTGTTTGGATGTTGTTGTGGGGTCTTTTGTGACCTCTTGGATGAGTCGTTACTGTGCTCTTGGGGTAATTTTGGTTGGCCAGTCACTCCTGGTAAGGTTCACCAATGTTCCATGTTTTCGCCATTTTTTGGATAATGCCTCTCACTGTGGTTTGCTGGAATCCCAAAGCTTTTGAAATGGCTTTATGCCTTTTCCACTTGAGCTCAGGCGTGACAAATCACTGTGAAGTTATGTTTTAATAGGGGGAAATCACTTCTTCACACAGGGCCATGTAGGTTTTGGTGTCTTTGGTGTCCCTAATAATAAAAAGTTTCATTTCAGTTGTGTTACCATTGACTTGTTTCTTGCTCTGAAGCATTAAAATGGGACAAACATGCAAAAAAATAATAATAAATCAACACTTTATCTCACCACTGTATAAGTCCCACCTGACTATAAGTCACAGGATCAACCAAACTATAAAAAAAATTGCGACTTATATAAATACAGTACAGAAATCAGTTAATGGTTAATTGGTTCCAGACCAGACCGTGATGAGGGAATTTCCAAGAAGTAGAATTCCTGATTTGTAAATGAAATATTTTCATATTTGGAGCATAGACAACCTGTGTACAACCTTGTACATATGTTAGTTTTTGACTATTATTAGAGCAAAGACCCCTATATTCACCTTTATACACCTATTACCAAATATAATAGACATCCATCCATTTATTATACGCTTATCCTCACGAGGGTCATGGGCATGCTGGAGCCTATCCCAGCTGTCTTCAGGCGAGAGCCAATCACAGGACACATATAGACAAACAACCATTCACACTCATTCATATCTATGGACAATTTGGAGTCGCCAATTAACCTAGCATGTGTTTGGAATGTGGGAGGAAACCGAAGTACCCGGAGAAAACCCACATGTGCACGGGGACAACATGCAAACTCCACACAGAGATGCCCAAGGGTGTCCTAGCTGTGAGACCTGCACGCTAAACACTTGTCCGCTGTGCAGCCTTATAGTAGACTTAAAAAAGAAAATAAGACATATTGAAAAAAAGTAAGACATAACAACGACTCACACGTTAGCATTGGGAGAGTCGTTTGTCCTTTGTGTATTTCTTGTGGTGAGGATTGTTTCATCAAGTGCAGAATACTATGTATTATATCTTTGAATGTGTCTTCTTAATGCCTTGTAGTTGTTTTTTCATTCATTTAGCCCAGGGGTCAGCAACCTACGGCTCCAGAGCCGCATGTGGCTCTTCAGCCTCTTTGTTGTGGCTCCCTTTGCAATGCTCAAATATTTGTTTTAACACCCAAATGAGGAAAATATGCATCTTTGTAATTACTTTTGAAAAAAATGGGACTTTCTTTGAGACCGTATACTAGCAAGAGTACTTGATCAACTCCGCTTTTTCTCCTCTGAACTACTCTGCTCTGGATGTGAGCATGTTGCTACACATTTCTTGCACGGGGAGAACATGCAAACTCCACACAGAGATAGCCGAGGGTGGGATTGAACTCGGGTCTCCTAGCTGTGAGGTCTGCGCGCTAATCACTCGACCGCTATGCAGCCCCTATATTCTGCTGTTAAATTATGTTTCGCGGCTCCATTCTATTTTTCTTCAGTGAGCGAGGGGGTAAAATGGCTCTTTTGATAGTAAAGGTTGCCGACCCCTGATTTAGCCATTTTAATGTTTGCTTAATTTAGGCCATGTGCTTAACTATGTTTTTTTTAAATAATTGGCATTATTCAATCACACACACACACACAAAAATGACATTTGTTCAGTTACATAGATGTATAGCGTATGTATATTGAAACAATCCTTGCACAGCAGTTACCATAACAACACAAATGCAACCGTGCTGAACCCCTTATACTACAGTGTGCTGGTGGTTTTCTATTTTATTATTATTCCATGCTCTAGCTTCTTCTGAGTAACCAAAGGCTGGTTACCACACTGCATACTGTTACACCACTAATATCGTCATGTATAACACTATGGGCTGCATCATTTATTTGCTTTTGAAAAGTAAATGACAGCGTGTGTGCATATTGATTGTGTAAGACAATAAGGTTGCTGGTCATGTATAATGTATGGGCTGGATATATCAGCATTAATCAATAACATGTGGATGTCTTGTCATGTGACTTGACAGCTCAAACTGATGTCATCAAATATGCATGAGCGGGCTGAAAGCTGAGAGCGAGACGACTTAAAAAAAAAAGTCTCATCTCGTCGTCATATTTTTTTTTTTACATGCTGGCAGTCTCTCTTTGAGGACGACTTCCTGTAATTTCACATTCTCTCATTAGTTCTATTTGGTTTTATTTGGGGTTCTGCAGCCTGATTATGAGTTTGTTGCAGAGAAGTCTGCACCCATCTTAAGTTGTCATAAAACAACGTCTGGATGTGCTTCGTAAGCTGTCAATCAACTCCAAAGTTACACCATTCGGCATCTATATAAAACTCTTTATTTTTATTTTTTTTAAAGCTTTCCATCATCATTGTTTATTTGAAGTTCACCTTATTGTTGATACCTCAGGAAACGAGGCAACAGGGGGCATCACCAGAGCTGGTCCTACCCAAAGTGGTGCCCAAGGCAAGATTTTATATGGGACGCAATTTACATAACTTTACTGTTGTTTTTGATTTACAATATAACCCGTTGCCCAATTTACAAATAAATACAGAAATATAAAAACATTCATTCATTCATTTATTCATTTGTTACTGCTTATCCTCACAAGGGTCACAAGGGGGATGCTGGAGCCTATCCCAGCTGTCAAAAAAACATTTGCCACAAAATAAACATCCTGTAAATATGTGTACGTATATGAGTGTTAACCTGCATCACTATCTCATACAAGATGAGAAAGTATCTGGACTCTCGTGCAGGTGCTGCTGTTTGGTTGCATGAATGTTGTGTCGGTGCCTATTTTGCTTTTTCCACTTTTCTGACCCATAAATGTAAGTTTGGGATGACTCAAAACGCTTGGTTAGGAATAGGTGCAGATTCTTTAAGATCTAGAAAGTTTCCTGTGCAGGTTATTGTGTGTAGGAGTCCACAGCTCAATACAAAGAGTCGAAAAATGAGGATAATAGGTCCCCTTTAAACATGCTGCTTCCGTCCACATGAACAATGAGACTTTGATTACAGACGCTGGAACATCGACCTCAGCCTGCTCTTAAATCTTCAAGTGGACTCCAGTGAAAGTTGCAACTTTTAGGAGGTCAGTAAGTACATTTGTGCTCCATGTGTTTTAAAATCACTCTTATAGCATTCAGGTTCAAGAGTCTTCCATTGTTTATCTCTTCTGAGGAGGAAGAACAACAGGGAAATAAATGGGACACTCCACTGGATATATTTACATTGGAAAAACATTGTGTTTTATTTTATTTTCTCATGCATTCTCATACTGTCCAGTCATTCTTTCAGTCCTTTGTATACTTTTACACTTGAATATTGTTAACGCTCATACACTCTCACCCAACAATTATTCTCTCATGCACAATATTTTCAGACAGTCATGCCACACGTTATTGTACTCATACACTCATGATCTCATACCCTAATATTCTCATGAGCTCCTGTTTGCACATGCTGATATGATCATACTCGTGTAGCATTGTGTCATACCCTTATGTCCACATAAGCTCATGCTCTCACGCACTCATTTTCTTATACATGAATTCTCTCATGCACCATGTTGTCATACTGTCGTGCTTTCAGTACCTCACACAACTCACGCACTGTACTCATTCGTTGTACTGGTGATACGATGTGATACGATAAACTCATTGTCTTTGGTTCTCTCGTGTACCGTGTTCTCATGCCGTACTGATCCGCCTGTTGCAGTACCACTCATGACACCATCATGTAGTCATTTTCCCATGCACTCATGGTCTCGCCTGTTTTCACATCCTGACATGATAGTTCTCATACGCTCATGCAGCATCATCATATACCTACTCATGTTCAGACATCCTCACACACCCATGAGCTCCTGTGTCCACATGCTCACACGATCATACTCATGCATCATGATCTCATATCCCAGGGGTGGGCAAACTTTTTGACTCGCGGGCCGCATTGATTTAACAAAATTGACAGGGGGGGGGGGGGGGGCAGACTATATAGTATTTTACATGCAACAGTCCTATTTTTACGCATATTTTACATGTAAAAGTGTCATGCAATCTGCTATATGTGCACTTTGAAACCATTTATTTGATGTAAAGTGTGTTGGAAATTAAATGTATTATTATTTTTATTATTATTATTGTCTTTATTATTACTATTTTATATATATATTATTATATTAGATTTGTTATTATTAGTTATAGTAATGTTATTATCATTATATTATTATTATTATTGTTAATAATAATAACAATAATAATATTACGACTATTATATTAATATTATTAACAACAATATGATTATTATTATTATTAACAACATTCTTATTATTATTATTATTGTCATTATTTTTATTTTTATTTTTGTGCTTGTTACTTTTTCCAGGAGCATTTTGTAAACAACAGACCACATCAAATAACGAAATTGATAAGCAAGCAGCTACCTCAACCATCAAAAAGTTGGCCCAAGCCACGATGCCAGGTTATGTGTTGAGTTTAAATGAAATACTTTGGAAAAAACAGGCGGGCCATATTGAAACACTTGGCGGGCCGCATGTGGCCCCCGGGCCGTAGTTTGCCCACCCCTGTCATATTCTCCCCATGTTCTCAGACGCTCAAACTCCCAAGCACTCATTGTCTTATACATGAATTCTCTCATGCACCATGTTGTCATACTGTCGTGCTTTCAGTACCTCACACAACTCTATTCACTGTACTGGTGATACGATGTGATATGATGAACTCATCTTATCATGTACCCGCATTGTCACATGATCATACTCATACACTGATGAAGCATTATTATTATTTCAAGCTCCCAAATGTGGCAGGATCGACTGACAAGAGTCAGAGATGAAAGTCAAAGTTGTAGGTGAATGTTTCCTGAACGAGCTTTCCTGATGACTGCTGAGAGCAGACATCTTAATGTGCCCAAAGAGGGCACAGAGCAGGAGGATTGAACACTTTAAAGATGGCTGTGTCACTAATGTTTTTGTGCGGCTGTCAGCGGCGTCTGTTAGGTAATTACGGCCGACATCCTTCACACCATCCACAACCGCTGCACTAGGAGCACAGCCCCGCCAACTCACCCCCGCCCTCTGTGGCGTCTCAGCACGGGTCTGGCATCTCAATTATATTCCCGCCATAATGCAATCAGCCTGGGCGTAATGGGCAATATTGCCTTGAATAACTCACTCGTAACTCATTTGCAGAATTAATTGCCGCATTAGACGCCGGGTGTCCCCAGTGGCAAGTCAGCTCCACTGATGAGAGATTTCATTAAGTCCTCTTGTTTACAACGCATTCCATCAGCGGTGTTTGTTGTTTTCTCTGGAAGGGAGACGCCGCCTGCCCTCGCCAAGTCAGGAGGAGAATAACGATCCAACGCTTCCCATGGAACTGAACGCATGACCACATCCTACAGGTCAAAGAAACAAGCTGGTGAATAAGTCAGGGGTGACCAAAACATTATTTTGTATTTGTAGGAAAACCCACCATTTAGTGGTTCTAATCTCCTTAATTCGGCCGTTTATTTGCCCTACATGTTTAAGGCTGCTATATTGGTACACTTCATTCATTCATTCATTTTCTACCGCTTTTTCCTCACGAGGGTCGCGGGGGTGCTGGAGCCTATCCCAGCTGTCTTTGGGCGAGAGGCGGGGTACACTCTGGACTGGTCGCCAGCCAATCACAGGGCACATATAGACAAACAACCATTCACACTCACATTCATACCTATGGACAATTTGGAGTCGCCAATTAACCTAGCATGGGAGAACATGCAAACTCCACACACAGATGGCAGAGGGTGGAATTGAACCCTTGTCTCCTAGCTGTTAGGTCTGCGCGCTAACCACTCAACCACCGTGCCCCCTCCCACACTAATATTCATTCATTCATTCATTTTCTACCGCTTTTTCCTCACGAGGGTCGCGGGGGGTGCTGGAGCCTATCCCAGCTGTCTTCGGGCGAGAGGCGGGGTACACCCTGGACTGGTGGCCAGCCAATCACAGGGCACATATAGACAAACAACCATTCACACTCGCATTCACACCCATGGACAATTTGGAGTGGCCAATTAACCTAGCATGTTTTTGGAATGTGGGAGGAAACCGGAGTACCCGGAGAAAACCCACGCATGCACGGGGAGAACATGCAAACTCCACACAGAGATGGCCGAGGGCGGGGACCGAACCCTGGTCTCCTAGCTGTGAGGTCTGCGCACTGACCGCCGTGCCGCCCATATTGGTACACTTCCACACTAATATTCATTCATTCATTTTCTACCGCTTTTTCCTCACGAGGGTCGCAAGGGTGCTGGAGCCTATCCCAGCTGTCTTTGGGCGAGAGGCGGGGTACACCGTGGACTGGTCGCCAGCCAATCACAGGGCACATATAGACAAACAACCATTCACACTCACATTCATACCTATGGACAATTTGGAGTCGCCAATTAACCTAGCATGGGAGAACATGCAAACTCCACACACAGATGGCCGAGGGTGGAATTGAACCCTGGTCTCCTAGCTGTTAGGTCTGCGCGCTAACCACTCAACCACCGTGCCCCCTCCCACACTAATATATTTTACATTATTATTAAATGTTTATATTATTTATATTATTTAATTATTATAACCTGCATGGCATGTGGCACGGTGGTCTAGGGGTTAGCGCGCAGACCTCACAGCTAGGAGACCAGGGTTCAATCCCACCCTCGGGCATCTCTGTGTGGAGTTTGCATGTTCTCCCCGTGCATGCGTGGGTTTTCTCCGGGTACTCCGGTTTCCTCCCACATTCCAAAAAAAACATGCTAGGTTAATTGGCGACTCCAAATTGTCCATAGGTATGAATGTGAGTGTGAATGGTTGTTTGTCTATATGTGCCCTGTGATTGGCTGGCGACCAGTCTAGGGTGTACCCCGCCTTACGCCCGAAGACAGCTGGGATAGGCTCCAGCACCCCCCGCGACCCTCGTGAGGAAAAGCGGTAGAAAATGAATGAATGAATGAATGCATGGCATGTCGCAAAGTCCATGCGCACACTTCCCCAACATGAAATTACCCGGTATACCTTGTGGGTAATGCTATTCTAAGTTGGTTGCTAAGTTGGTCTGAGAAGGCAACTGAAAAGCAAGGATCTACTGTGTTTTGGATAAGACTACTTGTAGCCCTTCTGTGTGGTACTTACTCACTCGCACACTCACGTGGTGTCTGGCTGTGCATGTTGTATATCAAACACAAAGAAGGAGTACTTGTGTTGTCTGTGTCCTCAGCATGGAGACATCAAATGACAAAACGAAGCAGTCTTCACACATCCGCCCACATGTGGTACATTGTAAAAGCTGGTGTCCTCTACAAACAAGGTAGCCTCGCTCGCAGGTACAAACGCATCTTCTCGCTTACTGCTCAAGGGAGGCGGGGAGGCTCCATGATCCTGCATACTTATTTGCCAGAGTCTTATATTATTCATCTCCTCCCTTCTCAAAGGTAATAACTGCAGGAGTTTGCATAATGCAACATAAATCAGGACTTAGATTACTGTCATATGAAAGCACTTTAATGTGTTTAATGTGTCTGCCTCATCACGTCGTGCGGCAGGACCTGGCCACTAGGGGCAGTGAATGCCTGTAAACCCATACTGATGTTTTATTTAACTGTCCAATCAGACATGAGCAATATAGAAATATTCATCCAGTAACTTTACGATGCATTCATTATTAAATGGTATTTTTAAAAATATATTAGTTTTACCAGTGGTTGAAGAAAATGCTGAGACGTATGAAATCAGTCGATATGGTTTTAAAGCTGCAGCACTCTTTTCCCCCTGCACATAGTGCCATCAAATCACGTTCTATACGAGTATACAACATCACATCTTGTCAAGCATCTCCCTGCTGGAAAATGTTGAGTGAGTTAACTTGTGAGAGTATTCATACCTGCAACACTCTGTTACCCCGGCAGATAGTGCCATCAAACCACTTTCTATTTGAGTTACACAACATGACATCTTGTCAAGCATCTTTCTCCTGGAAAATGTTGAGTCAAATGACTTGTGAGAGGATGAATAGCTTTAGCACTCGTTCCACCCAGCAGATAGTGCCATCCAACCATTTTCTTTTGAAGTTACACAACATCACGTCTTGCAAAGCATCTCCCTGCTGGAAAATGTTGAGTGAGTTAACTTGTGAGAGTATTCATACCTGCAACACTGTTACCCCGGCAGATAGTGCCATCAAACCACTTTCTATTTGAGTTACACAACATGACATCTTGTCAAGCATCTTTCGCCTGGAAAATGTTGAGTCAAATTACTTGTGAGAGGATGAATAGCTCTAGCACTCGTTCCACCCAGCAGATAGTGCCATCCAACCATTTTCTTTTGAAGTTACACAACATCACGTCTTGCAAAGCATCTCCCTGCTGGAAAATGTTGAGTGACTTAACTTGTGAGAGTATTCATACCTGCAGCACTCTGTTACCCCGGCAGATAGTGCCATCAAACCACTTTCTATTTGAGTTACACAACATGACATCTTGTCAAGCATCTTTCTCCTGGAAAATGTTGAGTCAAATGACTTGTGAGAGGATGAATAGCTCTAGCACTCGTTCCACCCAGCAGATAGTGCCATCCAACCATTTTCTTTTGAAGTTACACAACATCACGTCTTGCAAAGCATCTCCCTGCTGGAAAATGTTGAGTGAGTTAACTTGTGAGAGTATTCATACCTGCAACACTCTGTTACCCCGGCAGATAGTGCCATCAAACCACTTTCTATTTGAGTTACACAACATGACATCTTGTCAAGCATCTTTCTCCTGGAAAATGTTGAGTCAAATTACTTGTGAGAGGATGAATAGCTCTAGCACTCATTCCACCCAGCAGATAGTGCCATCCAACCATTTTCTTTTGAAGTTACACAACATCACGTCTTGCAAAGCATCTTCCTGCTGAAAAAATGTGTAATGAATTGTCTTGTGGGAGGATTCATTGCCGCAACTCTTTTCCCCCTGCAAATAGCGCCATCAAACCACGTTCTAGAAGTTACTTTGAAACAAAAAGAAACAAAGAAAAGATATGTAGGGGAGTGAATACCAAACCACGAACAGGCACGGATTTACTGTATAGCGTATTAACCATAAACGGTAAAAGAGTAGTTTGCTTCCTTCCTTTGTGCTTCTTTGACGGCTATGATGATGGAGACGGAGACATGTAAAGTGTTTGACCTGAATGTCTTCCTTGTTCTTGTCGCGGTAGCAAGTTGTTTTCTGTTGTTGTTGATTGTCGCTGTGGGTAGCGCACGTGCACACAAGCAACGTGCGCTCGCTAATGAAGCTTGTTCACACCACAAACGTTTTCATGATGCTTGGTCCTCTTTCCTCTTCCTTCCTTCACACTGCTGCAGCTTTCATCTTCTCTGATGCCACATAGCAAACATCATCGCTGGGAAGCAGCAGAGAAGGTTGTCCTCTTTTTTTTTTTCTTTTTTCTATCAGAAGCTGACGTGACGGCAAGCCGGCTGTCCCTGAGTGTTTTAATTAAAGACGGGATGTGACGAGAGAATGCACTCTCAATTATTCATTAAAGCTGCGTCCTCAAACACGCAACATCCAAAAAAGTGCTGGGTCACATGATGTTTTCTTGTCAGCGGCTGACTGAAGCTGACGCCATCGCCCTCGCCAGGAAGCGTATCTCGACTTGCAGAGACGTTCAAAGCCAAGTTGCGAGAAGAAGAGCCTTCATTGATTCCTTTCCTGATACACAAACAGCCTGCAAACGAGTTTTAGAGATGTTTTTAAGTAGGTGAACAGACCTCCACCAAGGCCAAACTGTCCTGATATAATCGGAGGACATATTCCACTCCAGTCCTTTAGGTGGCAGTAATGCACATTATAAAACATGACACACAGCAGAAAAAAAAGCTTAATTACACCAGCTCTATCTGATGGATCTGTTGGGTTACTGTCCCACCTGACCCTTTACATCACCTGCGGATGGAAAAATGTAAGATGTCATTGGTCATATTTCCGGGTTGCCTTTGTTGTCAAATTGCTAGCAGCAGTTCTATGTACTTCTGTGAACTTGAATATTCCTCCTGGTGTTGCCATTAGTTTTGTGTAAGTGTGGCTGCAAGATGGCGTATAGGAGCTGCTTTGCAGTGCCGTGCAGGTCAGAAAGCACTCAAATGTTTCAGCAGTAGCACTGGAGGACTTTGACTAGAAAAAGGATATGAAATGTTCTCCCCGTGGAGCAGCACCATGCACTTTTTATTATCACTGTGCCGAGCGGTAGAGCGACACTGCAGCAAAGCAGCCGGAAGACGCTTCCGACTTGTGAATTATTGTGTGTGAGAGGATGAAATAATACATGCTGGATGGTGGCTGATGCAGCTGTAACATGTAAAATGTATGGCTGTGTCTCAAGCAATCAGGCGAGAATAAGACGGCGTCCCGCCATCGCTGATGAGCTGTCAGGGCGGCTACGTAACGACCATAGAGGGGGAGGGGAGGGGGCGTCGGCAGTCGTTATGTATTTACTTGACACACACACACACAGTCAATTAGTGCTGCAATGACAGCAGCTGTCGAATACATTTCATGCGGTTGTAAAATGTCGCCAAAACAAAACTCTTCACATAGCATGTTCTCGTTACCCCCGCCCCCTCCCGACTACATGCCTCATTTCCTCTTCAACGCATGACGACTACTTTGTTAAGAAGTGTTTGCCTATGCCGCAATACGACCGACGTAAATCTAAACGGCGCTTCATCCCGGCTAAACGGCTCCTGCACGCGTGTGAAGCTTTCCCGCGGATGCACTTAATTAGCAGCGGGTATTGTAATAATGTCAACATCTAAGTGCTTTATTCCGTACATTATAATCAGCTTTATTATCCACACCCAATTCCCAATTCAATTTCAGCACCGGCTCCCTCCATCAGCAGCTCAGGGCCCGCACGCCGCCCGCGATAAACGATAGCGCTTTGTGCGCGCCGACTTGCTCATAATGTGATAAGATTGTGCTGATTAAAGAGATTACTTGTACTTGATGTGTCAATAAATCACTTTTATGCTTTGTGGTGAGGCGGCGCTGCAGTGTGGGGATCTCTCTGAGCGACGCCGCTGTTGCTTTTTCGTGCAAACGAGCCAGATAGGAGGGTGTGTGCGTGTGTGTGCGTGTGTGTGTGTGTGTGTGTGCGCCGCTGTCAGGTCTGACGAGTCGAGCGCTGTACTTTCACCATCTGTCTGCCTCATGCTGCACACGCATCAGTGTGTGTCGTGTCTGTTTTTAGCTCATGGATGATCATATGCATAGGCTGTGTGAATATATTACATGAAGACAACTAAGGGGCTAGCCACACGGGGATGTTTTCAGCTTGAAACAGGAACGTATTTCCGCATTTTAGCCTTTCATCCACATGGAAATGGGTTTCTGGGTGCCCTGAAATTATATTTTTTAGAAACGCCTCCCAGAGTGGGAAAATCGGTAAACAACAGTTTTACAGAAAACGATGACATATCAAAGTGGCCCTTGCATCCTTTCATTGTTCACCATGTGACCCTCGCTGGAAAAAGTTTGGATGCTCCTGTTAGACCAGGGGTGCTCATTAAGTCGATCGCGATCTACCGGTCGATCGCTGGTCGATCGCGGCGTGACATTAAAAAAATATCATCCCAGCATCAATGCCGTCACTTGATTGACATACAGGGCAGCCATTCAGATGACAACTGAATGTTGCCCTTCGGGCGACCAATCAAATCAAACAACGTCTCTAAGTGCAGCAGAACTTACGATGTCAGCCTATCATCCATCCCCGTTACTTGATTGACATACAGGACAACCAGTCAGATGACAACTGAATTTTGACCTTTAGGTCACCGCTCATGCGTAAACAACGATGCAAAGTGCTAAGCTAGTCGGCGAATTGCGAGATTTTAAGCCCTCGCTAAAGTTTATGGTCACTAAAATGAGTGAAGGAGCTGGACCAAGTAAAAAGGCAAAAACTGGACCAAGTAAAAAGGCAAAAACATATCACTTCCATACGGATATGGAATATTATACGGATATTATGATACGGATATTATCCATGACTGATAAACATTTGGAAGTGTGCTTGAGGCTGGCTATCAGCAGCTACTGTCCGGACTATGCATCCCTGGCTGGTTCAATTCAGTGCAAGTCATCAAAGTAAACTCAGGTAATTACAAAAAATGTTAATAGTTAATTATGTGTGTTTTGCAATATTGGCTCATTTGGTTATGTAAGGTACATCAACATACATTGTACGTACAAATAATCCTCAATACATTTGAAAATAAATAGATGTTTTGCATTTTTGTAGTGGGTAGATCATTTTGACTCGGTCATTTTAAAAGTAGCTCGCATGCTGAAAAAGTGTGAGCACCCCTGTGTTAGACCATCTGTCACC
The DNA here is from genome assembly GCF_030265055.1 of Doryrhamphus excisus. Taxonomy (NCBI): domain Eukaryota; kingdom Metazoa; phylum Chordata; class Actinopteri; order Syngnathiformes; family Syngnathidae; genus Doryrhamphus; species Doryrhamphus excisus. Next base: position 24,097,313 of record NC_080470.1, read on the forward strand.
CAAAATGTTCGTTTCGACATTATTTGAATACAAACGGTGGAGGATCTCAAAGGCTGCCCTGTGGAACTCCTACAAGGCGATAAATCAAGTATATTGGAAGACACGATGTTCAGACGATTTCATATGCGAGACAGTGAAAAAGTTCTATTAAAACTTTATGCCACTGTTATCAAATAGCATCGTTAAAATGATTTACCTTTTTGTGACTTTATTCACCCACACAACCATCATACCAGGCCACCGCATTACAGACTTTTCCATGATCAGACTCATGAAATGTTCTTTGTGTTTGGTCTGTTTCTAACCGCCTGCCTGGCTGATGTCATTATTAGCCACACTTTAATAAGGGCGTTTGGCAGCAGGGGAGACGTTACCATGGCGACCAAACGGTACTGTCCTCCTGCTGGACTGCGAGGACACACTCATTACTTTGCTAAACTACCCTGTTGCATGATGAACGCGGCGCACAAAGAAAGCCCGTTAGATGTGATTAGCATGAAAAGAGTGAAAATGATCATTATCATCACCATGACGATTATCCTACGTCTTGCAGACAAAGCCCCTCCTGGGACTGATAAGTGAACTTGAAACTTTTAATGAGCCTGAACTGTAGTGGGTGATGGTTCACACACTAATGACACACTGCACACCAATTAGAATGCTTCTTAAGCCATGCCAGACTTGAAGAAGCTTACCTAGCTAAGCATTTGCATTTCACAATAGTTTTGGGGAAAATAAACTGGGGCAATAAAGTGTTGAGATATTGTTACACTTCCGAGTAGTGACGACAGTTAAAATACGGAATACTGGTGGGAAAGAAGGGGAAACTAACTGTACTTGCATTGATACAGTATCCGTGGTCCTTCAAATTCCTGGTAATCGTCTCTCCTTCCATGAAGTATTTGAGCCGACACTACAGCTTCAGTTATTTAAGTGTTGAAGAGTGATGCTAACAACACACTAGAGCAGGGGTGGGCAAAGTTTTTGACTCGCGGGCCGCATTGATATAACAAAATTTCCGGGGGGGGGGGGGGGGGGGGCAGACTATATATTTTACACGTAACAGTCCACCTGGTATTATTGTATCTGTAAAATTGTCATGCAATCTGCTATTATTATTTATTATTTTATATTTATATTTAAATATTTTAAAAATAATAAAATATTATAATAATTAAAATAAAATTAAAATAATAATTATTATATTATTATTATGTAAAATATGCAAATATAACAATATTATTATATATAATTAATATAGTAATTAGCATTAATATAATAAATATAATAATCATAATAGTTATAATAATAATATAATAATTATTATTTTTATTTTTATTATTATTATGTGCTTGTGTCTCTTTTTTCAGGAGCACTTTGTAAACAACAGACCATGTCAAACAACGAAATTGATAAAACCATCAAAAGGTTGGCTCAGGCCATGATGCCAGGTTGTATGTTGAGTTTAAATGAAATACTTTGGAAAGATTGGGCGGGCCGTATTCAAACACTTGGCGGGCCGGATGTGGCCCCCGGGCCGTAGTTTGCCCACCCCTGCACTAGAGTTTTCCTTTAATTGCGTTGCCTCCTTTCGAGTGTGTCCCCATAGCAACCCAGGCCAATCCCTCCTCTTGGCACCTGAGTTAAAAATGGCTGTCAGTCAGCAGGAAGCAGTGTTAGCAGCCCGTCGTCTCCTGTGGTGGAACGTGCGAGGAGAACATGTGGCAGCTTCACGCACCCACTAACTTTTTATAGGGCCGCCGCGATAGCGCGACGCGGAGGCTGCCAAAGCGAGCCCGCTGTGCGCGAAAAGGCGGTGCGGAGATAAGCCGCCATTTCACAGCTCCTCCGTCTGCAGTAATCCTGCTAACGTGATGCCTTCACTGCTCCACTGGACACTTTTGCACGTCAACTGCGCCGTTTCCTTCCCAGCACTTGGAGGGGCAGTTTGCAGTACTTTTTTTGTCATTATGGCCAAGCAGAGGGCCTGGCATGCACAGTTTTTGTTGATATTCAGGCAATCCCCATGGGGGGAATGGAACCTGCTGGTTTTGAGCCCGTAACAAAGTTGTGAGACTGTCGAAACCTCATGAGACTATTCCATGTACATCACATCATCCAGTGTTCATATGCTATATGTTACATTATCATATACAGTAAATTACATGATTAGTTTACATAATTGACCTATTATGCTCATTTTTTAGCCCTTTGTATTGAGTTGTGGACTCCTACGGAGCAGCTACACACAATAACGAGCACAGAGAAGCTTTCTAGTTCTTCCAGAATCTGCACCTATTCAGCTGTATTTCTTTGGATTTCGTGCTTCCCGCGAAAACGGAGGCGCAAGCTTCCTTATGGGCGTGGCTGTAGACCATAGTGGAGTGGCCATGGTCACACTCTTGACTGCTTAGAACAGGGGGTCAGCAAACGTTTTGACTCGTGGGCCGCGTTGAGTTAACAAAATTGTCTGGGTGACCAGAATATGTATTTAAACAGAAGACCGCTCCTCTGTGATGTCACAAAGGAACAGTTTTGCCATGCCTTCTGAAACTAAGCGTTTTGAGCCATCCCAAACTTCTTTCAGGGCTCACTTCCAAATGTGCAAACCTCATTATCTGAAACTTTGGCATCGTTTAACACGAGAACACAGCATTCTAACTACATTTATAGGTCAGTGGAGGAAAGTGGAGGTCCTTTTTTAAGCTAAACTTATCTATTTCCCATACCAGACCCAACCTTCATAAGTACATTTCCGCAAATTCGGATTCTTAAAAATCTTATAAATGGAACATTTTTGTGGTTAGAGCACAGAAAACCTGTTTACGACCTTATAAATAACATTATTAGAGCCCTCTAGACATGAAATAACACCCCTATAGTCACCTTTGTTACCTAAATCTTACTTAATATAGTAGCATGTGTATTGCTGTAAATGTGTACTGGTGCTAGGGGAGCTGAGTGAGGTGCAGACAGAAAAGTAGGGTTGTTAGAGATTATTGTGCCTGTTGTGAGATCATTCAAACTTGAAAAAGGCTGCTGTTTCAAGTCTGTCAAGTCAAGTCTGGTGCTCGTCTAGGAGACTAGATATCATTATCATAATGTCTTTGAATGCCTCTTCTGAAAGACTAGCTTAGTGAATTTCGCCATTTTTATGCTTGAAAATGCTTAATTCTGGCAAAAAAACATGTCAAATTTGCATAAATATACATCTATTTTGACTAATAACAGGTTGTATTCATCCGTAAAAACAGTATGATTTATTAATGAATACCTTTTTTGAAAAAACGTGGTAAAGTGAAGCTGCAAAATGCAAAGCACAACGTGACGAGGGATTACTGTAATTTAAATCCTATTAATGTGTTCCAGACGCCCAAAAATATTAACAACAAATACACACAGAGAATAATTACTGTTTTCCATGCAGAAAACAATATAGAAAATAATTATAAATCAGGATTGAAATGGACAAATGAACATGATTTTTTATTTATTGAAGACTCTTGGTGGCAGCAATGAGCTGAGACGTAGGATGGAAGGGCAATTTTTATCTACATTTTTAATCTCCATTCACTTACTGATGCGTCCGTTCTGTCTTTTGATTCCTCCAACACGGCCTTGTATACTTTGCTTCCTAAAGGACGTAGCCAAGCTCCCAGATGAGGGTTAAAAAAACAGCGTTAAAAGCAAAGCCGCGCCTTAAAGAGACAGTTCCACCCAGGAGATAAAGTGCATAAAAGACTGGCAGAATATAAATAAGCTTTTTCTTCTCTTTTATCATTATTTTGTCAGTCTGCGATAAAACACCACAATAAGATTCTTCATCATATTTATTTTCTCATTACTTTCGCCGGCTTATCACAAACTGTTTTGTGGTGGCGGGTGTGCTTTGCATACACACAATCACACACACGGTGTCAAACAGTCTCTCAGGACTGTGCTATCTCTGCACTCTACATGCGGTAATTAATGCTACAAACTGTTCTAAAGCAGGTGTGTGTGTGTGTGTGTGTGTGTGTGTGATGTATCGGTGGCAGGCTGTTGGGGGCAATGGCGGAGCATTGTAAATGAGTAAATAGGCTGATGTGATGTTGTGGCCTTTGGCGCTGGAGCTTAAATGGCTTTACTCTTTATGGCTAATCTATCACACACACACACATTGCCCCCACAAACAGAACGCTACGGGTATTTCCATTCAATTAAGGTGATCTTTAACCTCCAAGTAAGCCTCAGCGTCCTGCAGGGACGGTAGGATGAAGAAATTCTATTCTCCAAATGAGATGTCCTCTCTTTTTTTTTCGTTTTCCGACATCTTTTTTTGTAGTTTTTTGCTGTTTTAAGTACGTTTTCACAACAATAATGATAAAAGAATATTACACATCCTCACCAAAATGTACATCTCACCCCCTGTCATAAATGTATAGACATCATGTAAGTTGATTGGAGTTACAGTGGTTAAATGAACATTTACCGTTGCGTTTATCTTCATTGAAGACGCGATTCTTGACGTGACAGATAACAGGAAGATGTGGTTGGTGGTCGATCCTGCCGCTACATCGTATCTTTGGGAACAATCATGTCTTCAATGAAGTAAAAGTAACCTTAAATGTTGGTTATCCCTTCCATTGATCATTTATGTATATTTAGAATTGTTTTATATGTGTAAAACGTGTTTTTTCAAGAGTCAACCGCTGATGATGTCATAACGGGCGATGCACTGTAGATGACTTCCGGTTCCGGTTGCCATTTTGTTTGATGATGTGATGATGAATCAGATTCTGATGAAGCAAACCAGACGTATGTGAAATCGCATTACCCCTCGTTTGCCCTTCCGTCTAATTAGTCCAAAATGAATATACCATTGTTTATTAGTGAGCAGCAGTGCTCATTAACTTATACAACACGTACTGTATAAGATATGGCGTGTTGCATATTACTATATCAGATACTACACTAGCTAATAGGATGCTAACAAGGAAGGACATCATTAATAACCCAGTTGAACTCACACGGTGTAATAATGACACAACCAGATGCCCGCCATATTGAATTCACACAAACCTAGGTGTACATTTTTGACGCTAAAAGAGATAAAAAGTCTAAAATGTGTTGTTTTTCAACTGCTAACATACATGGTTGATATGATTTATGGTTTAGTTTTTCTATACAAGACAAAGCCGAGTGAAAAGCTTAATAGCTCCATGTAAGTCACATAAAAGGGGGATGCGTTATTCATTTTCCCAAGGCTGAACTAAATGATGCTTCATATCAATTCAATCTCTTCATAAAAGCAGAAAAATGAATTGTTTTGATAGGATGGGACTGCGAGGAGTAAATGTGATGATTAGACAATGGATAATCAACTTAGCATTAAGATTGAAATTCAATCTTAGTAATGAAGGCCAGAATTAAATCAGCTTCATGCAAATTCTTACAACCATTTACCTTTGTTTTTGTCTTCTTTTTTTCTTCTTCGGCAAGACAAATCGTATCTCTGTTGGGCTTCAACAAAGGCATCCAAGTCAGGCGGACTACTGGAAAGATTTACTGTTTTTAGACAAGAAAGTATTGGCTTCTGCTGACTTGAAAAAAAAAATCTTGTTGTTTTTGCAGCTTCGCTAGCGATGCTTCAGACATCCATGCCCGTTCATCATCCATTTTTATGCGTGTGAAATTGTAGTCCTGAAATGCAGCCATCTGTTCTCCACAAACTTAACGTATGGCTTTACCTCTGATGTCATTAAATCGATATTCAGCTGACTGTCTTTTGTTGAAAACTTTTGGGTAAACTCATAGACCGAGTAAAGGCTTACATTTGCATTTGTAAAAAAAACAAAACAAAAAAAGACATATTTTGAAAATAAGGAAAATGACTTGATGTGAAAATTGTGTTTCTATACAAATTTTCAAAAACATAAGGGAAAATCTAATGTCAAACAACCCCCTATCCTCCAGACCAATGCCAAATTTCCTCTGCATTAGGAGGGTACTGAAAATAATTGAGATTTTCTCTTCATTCATTCATTCATTTTCTACCGCTTATCCTCGCGAGGGTCGCGGGGGTGCTGGAGCCTATCCCAGTTGTCTTTGGGCGAGAGGCGGGGTACACACTGGACTGGTCGCCAGCCAATCACAGGGCACATATAGACAAACAACCATTCACACTCACATTCATACCTATGGACAATTTGGAGTCACCAATTAACCTAGCATGTTTTTGGAATGTGGGAGGAAACCGGAGTACCCGGAGAAAACCCACGCATGCACGGGGAGAACATGCAAACTCCACACAGAGATGGCCGAGGGTGGAATTGAACCCTAGTCTCCTCGCTGTGACGTCTGCGCGCTAACCACTGGACCACCGTGCAGCCAGATTTTCTCTTATTTTTTTTTTTTTTACAAATTATGGTAGTACGAATGTGGTGCAACCATGCTATTTAACTAGCATGCTTATATTTTGAAGATCTGGCTTTATGGCTACAGGATGTGTTACATCAATATTGGAAATAGGGCTGCACAGTGTACGAGTGGTTAGTGTACGAGTGGAGGCCACACAGCTAGGAGAACTGGGTTTGATTCCCCCCTCGGGCATCTCTACGTGGGTTTTCTCTGGGCACTCCGGTTTCCTCCCACATTCCAAAAACATGCTAGGTTAATTGGCGACTCCAAATTGTCCATAGGTATGAATGTGAGTGTGAATGGTTGTTTGTCTATATGTGCCCTGTGATTGGCTGGCGACCAGTCCAGGGTGTACCCCGCCTCTCGCCCAAAGACAGCTGGGATAGGCTCCAGCACCCCCGCGACCCTTGTGAGGAAAAAGCGGTAGAAAATGAATGAATGAATTATGGTAGTAAGAATGTGGTGCAACCATGCTATTTAACTAGCATGCTTATATTTTGAAGATCTGGCTTTAGTGGCTACAGTATGTGTTACATCAATATTGGAAATAGGGCTGCACAGTGTACGAGTGGTTAGCGCGCAGGCCGCTCAGCTAAGAGAACTGTGTTTGATTCCCCCTTTGGGCATCTCTACGTGGGTTTTCTCTGGGCACTCCGGTTTCCTCCCACATTCCAAAAACATGCTAGGTTAATTGGCGACTCCAAATTGCCCATAGGTATGAATGGGAGTGTGAATGGTTGTTTGTCTATATGTGCCCTGTGATTGGCTACCAGTCCAGGGTGTACCCCGCCTCTCGACCAAAGACAGCTGGAATAGGCTCCAGCATGGCCGGGACCCTCGTGAGGCTAAGCGGTATAGAAAATGGATGGATATTGGAAATTCTTCAAATGTATGGCGCCTATACAAAGGGGCAAAATATATGAGTTTCCCAGGGAAACTGGGAAGGTTTGACAGTGATGCTTTACCCAGGTGTGTGTAAAAAGAAGACAATAATTCTCTGCTCGTTAAAAAGTACAGCTTCAATGGCATGATTTGTGTGGAAATGAGCGTGGAGGACGCTTTAGCCTATTTAGCGGTGTGCCGTGCATGTCGAGTGTGCACGGGTGTCGTGCACATGCCTCGGCCTTGAAGTGAAGCACATATGAACCTGCGATTCTCTGGAGAGGAGCCAAATGGGATCAAGTGGGGCGGAATTTCCTTGCTTACAGAGACAAACACATCAATTACTTGCCGACATCGGCGCCGAGCCCAGCTCTCCCTCTGATCCCTGCCATCCCTCGTCCCCGCTCCTTCTTCTCTTCTTGTCCAGCGCATCCGTAAGGGGCGCCGCGGGGAATTAGGGAAACGTATGCAAAAGGATGACTTGAATGCGTGGCGCCTGCCATTGTCTATAAAAAGCTTTAAATATGCAAATGAGGGGGCGGGGGCGTGCAGGTGGCTTTGCATGTTGAAACACAGCCTGAGGGAATATCTGCACATTTTCATGTCCTCTTTAAAGCCTCTCTGCTCACCATTGTGGCTTTGCTAGCACAAATAAACGCACACTTGCCCAGCAGCCTTCGCTCGAGAATTGACGGTAATCAATCACCAGCGTGTCAGAGAACCTTCTCACCGGGGAAATATTAGCCAGGTCGGTGATTGGCAGTTAAATACGTTAGCGCCCGGCCTCGTATTACTGCAGCTGCAGTGCGAGAAACCGCACACATCTCTAATTACGCTGGAATATCTTTCTGCATCCGCCGCTAATCAACACTCCATCCCATTCATGGATGCTTCATCTCGGGGGATGCACACAGGAAGTGGAGCTCACCTTGTTTGGAGCTGATTGCAGGGTGCTGGTGGAGGAGGGGGGCTGACTCTGCGTCGTCAGATACAAAACCTTATGGGACACGATTACAGCAACAGCATTGCTTTTCTAGTACTAGTACTAGTACTAGTGTGTATTAACACGGAACAATAAATGAACTCAAGTACAAAAATAATGCATTTAGAAGACACGTTCAAAGATGATATGCAGTATTCTACACTGGTCACTAGGTGGCAGTAATGTTACTGTAATGTATGGTGAGACGTACAAGCACCAGACAACAGGCTTTTATTGCAGGTTTGAATTATCTGACAACCTTTCCTGTCTGCGTCCCATTCAGCTTCCCGACCGGCAGAACACATTTACAGTCTTATTGGGTAATACGAGTGTAAAGGTGACTATAGGGGTGTTATATTATGTCTAGAGGGCTCTCATATTGTTAAAAACTTATTTAGAAGGTCATAAACATATTCTCTGCTCTAACTGCAAAAAATATTACATTTATAAGTAAGACAAATCACAGTTTACACAAGTACATTGTACTGCATTTAAAGTTTTTTTCATTATATTACATTTTCTTGTTTAATTGAACAAACTTATGGGTAAAAAAAAATGGCCCTGGAGCCACGTTTTGGACACCATTGGTTGGCTCTCATTTTCCACAACATCCACTTTGAAACCCATTGTCAAATTCTGAAAGTTCCAAAACCCTGTTGTCAAACAAACAAATGCCCACACCAAGCAGTAAATATTAAAATATTAAAATACATTTGCATCTCTAAGATGAAAAATTTGGAGGCCAACTCATGAGAACAAAAGTTCCTTCCAGAAAAAATAAAGCTAATATAGGAGAACCCGTGATCAAAGTGACAAGGAGAGAGACAAAGACAAACATGAAAGTGACCCAAACAGGCTGAGATTACCGGAACAAGCGCTTCCCACTCCAACCAAACCGCAGGCTCCGGTGTCGCTGAATGCCGCCGCTCGCCATCAATATTGATGAGGAGGCGAATCGTGTCCCTGCATCCGTCGCAGCGAGGACGCAGACACTCGGGTGACAAACCGTCCTCGGCAAACTCAGCCGAGCAGCTGATTGGACTTATCGGATCCTTCCTCTGCTCGGGAAACACGTCTTCACGCTGGCAACGACAAACAACACCATGACGGCGACGGATTACAGACTTTTTCAAATCAAACTCACTGACATGTAATACTTTTTTTAGAAAGGATTGCAGGTTGTTTCAGTTAACAGTGACTACTTTTCTAAAATATGGCTTTTTAAAATCTTGGCGTTGGTGTGGAGCAGGGGTGCTCACACTTTTTCAGCATGCGAGCTACTTTTAAAATGACCGAGTCAAAATGATCTACCCACTACAAAAATGCAAAACATCTATTTATTTTCAAATGTATTGAGGATTATTTGTACGTACAATGTATGTTGATGTACCTTACATAACCAAATGAGCCAATATTGCAAAACACACATAATTAACTATTAACATTTTTTGTAATTACCTGAGTTTACTTTGATGACTTGCACTGAATTGAACCAGCCAGGGATGCATAGTCCGGACAGTAGCTGCTGATAGCCAGCCTCAAGCACACTTCCAAATGTTTATCAGTCATGGATAATATCCGTATCATAATATCCGTATAATATTCCATATCCGTATGGAAGTGATATGTTTTTTGCCTTTTTACTTGGTCCAGTTTTTGCCTTTTTACTTGGTCCAGCTCCTTCACTCATTTTAGTGACCATAAACTTTAGCGAGGGCTTAAAATCTCGCAATTCGCCGACTAGCTTAGCACTTTGCATCGTTGTTTACGCATGAGCGGTGACCTAAAGGTCAAAATTCAGTTGTCATCTGACTGGTTGTCCTGTATGTCAATCAAGTAACGGGGATGGATGATAGGCTGACATCGTAAGTTCTGCTGCACTTAGAGACGTCGTTTGATTTGATTGGTCGCCCGAAGGGCAACATTCAGTTGTCATCTGAATGGCTGCCCTGTATATCAATCAAGTGACGGCATTGATGCTGGGATGATATTTTTTTAATGTCACGCCGCGATCGACCAGCGATCGACCAGTACCACCTCCGCGATCGACCGGTAGATCGCGATCGACTTAATGAGCACCCCTGATGTGGAGGCTTCTTTTCCTCGGGTTAAATGGGACAAAACAAACATTTGACATTGGAACATGTCTGTCGACCTTCAATGGTCTCCGTAGCCACAACATTAGGGAGTACTGTAACATTGCATTCCGCCATTCCGCCCCACGCACTCGCAAATGTTCATAGACTGCCTGAACATATTCTTGTGCACGCGTATGCCTGCGTGCATCTGCTTTAAACTTCCCAGCATGTAGAAAAGCTCAGTCAAACACAGCGTGTGAGCTCAGCTGCCGTGTTTCTTGACAGCAGAAGGATGTTGGAGCCTCCGTAGGCCTGTCGGCTCTATGCTGCTTATTCGCACAAATATTTAAGTAGGCAAAAATCACACACAACCGCACACAGGAAACGGAAACACACACTTTCTAACATTGTTCGGCAGCAACATGGATGCTGTGTGATCTTTACAGCTTTGACGTATCGCGTGAGGCTTGTCGACACGATGATGTCGACTGACAGTAGTCGCTACGTTGTGTCATCTGTCATCCTCAAAAACTTCTACTGTTGGAAATATTACTTTAAAAATAATTTATTATACTGTGGTGCTTTGGTGGGCCGCACGGTGGACGAGTGGTTGGTTTGCATGTTCTCCCCGTGCGTGTGTGGGTTTTCTCCGGGTATTCCGGTTTCCTCCCACATTCCAAAAACATGTTAAGTTAATTGGCAACTCCAAATTCTCCATAGGTATGAATGTGAGTGTGAATGGTTGTTTGTCTATATGTGCCCTGTGATTGGCTGGCAGCCAGTCCAGGATGTGCCCCACTTCTCACCCGAAGACAGCTGGAATAGGCTCCAGCACCCTTGCTACCCTCGTGAGGACAAGGAGTTTAGAAATGAATGAATGGTGCATTGGTTAACGTCATTAGTCTATCCTAGAAGGTCCGACTCAAACCAAAACGGACTCAAACCAAAGCAAATTTTCCCACAGAAATACATGTAAATCCAATTAATCAGTTCCAGACACCCAAAAATGTTGACTCAAAACACATTTTATAGACGATAATTATCGTTCTAGGGAGGCACGGCGGTTGGTTAGCACGCAGGCCTCACAGCTAGGAGTCGAGTTCAATTCCACCCTCGGCCATCTCTTTGTGGAGTTTGCATGTTCTCCCCGTGCATGCGTGGGTTTTCTCCGGGTACTCCGGTTTCCTCCCACATTCCAAAAACATGCTAGGTTAATTGGTGACTCCAAATTGTCCATAGGTATGAATGTGAGTGTGAATGGTTGTTTGTCTATATGTGTCCTGTGATTGGCTGGCCACCAGTCCAGAGTGTACCCTGCCTCTTGCCTGAAGACAGCTGGGATATTCTCCAGCACCCCCCGCATCCCTCGTGAGGATAAGCGGTAGAAAATGAATGAATGAATAAATTAATTAAAAAATGCCACATAACAAACTAGAACCAAAACATCCATCCATCCATTTAAAAACTTTTTTCACACACTTTAAACCCTAAAGCGTAAACAATGATGCAGCTAATTATATGGCTAAAACAACTACGGTTCCCATGATGCTGTGTTGAAACAAGAATTTGTGCATTTCTACAATAGAAGCCTAAAACCACACATTTTGAAATCTTACACAGTCATCATGTTTTGATCGGACAAATCCTGTAAGTTTGATCAAGTGTAGAATTACTACAACTTCAGCTGGGACTGTGGCAGCTGTTCTCTGATTACATTTGTTTTAAAAGTCGACAAAGTATCCATTTACATATTTTTATAATCAAAACGTCCAGGGAAGAAAATCAACTGTCATAATTTTCATGTAGGCCTCGCAGTGCAGCAGCATGCTGTGTACAAATTGCATGTACACATTAATTCCGTGGCCAAATTAACATATTTCACTCTATTAGATTTGAACTACATTTCATCTGCAGATAGAAATGAAAGTGAATTTACATCCTACATACATTTTATCTTGTCCTGAAGCGCCATTCTATGAGTTTGAAAGACCTTGTAATGTTTTAAATAGTAAATGACATTGCCTGTTACTGGAAAACAGTCAAACCTTGGTTAGTGTCACTAATCCATTCCAGAAAATCTGACTTTAACTGAAACGTACTTTAACCAAATCTATATTTTTTTTAATATAAGTGATGAATTAACATCACTTTTACCTTGATTGAAGACATGATTGTTGTTGAGTGAGATTACGTGTTATACAATATTATTACACAAAGCCCCGGGACCTGTTAGAGGTTTCTTCCCTACGGGCGGTTTTCCCTTGCCTCTTTCACGTCCGTTCAAGTCCTTGCTCATGTCAACTTCAGTTGGATCGCTGTAATGTATGAGGAGAGTGGTTCTGGACTTGCTCCACGTCTAAAGTGCCTTGAGATAACTTTGATGCTATGTTATTTAAATTGACTGGACAATATTTCAAGTTTGGATGAGAGAAGCAGGAAGTCACAGAAGTTCTTTGTGACTCAACGCTGCAGCTTCAATGCTGAAGTTTCCGTCTCTCTCGCTCACTCTCTCTCTCCCCCTCGTTTTCTCTTTTTTTCATAACAAAAATTGGATTCTTCTGGGCCTTGAATTAAGTGTTCTGCCTGCCGCTTTCTTCTGGTGAGTCATTTACGTTCAACACAAAGTGGAGCATTAGCATATGAAAGTGGGAGCTGTCGAGCCGCGTCAAAAATGACAAAGCAGCTTTCACGACTTCCAAACAACACGCCTCGTCCTCTTTCCTCTCTCGTCAACTCTCGTGCACGTGCAGCTCGGGGGCTGGAGGCTGTTTGGAATATTCCGATCACAAGCGGTTCTCTGTAGGATAGGGTGCAATTGTACAATCAGAAACATATTGTTGGATTGCCACCTCTCAAAAGTGAGCATGTTGTGATATATTTATCAACCGCATGACAACGCCAGCAATGCAAATCAGCTCAAATTCAAACGTGGCCAAGCGGCGCCCATCATTTGCGTGCCTAATGGCGCATCCAGAATGCTGAGCTTCCCTCTCATCCGTCTCTGTCTGCAAACTCTGCTGTCACAGATGCATGGCTCCACCGGAGGCGTCACGCCACAGACAGATGTTAGCTTCAGTAGCTGCTAACACTGTGCCTCCATCATGGAGAATAAATGGTGAGTCATTATGAGCCCACTCGACCGCATAAATGTTGCATTACAATGTGTCTGTCAATACAATGGAACATCTCAAGATCTTGCTCTGCTTCACAGTATCAGAGTAGATGTTGGAATTCATCTTTCACCGCTGTGAACCACAGCTCCCCAGTGATAACAGCACTCGTTCAGCCACCACTATGCTTAACTATGTTGACAGGAAGTTGCTCTGTGCATGTTTTAATGCAGTGTACTTTGACAGTAGTTATGTCACTTAGCGGTTATGATGACATTAATACAACAACAAAAGAAACTGACCCATTTTTCAAAGAAATAACCCCACGGGTCTCAAGTTTTGGGTCTATAAAAGTAGCTGGCGTCAACTTCAGCCTCGGTTTTTAATTATTACGAAGAACAAGGTGGCCGAGGGTAAGTTGGTTGTCAATATAAACGAGTTTGACTGTACAGTAACACCTCGTTTATTGCGGTTAATCAGTTCCAGACTCGACCGTAATAAGTGATGTTCCAAGAAGTAGAATTTGTTATATATATGTTATTTTTTTGTACATAGAGAATATTAAATTTGATCATGACCTTGTGAATAGGTGTTTTTTTAACATCGTTAGAGCCCTCTAGACATGAAATTACACCCCTTTTGCCACCTTTACACTTGTATTATATGTCGGACATAATAAGAGAATATAAGACATTCATTCATTTTCTACCGCTTTTCCTCACGAGGGTCGTGGGGGTGCTGGAGCCTATCCCAGCTGTCTTCAGGCGAGAGGCGGGGTACACCCTGGACCGGTCGCCAGCCAATCACAGGGCACATATAGACAAACAACCATTCACACTCACATTCATACCTATGGACAATTTGGAGTCGCCAATTAACCTAGCATGTTTTTGGAATGTGGGAGGAAACCGGAGTGCAAAACTCCACACAGAGATGGCCGAGGGTGGAATTGAACCCTGGTCTCCTAGCTGTGAGGTCTGCGCGCTAACCACTAGACCAATATAAGACATATTAGACATAAATAAGACATAATATGGACTGTTTGCATTGCGGGAGTACTCAGTTGTTGTTCCTGTTCTAGATAGTACTTCCTGCATCAATGCAATGTTACTGACACTTAGTGACCAGTGTGGAATACTACATATCATACCAAACTCTTTGAATGCGTCCTCTGAATGCCTCATATTTGTATTTTAGCTCATGTAGCTATATTTATGCTTGAAAATGCTACATTTAGGCCAAAAAATATGTACAATTGGCTTAAATATGTATATTTTGACTACTAATAGATTGTATTCAACCATGATTGACCAAGTGTGATGATTTATTAATTCATATATTTGCCATAAAACGTGTTAGAGTGAAGCTGTAAAATTCAGCATGAATTGGTGAGGAATTACTGTACTCCTTTTTAAGATGTACAAGGATAAACTAAAGTGCATCCTAGTTGAAAGGCTTGCTGAAATGTAAGGGCTATTTATGATATGATCGGTATTCTCACAGTAAATAATTAGCTTTCATGCAGCAGCTACAACGAAGAGGACGCCTCCTCACAGCTCCCGCGATTGCCTTCTTGAGGGAAGTCATCAAATGAGACGAGTATCTCCTCGGGAGGACTCAGCCCGTTCGAGCACGATGGCGAGCTGACGTGACGCGCTGTAGATATGAGGAGGCAAACACTGGCTCCAATCTCAGCCGTCAGGTGTGTGTGTGTGCGAGGCAGGCATCATGAGCCGTAACGCACACACAAAGCAAACACCGACAATGCACAAGGTTCCTTATTAAAGACAAACACACGTTTGCCCTCCATCTCCTGTGAGGTAGCTTCACTTTCACACCAAGCGCAGGTCATCCTCTATACAATGGTGTGAAAAAGTATTGGTCCCCGTCCTGATTTTCTATTTGTTTGCATGTTTGTCACACTTAAATGTTTCAGATCTTCAAACAATTTTGAATATTAGTCAATAACAACAATGGCGATGCAGTTTTCAAAAGCCGCCCCTCTCCGCACTGGCCATTTTTTGATGATTTGGACTGATTTTTCAAGGCACACAGAATACTGTGTTCTTGGGCTCTTAGGCTCTCATCTTTCAGCAGAAAAATATGTTTGTTTCTACCTTTTTCCATTCTTTAGTAATCAGCTTTAGAACATGCCAAACATACCTGTACCAAAATATCAGAAAAAAGAAGAAAACTTGCTTTTTTTTTTAAAACAAATATAACATAGTGAATTATTTGCAATTTTCACATTTGCAACTGAACTGTGTGTGTAAAAATTCCCTTCAATGCCTTGTGCCCATTTTTTCCACTTTAAAACGGTACCAAACATTCTCTCTTCTATTGTGGAGTTGCATCATCACCTCTTTGTGACTCTTGTGCAAAAACAATGTAAAAGTCATATAAATACGTCTTTGGGACCGAGTGAGTTTAGGTTGATCAATTAGTGCCCCCTGTTGCTGCCCCCCAGAAAGTAAGTAATCGAGATCTATCAGTCTAGAAAAGGTTATAAAGCCATTTCTAAAGTTTGGGACGCCAGCCAACCAAAGTGAGACCCATTAATAGCGAAAACACGAACCAGTGGTTTACCTTCCCAGGAGTGGCCAGTCAACCAAATTGACCCAAAGAGGGTAAATCCATGACTCATCCAGGAGGTCACAAAAGACCCCACAAAAAGTATTGCAGGCCTCACTTGCCTCAGTTATGGTCAGCGTTGTTGACTCCCCTATAAGAAAGACACTGGGCAAAAACGGTTGGCATGCCAGAATTCCAAGACAAAAACTACTGCTGAACAAAAAGAACATTAAGGCTTGAAATATCTTGATGATCCCTAAGATCTTTGGGAAATACTCTGATGAGACAAAAGTTCAACTTTTTGGAAGGTGTGTGTCCCATTACGTTGGCATAAAGGTTTCAGAAAAAGAACATCATGCCAACAGTAAAATATGGTGGTGGTAGTGTGATGGTCTGGGCTGTTTTGCTGCTTCAGGACCTGGAAGACTTGCTGTGATAAATGAAACCATGAATTCTGCTGTCCACCCCCAAATCCTGAAGAATGTCTGGCTATCTGTTGGTGACCTCAAGCTGAAACCAACTTGGGTTCTGCGGCAGGGCGATGATCAGGGGCAAAAAAGTCTCCAAGATGTTATAAAAAGTCTCTCCATTGGAGTGGAAACTATGCTCATTGTGTAGACGGGTTACCTCCTGTCTGAGCCCCACTACTTTTGTTCATGTGTCTCCCTATGTGATGCTAATTCTTTGCTACAGCCCAACAGCAGGATGGTGGAATGTTATGGGGGACATGATGATGTGAGGACGGGGAGGAGACGTGAGAAGCCGTAGGGGAGGAAGGGAGGCGAGACGCTGAGAGTGGGCCTCCCACTGGGGCTGTTGTGGAGACGACAGAAGCAGCTAATTACACAGACATCACATACTTAGCATACGCAATGTGCTTCTTGTTTTCAGCCCATCAAAGCGCCACCAACTGCTCACAACAAGTCAGGCAAGAAGAAGAAGAAGGTTCTGCTTGTGAGCTCACCTCGGTCATGAAGCTGCGTGTGAATAAAACATTGACATTTACGAGGACGAGGCCCCAACATGGCGTCTCTCTCTCTCGTTGTCTTTGCGACAGGAGTGGGGATGCGCTCCACTTTCCAGCCTTTAAAAGATAAAAACTCACACGGAAAAAAAAAAAAAAGGGAAGCTGTTTAAACTTTAATCGCCAGAGCAGAAGAATGGCTGCGTGAGTGATTTTAAGCTGATTGTCTCTGAGGGACGCGCTCTGCCTCGCTCACATTGCAAGTTTGAAGCAAACAGAATCTTTGATGTCAGAGACGCCGGTGATCTACTTTCTGATGGATCCCCCAAAACTACCGACTATCTGCGTATCCCAAATGATGCACTTCATGCGTGGCGGGCTCCACTGGCCTAAGGTGGCGTGTCACTGTCTTGACATTGTGAGTTTTTTTCTTGGTACTTTTCCTATGTTAATTTGGTCAAAGGTCTGACTCTAACCAAAATGTACACTAACCGAATCAAGAGAAAATCCATCCATTTTCTATACCGTTTATCCTCACTCGGGTCGTGGGTATGCTGGAGCCTATCCCAGCTGTTTGCATTGCTGTCCCAGAGGCGGGGTACACCCTGGACTGGTCGCCAGCCAATCACAGGGCACATATAGACAACCATTCACACTCACATTCATACCTATGGACAATTTGGAGTCGCCAATTAACCTAGCATGTTTTTGGAATGTGGGAGGAAACCGGAGTACCCGGAGAAAACCCACACTCCGGAAGAACATACAAACTCCACACAGAGATGCCCAAGCGGAGATTCGAACCCAGGTCTTCTTGAAGTGCGGCCTGGGGGCCCATTTACAGCCCTCGCCTGTTTTTTGGTATTGGCCTGGGGCAACAGCAACAATTGATACATCAGCAAGAATAAAGTCAAAATGTCAAGAAGAAAATTAGAAAAAGTTGAGATTTTGAGAGAATAATGGTACACCCTGGACTGGTCGCCAGCCAATCACAGGGCACACATAGACAAACAACCATTCACACTCACATTCATACCTATGGACAATTTGGAGTCACCAATTAACCTAGCATGTTTTTGGAATGTGGGAGGAAACCGGAGTACCCGGAGAAAACCCACGCAAGCACAGGGAGAACATGCAAACTCCACACAGAGATGGCAGAGGGTGGAATTGAACCCTGGTCTCCTAGCTGTGAGGTCTGTGCGCTAACCACAGGTCCACCGTGCAGCCTCGACATTTTGTACAAAATAATATAATTTTATTAGCATAGGCTATAATTGACTGGAAAGACCCCAAAATCCAGAGCAGCTCATTGTTGATGCTAAAGGAACCAAGCTCCTCTCAGGTTGAGTGATCTGGTAATCCTGCTTCTGGTTCTACCAGGCCTGCCGTTGGCTCCACCTCACCCGCCCTCCCCGGCACACCGCAGCCTCGCCGGTCTGGCTTTGATCAGAAAGCGAAGCGACATTGCCTCCTTTAGTGGCGTCACTTCTCATTTGGGTGGTGTCACTTTGATGTGAACACACATTACGCCGCTTCTTTTATTGAGAGCCGTGTCGGGCCCTCCCCGCTTCCGCTCAGCGCTCGTTAATGAATAATTTACCTGAGTGGATTCTTCTCCTCCATGCGCCCCACACACCCCCACAGGCAGGGGGTCGCGGAGAGGGAGAGTGGGGGTGCGGGGGATATAAATAGCTCTTCATAGCCCTCGGTGGTGCCGACGACATCTGTCCAGTCCATATGGCACCCTGGTCCGATTCCCATCCTGAGTCAGTACTATGAGTGTGAAGAATCTAATGGGTTAGAATCAACAGGTGTGCATTCCAAGATGGTCGACGAAAAAAAATGAAAAAGTGGAAATGGCCCAACAATGACACCTGCAAACCAAAATGACTAACTTGCTGTGCATCTTACAACACAGTGGAACCTCGGTTAGCGTCTGCCCTGGTTTTTTAAGTTAGCTTTTTTTAGTTAGCATCTGGTAGCCGGGACTAAATCTCTTGGTAGGGGCCAAAAGGGTTGGGTGCATAGTGAGTTGAGTGGCGGTCCGATCCTCGGCTACAGAAGCTAGCTCTTAGAACGTGGAATGACACCTCTCTGGAAGGGAAGGGGACGGAGCTGATGCGCGAGGTTGAGAAATTCCAGCCAGATATAGTCCGACTCACCTCGACGCATAGCAAGGGCCCCTGAACCAGTGCTCTCGAGAGGGGATGGACTTTGTTCCACTCTGGCGTTGCCAGCAGTGAGAGGCAACGCGCAGGGGTGGCAATTCTTGTTGCGCCCCGGCTTGTGGCCTGTATGTTGGAGTTTAACCTGGTGAATGAGAGGGTGGTTTCCCTCCGCCTTCGGGTGGTGGGGACGAGTCCTGACTGTTGTTTGCGCTTATGCACCAAACGGCAGTTCAGAATACCCACCCTTTTTGGGGTCCCTTGAGGGGGTACTGGAGAGTGCTCCCTCGGGGGAACAAGGGATTCCCTTGTTCTACATGTTGGCAGGAACGCCCCCCTGATCTGAACCCGAGCAGTGTTATGTTGTTGGACTTCTGTGACCGTCACGGTTTGTTAACAAACACCATGTTAAAGCATAAAGGGTGTCAAAATGTGCACTTGGCACCAGGACACCCTGGGCCGCAATTGGATGATTGACTTTGTGATCTTGTCATTGGACTTGCGGTCATATGTAATGGACACTCAGGTGAAGAGCGAGGCGGAGCTGGCAACCGATCACCACCTGGTGGTAAGTTGGCTCCGATGTTGGGGGAGGATGCCGGTCAGACCTGACAGGCCCAAACGTGTTGTGAGGTTCTGTTGGGAACGACTGGCAGAGTCCCGTGTCACGAGGAGTTTCAATCCCCACCTCTGGGAGAACTTCAACCATGTTCCAATGGAGGCGGGGGACATTGAGTCCGAATGGGCCAAGTTCGATGCATCCATTGTCAAGGACTCTGATCGAAGCTGTGGCCGTAAGGCGGTCGGTGCCTGTCGTGGCAATAATCCCAGAACCCGTTGGTGGACACCATTGGTCAGGGATGCCGTCAAGCTGAAGAAGGAGTCATTTCGGGCCTTTTTGGTTCATGGGAATTTGGAGGCAGCTGACAGGTACCGGCAGGCCATTTGGTCATGGGACATGGGAGGAGCCATGCAGAACGACTTCCGGACGGTTCTTAAGAGATTCTGGACTACCATCCGGCATCTCAGGAGAGGAAAGCAGTGCACAGTCAACACCGTGTATAGTGGCAATGGTGGGCTGCTGACCTCAACTCGAGATGTTGTGGATCGGTGGAAGGAATACTTCGAAGACCTCCTCAATCCCATCGAAATGTCTTCCAATGAGGAAGCTGTTCCTGGGGAATCCATGGTGGGCTCTTACTGTCCAAAAGTGAGCTCCAGGCTGTTTTTTCTTTACGTTAATTTAATAGCTTAGCATACCTCGACCCACGTTGGATTGATATTAACATGTTAGCATAATGGGCCCACACATGAGTGGAAAATACTTTGCTTGAAAGTTTTGGCTCCTATCACATTTTAGGCATTTTTCTGCGGAGGCTTTGTAGTGTGTGTGGTGCATAAAAAGATACAGTGAGTGTGTTGTGTGTGTTGCTCCCCTCCTGGCAACAGTGTGAAAACACTGCCAGCCACAGCATCTCTTGACCTGCTCATGAGCGAGGACACACTCACACACTCACACACACACACACACACACACACAGGGCAGTGTGGGATGTTAGCGTACATGGTGTGCGCCCTGCGGCAAGCGATCGGCATCAGGAACTCCCGAGAGACTACAGCGGCCCTCGTTTTCACACTCATGAATATGAAGGCCAGAAGAACCCTCAGGTGATTCTGTTTGCTCATCAGGCCATTGACCACGCCACTCGTGCTCACATCACGCTACGCAAACACTCCACTCATTGTTCTTTGTCTATGCAGCTTAGAATAGGCGTGGTCAGGAGAGGAGGTGCAGAAATTGTTTCGGCCAAAAGGAGAAGAATGCAGATTTAGCATATACATATATTTATGGAGTATTTCATTGAGATCCAATATCTTTTAGAAGAGTTCTCAACAGGTTGGTTGGGAGAAAAATTACATCAAAATATGTGCGTCAAAATAGGTGACTGTGAAGTAAAATCAAGCAATATTTTAGTGATTTCCCTCCTTGGTATATGTACATTGCACAGTTCTAGAAGGGAAATATATGATTATGTGGTCTTTCATATTTGATTTGATTCTCATTTCCGAGACAAAATGCTTTCATAAATTCCTCTGAAATTTACCTTCGAAATGTAGTCATGAGTTTTAATGTTTCAGAAGCGATTATAACATACATTTGTAAAAATTACTTCAATAAAAGTGTAAAAAATAATACAAATAAAAATACATTAAGTGTACAAAATAATAAAAATACATCCATCCATTTTCTATACTGCTTATCCTCATTAAGATAAGCCCTCAATGACATAATTAATTAATAACATAATTACAAATTATTATATTATTAATGACTTTGTGTAAAAAATAATTAAAATAAATATATATACAAATTAATTTTTTTAAACATTAACAATAAATAATAACAAAATGACATAAATAAAAGAGCAAAAATCATGCAAAAGAAAAAAAAGAAAAAAATTAAAATGTCAAAAAATTACAAGTCAAAATGCATTAAATAAGCATGTAAATAATAAAAATGGAAAATGACTTGAATAATACATAATAAAGTGATAAGTGACAAATATGTAACAAATAATAATGTCATGCTCTGTGCTTCAGCCTTTTCTTTTGTATACCTTGGCCTTTATTTTGTACCACTTCCTGTTTTATTCTGTTTTTTGCTTCCTTTTCTTTTCTGTGTTTTGCTGTATTTATTTCAGCTGTTAGTGTCATCCTGTGCTGGAGTGTTGCATGTTTAGCATCTCTCTGTTGCCTGATATCTTCTTCTGCTCTGCTGCATTTATTCATTTAATGACTTTAACCTGCACTCGGCACCCGTCTCTGCACCTTGGGGTCGACGACATCACAACGCCGTGTCTCGCTGTGACAAAGAAAAAGAAAAACTTCAAAGTGGGTCGCAACTTCATGACCTTTGGGTCCCAGGTTTAGACCAAATTGAGAACGCCTGATTTAGAAGTTCCTTAAATGAGGACCCCTTTAATCTTGACTTTCTATGGCAGCCTGTTTTGGCAGCATGCTAGTTGCTCTAATGGTAGCCACAACATCTCCAATGCAAATATTACACTCATCCACTTCCAAAATTCAAACAATTAACTTTTCATCAGCATCGCTAGAAGACACCTGAGGGAACGTCTCAGATGAACGCGGATGGAGAGACTCTCGAACGGGAAAGCAGCAAGCGTCGCTGACGACTTGGCAGCTCATGTGTTTAATTATAAGATGCGCGGCGCGTCGGCCCGTGCGTTCAGCTTCAATCTGCTGCATGTTGTGTACGAGCGCTTGCATGTGCACACCCACGTTCCCAAGGCTGCGGGCTGTGGGAGGCAGCCATCTCCCAGAGAAAGGTTTTAATCATATTCGTGCAGCGTCAAAGATGGAGAGGCTGGATGTGAGTGGGCGTGTGCACAGCAGCGCAGCGCATTGTTAGCACTTCCATCGCAAACACCTCGTATCTTGACAAAGGAAACACAAAAATCCCTCATCTTGAGCTTTTTTTTTTCAAAGCAGGTCAGGTGTGAGAGCTTCTGTTTTATGTGCAAATGCTTCTCCTTCGGAAAACTTTGATTCGTGACTCAGTCCTCCGTCATTAATTTGTGCTGCCTCCCAGCAGGCCGGCGGCTTACAAGCGACCGGCGGCCATAATGGATGAGACGGCTGCAGAAGATTAAAGTTGTCCGCCTTACCTCAGAGGGCAAAGTCATCAGGGTGAGTAACGGTGGAAAGCAAACAGCCCAACAATCACCCTCCACTTCCTCCTGTCTGTGCTCCTTCAGCCGCTTCCTCCCACTCAGCAAAATGAGGCCTGAACATCTCCATTGTGTTTATGACGTCAAGTGGCTTTGCTTCTGCTGCAAATATCCACTTGGAGCTAACAAGGAGCCATTGGAATCAAACTGTAGGTTTAAATTGGGTCTTGGTCACTGTTCATTGACAGAATGTTTGATGGTGCATGATATCCTAAAACTTTTTATGGTGTTCAAACTTATGGTGGAACAAATCAGTGGAGCTGTTACACATTTGGATCTTAATGAGGTTTTAAGTAGAACTACAATATGCAAAAGAAAGACAGGGGAGTATTATATAACAGGTAAACTTGATACTATTCATTCATTTTCTACCGCTTTTCCTCACGAAGTTCACGGGGGGTGCTGGAGCCTATCCCAGCTGTCTTCGGGCGAGAGGCGGCGTGCACCCTGGACTGGTCGCCAGCCAATCACAGGGCACATATAGACAAACAACCATTCACACTCACATTCATACCTATGGACAATTTGGAGTCGCCAATTAACCTAGCATGTTTTTTGGAATGTGGGAGGAAACCGGAGTACCCGGAGAAAACCCACGCATGCACGGGGAGAACATGCAAACTCCACACAGAGATGGCCGAGGGTGGAATTGAACCCTGGTCTCCTAGCTGTGAGGTCTGCGCGCTAACCACTAGACCGCCGTGCTGCCAAAATATTATTGTATTTACTATTTTTATGTCAATCAAAATGGCTACTGTAAATAAAGTTAATTAGGACACACAGTTCATGCAATACATCCAATTAGCATTTGCTATCAAACATTACCGATGTACAAGAATCCACCCATCTGTTTAGCGTCATTAGGGCCGCAGGGGTATGGTGGAGCCTATCGCATCTGACTTCAGGTGAGAGGCGGGGTACACCCTGGACTGGTGGCCAGCCAATCACAGGGCACATATAGACAAACAACCATTCACACTCACATTCATACCTATGGACAATTTGGAGTCGCCAATTAACCTAGCATGTTTTTGGAATGTGGGAAAAAACCCACGCATGCACGGGGCGAACATGCAAACTCCACACGGAGATGGCCGAGCGGTGATTCGAACCCAGGTCTTCCCGATCGTGCGGCTGCAGCTTTCAGCAATGAGCCCCATTTTGTATGTTGTTTGTTTCTAGGGGCCACTTTGTTCGTTCACCTCATATTTGGTCCCAAACGCTAATACCATGTGGGAATGCATAAATGTAAGATGTGATAACGATATTGCATTTAGTGCTTGTCAAATAGTGGGGTGGGGTGCAGTGAACTGTCAGGGGGGACTTAATAATATATAACAATATTAGTGCCGACCTGCCAACATGTATGAATTTGCATGCAATTTGCCTCTTGAATAGGCTTGCATGCTTCATTGCTCTCCGTTTTTTTTGCATTTATCAGTCTGTACAGTATAGATAAATAAATAGATATTATTAATCTCTTAATAGTATTTCAAATGTGGGGGGATTTCTGACAGGAATTAACTGAGAAACACGACCTCCAGTTAATTCATGCTAAATTATACCGCTAATATATGTATTTACATCCATTCTCGTCTTAAATCACGACAGCTGTGTTCTATTCTCTCGTGCACAGCCCAGGCTCTCATGTTGTTTAAAGGGCACCTATTATGCTCCTTTTCAGCACTTTGTATTGTATGGACTCCTATAGAGCAGAGAGCAGCAGAGAAAGAAAAAAAAAAAAACATGCAGCTTGATGACAGTATAATTTACTCTACCCACAATCCTCCTCCGGGTACGCCCACTGCGCTGTGATTGGTCACACTCCCAAACGCTCCCAAGAACTTCCGTATTCGAGTGCAGAAAATCTGCAGCCCATTGATGTCGGTAGAACTCGGTGTTAGAAAAAAATAAGTGTTCAGAGGCATCCAAAAGTTCTTTCAGGACTCACTTCCAAATGCTCAAACAAAAGAATACAATATTGCAACAACTTTTATAGTTGGTTTATATATATATATTTTTATAGTATGGTTCATGATAATTATGGTTCATTCTAATCCAACCAGGGGGCTTCTACTAATGCAACCGTGGTCTTTCACTTGTAGGAAGGAAACCCACGCATGCAGTGACATTCAGTTAACATTGTTAATTGACATACAAGTGTAAAAAGAAGCTCATCGCCAAAGTTAAAATCAATATTAGTCAATGTTAACCACAATGATTATCAATCATTGTGCATTTGCTAACATTTAAAGTTTCAGATGGCTTTCACTTCACTGTTCACATGCTACGCTAATAACCTTTTGAAAGTGAAGATGCTAACAACACTCGCTTCTTATTCCCTGCAAGACAATCACACAACATGCCGACTTGAAACCATCCTTGGTTCCAAAGGTGTAATCATTTTCGGTGTACTTTTGGACGCAAAAACCATCTATACAGCCCATCTACTATATGGCTTCAACCATTAATTTGTTTTAACACCACTGATTTTTTTCCCCAGCATGAAGACAGTTCTAGTTTGGCCTCCTCCCAGTGGGAAGCAACTATCTGCCTGAAGGAATCAGAGCTCCCTCTCCTCCTCAGGCTCCGTGTTAATCAAACCGCTTCTTTTTTTACAGCCACAGACAGAGACAACACCCTTTTAACCTTCTTGCTCCATCTGCAGGGCAGAACGCTGAGCCGGTGGTTAGCGCTGTCAGCCCAAAGGTTATATAGTCAAGGCTGACGTTTCTGTGGCAACCAGGGATGGGTTTAATGTTTTCATGCCAGTAGCTCTCTAATCTTCCACCCCGGGGTCCACAGTCAAAACCACAAAGAACCCTGCTGATTTTGAATGATATCTGCTGCTAGATGTTTGAGCTCAATGTTGGAGTCAGATCCATCAGCGATGCTTGTCTGCAATGATCATGACTGAAAATGATGCGCTTTAGCAGGAATGCACACAACCGCATAAATTCGAGTAGTAGTTTACGTCTAGAATGTGACATAGTACACACGTGGCGCATTGTCCCCACATGGGTATACATTGTCACCACCACTTCCTGCATTTGCAAAGCAGTCGTCACGACTGCAGGCATCACCTTCAGCTTCGTTAATTGTTCTACGTATGTGCAAGGGACCTACAAGATGTTGATCACCAGAGAAGGAGCTCTCATTGCAGAAAAGAAAAGTAAGTCTATATTATCTCGCAGCTGCAGAAAGAGCAAGAGGGAGGCATAAATTAGAAAAATGAAGGCACAGTGTGGAGACCGGGAATTGTTGACTACAAGGCATCACTTTGGACATTCATTCATTCATTTTCTACCGCTTTTTCCTCACGACGGTCGCGGGGGTTGCTGGAGCCTATCCCAGCTGTCTTCGGGCGAGAGGCGGGGTACACCCTGGACTGGTCGCCAGCCAATCACAGGGCACATATAGACAAACAACCATTCACACTCGCATTCATACCTATGGACAATTTGGAGTCGCCAATTAACCTAGCATGTTTTTGGAATGTGGGAGGAAACCGGAGTACCCGGAGAAAACCCACGCATGCACGGGGAGAACATGCAAACTCCACACAGAGCCGGCCGAGGGCGGGGACCGAACCCCGGTCTCCTAGCTGTGAGGTCTGCGCACCAACCACCAGACCGCCGTGCCGCCACTTTGGACATTATGATTAGTTATTAAGAGAAGAGCCAAGACACAAAAGAGGTTTATGGCTCCTTTACGGAAATTATGTGTGCCACAAATTGTGAAAATTTCTGATGTTCTGAGTTTACACATGGTTCACACCTGTTTATGATCAATTTGCTCGTTGGTACACAAAATTACAGCGACAAAATGCATGCACGTGTAAACTAGGCTTAAGCCGGTTAGCTCCTCCCAATATAAATCCTGCAACAGAGCTTAATTTGCACATCTCCACCAAAAAAAAAAACCCAAGCCATGGTGACATTGACACTTCGGCCCTTTGTATTGAGTTGTGGACTCCTGTAGAGCAGCTACACATGATAACCAGCACAGAAAGCTTTCTAGTTCTTCCAGAATCTGCACCTATTCATCTGTATTTCTTTGGATTAAGTGGTTCCCGTGAAAACGATCTGTTTTAATGTACAGTATTACACCCACGGCCCACCTCCAGGCACGCCCACTCTGCTGTCGTTGGTCACACTCTGCCGAGTGCATAGAAAGACTTCCGGTTTGTGCCGAAAACTCCAAATAGGAGTTGATATATTTATCTTTTTAAAATGTTTTACGTACAGCCGTATGTGTTGGATCCCGGATACAATCTGGAAGTGGATGGAGACTGGACAGTCCAAAGTTTGTCAAGAAAAGAGGTTACGTCAAGATGTCTCTCAATAGTAAGTAGCTTTAGCATTTTAGCATTAGGTTTTCTACAGCAGTGGTCATACGCAATGTATGCGTTTTGTGGTGGGAAACGGCTATTAGCAACCCCGCTTCCTCTATGCCAGGGTTGGGCAAACTACGGCCTGGGGGCCACATCCGGCCCGCCAAGTGTTTGAATACGGCCCGCCCGTTCTTTCCAAAGTATTTCATTTAAACTTAACATACAACCTGGCATCATGGCTTGAGCCAATCTTTTGATGGTTTAAGTAGCGGTTTTATCAATTTTGTTATTTGATGTGGTCTGCTGTTTACAAAATGCTCCTGAAAAAAAGGGACACAACACACACACTTACATACAATTCTTCCAGGTGGACTGTTACGTGTAAAATATATAGTTTGGCCCCCCATAAATTTTGTTAAAGCAATGCGGCCCGCGAGTTTAAAACATTTGCCCACCTCTGCTCTATGCTATAATGCTACACAGACAAGCGCTTTTGCTACATGACTTACACAAAATAAAGTGCAGTGTGAAATACTGTTGATAGATTAAAATGCATTTCTTTGCTGGTAGGGAATCAGGAACTCCAACCACTTGAGCCTCATGGTGGCGTCTTTAGGAATTGTAAACAAACATTCTGTTCACTCTCAAGGCCAGCAAGTAGCAAGTAAACTAAAGCTAGCGAGTAAACAGCGGAGCAGCGCTTGGGGGAGGGCAGAGAGTTTACATATAAGTCCACCCCTCTGTGACATCACAAAAGAACAGTTTTAACCACGCCTTTTGAATCTGAGCGTTTTGAGCCATCCCAAACTTCTTTCAGCTAGTATGCAAACCTCATTATCTGAAACTTTGGCATCATTTAACATGAGAATACAACATTCTAACTACATTTATAGGTCAGAAAAGTGGAAAAAACATAATAGGTCTTTTTTTAAGTTGTGATTGGGTTGCATGTAGTTCATATTTTCTTGCGTGCAGGGGTTTTTGCTCCCATATTCCAAAAACATTGGTGACTCCAAATTGTCCATAGGTATGAATGTGAGTGTGAATGGTTGTTTGTCTATATGTGCCCTGTGATTGGCTGGCGACCAGTGCAGGGTGTACCCCGCCTCTCGCCCAAAGTGGATTGGCACCATCATACCCTCAACCCTACCGAGGATAAGCATGGAAGATGGATGGTTTAAAAATTATTTGATTTTTTTTTTCCTTTTCAATAAAGATATTTCAAAATAACTATAATGCTGTGATATTTTTGCACAAAGTTATCATACTGTCAGAATCTCATACCGGCCAATGCCTACTGCAAAGCATGACTGAGTACTTGGTGGTTATGTATTTCATGTAGTTATGGTCGCCAGGGCTGCACACATCTCAGGAGGGATTTTGGTCAGAGAAAGTATGAAGTATGGAGTATAATGTTTCCACCTCCACCTGTCGTTGGACTCATTTTGGTCTCATTTGACCACATCACATTCTCCCAGTGGTGTCTCCACTCAGATGCTCCTCACTGGTGATCGGCGCTGGCCTGTTTGCTTGGAAGTGTTTTTGCTTCTGAAAAGTTGAAAAGCAAGGAACGCATGCTTCCCCGGATGGGCGTGCAGATGAGCGGCGCTGTAGAATCAGTTCTTTGGCCTGCTGTGACGCTAAAAGCTGTAAATCCACAAGCTGCCATGGTAGAAAAAGACACTTTATCCAACACGTAGCGCTTCAAGTCGCTCTGTGAGCTCTCACAGCTTGATTGTAGTGATTTACTGGCCCCACCTGACAGATTAATGCACCTTGCCTAGAGGCAGGATTAGCCACGGCACTTCTCATCTCTTAAGGCTGGTTAACCATTTAACCACGAAGCCTGCGAGGCTCTCTGATAAAGTAGGCCACCTTGTGTTGGCATCCCAGCGCCCTTCGCAAGTCCCCAAGGAGTGAACAGTGTGTGTTGTGTTGTCATGATAGTGAACTCACAGCTTTAAAACAGTTTATGTGCTTTGATAGCATTTTGATTGCGGTTTTAAAAATGTCTCTTCCAATTTGTAAGCTCGGGCTATGTTTTACCGCCTGGCTCAGGTCTGCTCAATTCGTTCAATTTGGGTTTTCCACGTCAAAATAGTCCCATGGGGAACAGAAAGAAACGAAGCCGCACTGAACGCATCAGTCAGAAAAAGATAAGCTCTCCGGTATTTACTGCCTCTTCTACATGGCAAGGAGAGAAGAATGAAGACAAAGTGGAGACTGTGGACGGTCAACATTTGCAAAGTGTTAGCATCCTTTTTCCACCTGTGTGGGACGGCTAAATAGAAAGTTTGATAAAGAAGGTGAGAATTCCATATCTCGCCAGTATGCAACATCAATAAGTACCATTTATTTGACATTTTGTCATGTTTTCTGCATGTAAAACTATATAAATATTGTTTTTGTTCTGCAATTAGCTGACCCTAAGGAGGATAGGCATGGGTTAGGGTTCTCTAATGACTTTCTAATTGAGCTGTTATGGCGTATGAGCTGAACCTAGTGTATTGGCTGGCCCATTGAACCATCCATCCATCCATCACAGGGGTATGCTGGAGCCTATGCCAGCTGTCTTCGGGCGAGACAGCCAATCACAGGGCACATATAGACAAACAACCATTCACACTCACATTCATACCTATGGACAATTTGGAGTCACCAATTAACCTAGCATGTTTTTGGAATGTTGGAGGAAACAGAGTACCCGGA
The DNA here is from genome assembly GCF_030265055.1 of Doryrhamphus excisus. Taxonomy (NCBI): domain Eukaryota; kingdom Metazoa; phylum Chordata; class Actinopteri; order Syngnathiformes; family Syngnathidae; genus Doryrhamphus; species Doryrhamphus excisus. Next base: position 24,127,258 of record NC_080470.1, read on the forward strand.
GAAAACCCACACACGTAGGGGAGAACATGCAAACTCTACACTTTTGAGGGCCGTATTAACGGATGACAAACCAGAGTTGGACAGCGGAGACGGTGGAGCAATGACATCATTAACTTCGTGCACAAGAACTGCACAGGATGGATGTGAATGGAGAAGACTGGTCCAGGAATTCATGGTCCTCGACCCTCTTTAAAGACAAATAGAGAAGAAGAAGTGTGCCAGCAATTTCAAGAAGGTGAGAATTCGATCTCACCAGAAAGTATGCAACATCAATAAGTGCCGTCTGTTTGTCATTTATAATTATTATTTCTAATTACTACTACTGTACTTACTACTGTACCTGGTAGTACCTGCTTTTACCAGTAGTGAAAAAGCATTAATCACACTTGCAGTTCCACATATTGGCAATGATATGCTTTGGTTAAGGAAGAGTGGTTAGCACGCAGGCCTCACAGCTAGGAGACCCGAGTTCAATTCCACCCTCGGCCATCTCTGTGTGGAGTTTGCATGTTCTCCCCGTCCATACGTGGATTTTCTCCGTGTACTCCAGTTTCCATAGGTATGAATGTGAGTGTGAATGGTTGTTTGTCTATATGTGCCCTGTGATTGGCTGGCGACCAGTCCAGGGTGTACCCCGCTTCTCGCCGGAAGACAGCTGGGATAGGCTCCAGCACCCCCGCGACCCTCATGAGGATAAGCTGTAGAAAATGAATGAACGAATGAATGCTTTGGTTAACTGTTTGTTAACTTCTTTGCATTCAAACACACAGATCATTCATTCATTCATTCATTCATTCATTCATTCATTTTCTACTGCTTTTTCCTCACGAGGGTCGCGGGGGGTGCTGGAGCCTATCCCAGCTGTCTTCGGGCGTAAGGCGGGGTACACCCTAGACTGGTCGCCAGCCAATCACAGGGCACATATAGACAAACAACCATTCACACTCACATTCATACCTATGGACAATTTGGAGTGGCCAATTAACCTAGCATGTTTTTGGAATGTGGGAGGAAACCGGAGTACCCGGAGAAAACCCACGCATGCACGGGGAGAACATGCAAACTCCACACAGAGATGGCCGAGGGTGGGATTGAACCCTGGTCTCCTAGCTGTGAGGTCTGACACACAGATCAAGTGTAACAAAATTCACATTACCTAAACAAACATTACCTGTCAAATACTACATTTTCTCTTCTTCCGGAACAATCTTGTTTGCAGTTTATGCAGCCCGTTTATGCAAGAAACTAGCTAACTCACAAATTGGAGGGTTAACAATGACTTTCATCAGGTAAGATACAATGAAATGTCACTTTGTACATTTTTTCCCCTTCAAATGCCTTTTTACTGTTTCTCTTGCAGAACAAGGCTGTGACACCAACATCACAGCCGTCCATGCAGCTGAACCTCGGCCCCCTTCTTGTTGTTTGTCAAGTGACACACGCAACAACAACAACTCGGTGTACGAGGTAGGCGGCGCCTCTTATTTGCTCGTTAAGATTGCTTCGTGTTTTTTGAAGCATCTTTTTCGTCATAAAAGTGGAAAAACATTATGTGATAAAACTCTTTGCCGCCTCGAGGATGTTTTATGCCATGTGCCGTCACCCCCCCCCCCCCCCCCCCCCCCCCCACATTAGGGCGCACAGCTGAGATTGTGGTCTAATTCAAGTTGGCAGTTGCGAGTTGGGATGAGAGCAACGAGTAATCAAGGAGACAGACGAGCGAGCGGCAGAGAGGGCAAACGATAAAACATGAAAGTGGAGGAAGGAAGAAATGCGAGCTGACACGAGGCGCACTCGCCTCGGAGAGGGGGAACAGAATTAGAGGCGGCAAAAGAGCCAAAATGTAGCCTGTTTGTTGATTTTAAGGTGATGCAACGTGTCACTTTGTTAGGTACACGTGCCCACACGACCATGCTCACTCTTCTGCTGTTTCGAACATAGCTGTAGCGACATGAATCGGTTAGCCTAGACCAGGGGTGCTCACACTTTTTCAGCATGCGAGCTACTTTTAAAATGACCGAGTCAAAATGATCTACCCACTACAAAAATGCAAAACATCTATTTATTTTCAAATGTATTGAGGATTATTTGTACGTACAATGTATGTTGATGTACCTTACATAACCAAATGAGCCAATATTGCAAAACACACATAATTAACTATTAACATTTTTTGTAATTACCTGAGTTTACTTTGATGACTTGCACTGAATTGAACCAGCCAGGGATGCATAGTCCGGACAGTAGCTGCTGATAGCCAGCCTCAAGCACACTTCCAAATGTTTATCAGTCATGGATAATATCCGTATCACAATATCCGTATAATATTCCATATCCGTATGGAAGTGATATGTTTTTTGCCTTTTTACTTGGTCCAGCTCCTTCACTCATTTTAGTGACCATAAACTTTAGCGAGGGCTTTAAAATCTCGCAATTCGCCGACTAGCTTAGCACTTTGCATCGTTGTTTACGCATGAGCGGTGACCTAAATGTCAAAATTCAATTGTCATCTGACTGGTTGTCCTGTATGTCAATCAAGTAACGGGGATGGATGATAGGCTGACATCGTAAGTTCTGCTGCACTTAGAGACGTCGTTTGATTTGATTGGTCGCCCGAAGGGCAACATTCAGTTGTCATCTGAATGGCTGCCCTGTATATCAATCAAGTGACGGCATTGATGCTAGGATGATATTTTTTTAATGTCACGCCGCGATCGACCAGCGATCGACCAGTATCACCTCCGCGATCGACCGGTAGCTCGCGATCGACTTAATGAGCACCCCTGGCCTAGACTTTCATCTTTATTTCATGCTTTTAACTTTGTGTTTTTTGGTGTGGAAGAACTAGAACGGGTCCAACATCAGGGATCTCTGATGGACTCCACTCTTCCATCACTTTAAACAACATGTAGCCGCCCCAAAACATGGTTTCATAGCAACAGTTCTCAATATAATGCGATCCAACCTAGGTCATTTTTTCTCTTTTTAGTGGGCATCCCTGTGTTCCACCTCCTTTGGAGAGTTTTCCATGAGACACGGCTTTGCTTCTTAGCCTTTTAATAATCACAACAATAATGACTATCTTTGCAAAAGCAGCATTATTGTTAGTGTACGTGCTGGCGTACCTAATGATGTGGCAAGTAGTGTGTTTGCAGCAGCGTGGAGGACTGTGAGGAAACCACGGCGGGAGCAAACAGATGAAGAGGAAGACGCCGCAGGGCAAACACAACAATCTGTGAGGGAAAAGGCTTAAAAGAGTGAGGGAGGATGAAGAAATGGAAAAGGAAAGAGGAGGCGAGCAAGAGGAGAGACAAAGTAAGGAGATGGACGGATAGACAATGAGAAAAAAGGAGGAAGAGGAGATGATAGAGGCGAGTGAAGTGGAGGATGGAGGAGTGCGGTGATCACGTTTGGCTGGAACGCCACTTAGTGACCGGGCTGAAAGCTTTCCACTTCAACACGCACACACATACACGCACATTGACTGATGCCCACATCACACACACCTTTTTCCACAGCAGTTTATTGATGCACCAGCCCAGGTTTTTCTGTTTTTGAGGGGAGGATAAATCCCCTTTTTTTCGGGCCAAATCACAGCATCATCCTCCTCCTCCTCCTCCTCTCCCCGCTCTCAGCAGAGATGCCACACGTTCTTCCTCTCACCACCATTTTCAAAGCCTGCCTTTGTCGCCGTGTCCCAAAGCTGATGAGTCCATTTAAAAGCAGCCAGGACCAATTTCTGATGTCCTCTTTTTTTGGATTTATTGTGCTACAACTCTCTGAGCTGTCTTTATGCTCATCTGCATTGATAGCATTAACTGTTCTATGTGAGCCACACCGTAACATCGCACTGTGTCCCATAGGAAATGATACAAATAATCTGTTACAGGGTCAAACTGTGGCCATCACAAAAAGTTTATTAAGTGTACAGGCAATGTTTAAGTACATTTCAACATCCTGAAATGGCATAGAAGTGTAAAAAGAAAGGACACAGTGTTAATTAAAAATTGCACTATTTTGGGTATTTTGACCTTCAGCCACAGTCCTTATGGTAGAGGTGATAGAAGACTTTCAACCATGTTGTTTGGGATAGAGACAGTGCCAGAAGCAGAACTGGTGCTAGCAGAGATGAGGATGCTGAGGTTCTCATTGGGAGTGACCAGGATGGATAGGATCAGGAACAAGTACACCAGAGGGACAATACATGTTAGAGGCCTTGGAGATAAAGTCAGACTGAGATGGTTGGGACATGTCCAGAGGAGAGATAGTGAATATATTGGTAGGAGGATGCTGTGTTTAGAGCTACCAGGTAGGAGGCGTAGATGAAGACCAAAGAGGAGGTTTAAGGAAGTAGTGAAGGAGGACATGAGGGTAGTTGGCGTGAGAGAGACGAGAGATGCAGAAGACAGGGTTGGATGGAGGAGATTGATTTGTTGTGGTGACCCCTGAAGGGAAAAAGCCCAAGAGAAAGAATAAGATCAGTGATACTGATACCTGCAAATAAACTTAACATGTCAGGTACATTTTAAAAAGTAGTGTATTTGAAATCATAGCACATCTCATAAATTAAACAATATAAGACATCAGACATATATACTGTATTTTCACTTCACTTTACTTAGAACGCCCTGTTTACACCAATGTCCAATAGTTGGAGTCCTTTTGTTAATCCTCCTGGAATGATGGCAAGCTCCGAATTCATCTGCTTCACTTGGTTTTTCACAGTAACGGAGAGATGGGCGCAATGTTGTTTTGTAGCATAACGGTATAGTATACCTACTGGAGGCGTGTATGTACTGTATGTATTACGTCATGTTTTCTGATTGGTTTATCGCTGCCTTAGTACATGTAATGTCCCTGTGTCAGTGGGAAATGGTCCGAGTCAGTCAATGAAGCAGAGGGCTTACCAAAGTTGTACAACAGATTTTGGAACACACATGATTGTCGATTTTTGAGACAATCAAAGGCTTTTAAGTGTGCCTTTTAGTGCGTTTTTAACGGCATATCATATAGACACAGTGTTATGTCCCGTGGTGGGTGTAGATCAGGGGTGCTCATTAAGTCGATCGCGATCTACCGGTCGATCGCGGAGGTGGTACTGGTCGATCGCTGGTCGATCGCGGCGTGACATTAAAAAAATATCATCCCGGCATCAATGCCGTCACTTGATTGATATACAGGGCAGCCATTCAGATGACAACTGAATGTTGCCCTTCGGGCGACCAATCAAATCAAACAACGTCTCTAAGTGCAGCAGAACTTACGATGTCAGCCTATCATCCATCGCCGTTACTTGATTGACATACAGGACAACCAGTCAGATGACAACTGAATTTTGACCTTTAGGTCACCGCTCATGCGTAAACAACGATGCAAAGTGCTAAGCTAGTCGGCGAATTGCGAGATTTTAAAGCCCTCGCTAAAGTTTATGGTCACTAAAATGAGTGAAGGAGCTGGACCAAGTAAAAAGGCAAAAACTGGACCAAGTAAAAAGGCAAAAACATATCACTTCCATACGGATATGGAATATTATACGGATATTATGATATGGATATTATCCATGACTGATAAACATTTGGAAGTGTGCTTGAGGCTGGCTATCAGCAGCTACTGTCCGGACTATGCATCCCTGGCTGGTTCAATTCAGTGCAAGTCATCAAAGTAAACTCAGGTAATTACAAAAAATGTTAATAGTTAATTATGTGTGTTTTGCAATATTGGCTCATTTGGTTATGTAAGGTACATCAACATACATTGTACGTACAAATAATCCTCAATACATTTGAAAATAAATAGATGTTTTGCATTTTTGTAGTGGGTAGATCATTTTGACTCGGTCATTTTAAAAGTAGCTCGCATGCTGAAAAAGTGTGAGCACCCCTGGTGTAGATGCTTTGTGTGGAAGGTGCATCCCGTGTGTGTGTGTTAGAGACCAAGTCAGAAATGCTGTGTAATCTCTGTGCTGTTTGCTGTGTGCTCAGCCATTTTGGAGTCCAGAGAGGTATACTCACTCTGACAGTTTTTGGGGAGTCTTTGTGTTTCCCTTTTTTGGTCTGGTTGGTTGGTAATGTATAGTTGTCAAATGGCTGACATGTCACAGTATTGATACTTTGATTTGAGAATTGATTTCAGTATGATCTGCACATCATTACCGCCGAGGGGTAATGTAAGTAAGCTGGTAAGATGGGTTCAGTGAATTCCTCCTTTATCCTCCTTTAGCCTCCTTTAGCGCCGTCGGGTGCTGTGGTAGTTATTCCTTTTTTTTTTAAATGTATGAACCTTAATGGTCAATAGCCATCCATCCACCCACTTTCCTTCTCTTATCCAGGTCCGGGTTGCAGGGGCAGCAGTCTCAGTAGGGAAGCCCAGACTTCGGGTCACCAGCCACCTCCTCCGTCTCCACCAAGTGGACACCAAGGCATCCCCAGGCCAGCTGTGGGACGTAATCCGTCAAGCATGTCCTAGGTCTGCCCCAGGCCGTCTCCCAGTTGGGCATGTCCGAAACACCTCACCAGGGAGGCGTCTGGACTAGATAGAGGGCAGAAAATAATTGAGAAGCATGCACTGTCTTATAGAGTCCATCGACGTCACGCTCCAACCTTCCCTCACTCGTGAACAAGACCCAGAGGGGTTTCACATGGGTAAGGACCTCATTCCCAGCACTTCACCTTCTTCTGACTGGTGGTGTGGTCAATAACTATACTTCATACTGTATATGTATTATATTGGGGGCTCATTTTATCAAAGACTTTGTTTGTATGTAGATGTTTTTATCGTCTTTATTCACCTAGACTTACTTCACTATAAGTACTATCATTATAAACTATGAAAATACTGCAATTTGTTTGATGATGATGATACATAGATACACATACCCAGCTGTTGTCTTTGAATGGGTGAGTAGAGTATTCTGAATGCTTTTGATTTCATTAATTTTGGGAAAAAAATATGAAATAAATGTACGTATGTATGTAAATGTATGTATTTTTGGAAACATTTTTTGGATGATCACAGTTTTTCAAAAATATATTTATTTAAATATAATATTTTACTGTAAATGTGTTGTATATACAGTATTTTAAATATATTTATTTTTCAAAAATATATGAATTAAAATTATTACAATTAGAATATTTTAAACATGTTATTTAAAATGTATTATGCATATCCTAATGCAAATGTAAACATATGATGTACTGCCATGTAATCTTGTATGTAAGGTTGAAATCAACTAAACCATTAGCATCACTATTGATGCTCACTTGAGAGAGCGAGCATGATGTCATGCAATGACGCCGGTTTGAACTCTAGCGGCATATGATTGCTTTAAAATGTTGTTTGAATTCTCAACTAAACAGCCTGAGGGGCGTTTGACTTTCCACTCTTTGCAAAGAGCCCTCCCGGCAAAGCACATTCATTAATGAATCCTTAATTTGCCCCCAAGTATGTCTATTTATAGAGGTGCTGTATATGTTTGTTATTATTAAAAATCACTCAGCTGATAGCTCAGAGCAACATAATGATTTCAAGCACTGAGCTGTGAAGGTCTCATTAAAGGATCAACACAACTAGGTGTGCCTATACATTCTCCATGTTGCCTGGGAACTGCTATGATAAGCTGTGATGTATCAACTATTTCTCACGCTCTTGTTTTTCAGCCCAGCGACAATATCTCTCAGCATCCCCTCGCACTTTCCTGAGGTTTTGTTTCAGTTTTGTTTCAAGTTTCCAAGAAAACAACACTTTGACCTTCTGCGGATGGGAGAAGACAAAAACTCTGTGATGAAAAGTGCAAGAGCAACTTTTGCTACTCCATCCACCTCTGCTCTTGAACTTTGATTTACAGCTATTGATTTTTTTACACAATACATGCACACATGCAGACTGGCTGTGCAGGCTCTCCATGTGTAATATGAGCATTTTAAATAGATCTGTTTTGTATTATTGTGTACGACCAAAACTATATTGTGAAAAAGTGCATGTTTTTATAAACCAAATATAATGGTTTGCATTTAAATCTCCATATTTAAAATCTCTTCAATGCCAATAATCCTGTGGATTGTATCAAAGTACATGGTAGAGTCCATGCACTGTGTGTGGTCTCCGCTAGGGGGCGACGCGGAGGTACACTTATGTCTGGTAGGAGGCGGCAGTGTGGGGGGGCTGGATCTCGGCTGAGGTGGCGGAGCATCAGACTCTCAGAGGCGGGCTGGTTGGGGGGCTGTCGGACTTCTTCAGCGGGTCGTCGAGGCTGCAAGGAGGCTTCCAAGAGGTGGACATCATGCATCGTTTGTGGATTTGGACGCTGATGGCGGCTCGTCTGCAGGTAAACGTTCACTCAACGATCTTTGCCGTCATGGAGCCCGCCTGCAGACGACTTGAGGCTGCGTAGGATGCAGTCTGTGGTTCGGCTTCTGCACCTGTCCCTGCTCTCCTCGGTTGGCTTTTATTCAAGGAATGCTCGCTTTTTTTGTACCATGATTCTTGTGTGGCCTGCTAATGCTGCCATTCTTCTTCATCCCATAAATGCATTGGTTGTCTGCAAGGGTGGAAGACTGAAGCAATATTCTCCATCTTTCTTACTTCCATTCATAAAGCACAATTCACGACAGTCAAGCATATCATCTAGCTGTCTCTGCTGACTGTGCGTGTAAATGTAAATGTACTGTATGTATCTGTTGCTTTTATCCAAGCCAATAGTCAGTGTTAGTGGACATGAATGGACAGTGAATGTGTCCCACCACAGCCAGTAAACAGTTAACGGACCTGGACGCCAAGTTTGCGTTTTTTTTTTAACAAATAAATAGCAAGCACAGCACTGTGTCCAATTGTGTCAAAGGTCAGCTGCATTAATTAGTGTGGCTTTTAGTGTCATTTTTAGCATCCGTTAAGATATTGCCTGCGCTAGCTTACCGGTGCTTGCTAGTTAACTGTGTTTTTTGGGACCCACGATGTTGATGAAATTCCCAGCCAAAGTTAACCATCGACCAGGGGAGTGCAAAGTGCGGCCCGGGGGTCATTTTGTGCCCGCAGCTCTGTTTTTTGCATGTTCTAGAAATACAGTGAAATAATTAGATGTATAACTTTAATTTCCTTTGTCAGCTATAACACAGAGCTAAGATGTGGTTGTTTTGTTCGCAAATATTAACCTACATTAGATTAGCTTTAGCATCTTAAATTAATTTTAAAAAGTGGCCCCCGTATTCTTCAGTTTTTCTCTCAAAGTTTGTGTAAAAGACTAGACTTTTTAAAGTAATAAACTAGATTATAGATTAGCTTGGTCACGCTAACTACTGTTTGACAGCTGCTGTAGCTAGCTAGCGTTAGCTTGGTTGTGTGGTCAAAGAAATACATTTTGAAGTAGTTTTCTTGTCTTTTTCTGCTTCTTTATTGTTTCTCTTTTAAAAAATATAATAATTTGATTGACGTGTATAATTATTTGGCTCCTGAACAGTCTGCAATGTTAATGGACAGTTACCGTTGGCGACATTACCTGCCTAGTCCTGATACTTCCGTCAATGCACTTCAATATGTGTACTTTGTAGAGTACGGACAGTCGCGCCTTCTTCTCTCCTATTTAATTGTGACTAACAACCTGAGTTAGTCCCTCACCTTACGCTTTGTGTACTGGAATACTTTGTGATACTATGTAAGGCCATTTGTGTCAAGATGAGGCTCGTTAGCTTAAATTTTAGCTTAGCTTGACCACAGAGCAACCAAAGCAGGTTCTTCTTGTGCTTGGTGGTCCATCGGTGATGACATCAGACCGTGACTTCCTCCATGCGCTAATAGGAAATGAGATTTAATCCGTCGACGCTAAATCCCGCCCCCCACCCCTTCGACTGTGCTGATGTGAAGGGTTTTAAAGTTTTTGGGTTAAGTGGAAGCAAATCACTGTGGCCCTCCTGCGTTAATCACCTCCCCCATCCCCATTAGCACGCTAACAAGCTACAACAGATGCTTTCCTCAGGAGTGGGAATATGCAGTAATGTTTGAAAGGATGGGGGGGGGGGTTCCATGTTGAAACAACAGGAGACAGAAAAGTCTGCATGTTAATTATCATCCCATTTAATTGACCTGATTGTGTGCTGCTCGTTATGGCGACTAATTGCTATTAATAACACTCTCCCAGAACAAAACTGGTTGCTTAACTGGGTGTTCACTGCACAATCACACATGTTACCTCTGTCCGGGAGGTTATGTTTTATTGCTACGTGTTTTGTTAGAGAGTGGGATCCCATTGAAAAGAAGCCTTTTTCAATCTTCTAGAGAACAGAAACTAATGGAACGTTGACACAAAGTCACTCACTTGCTTCTAGATTGAGGGAAATACCCAACACAGACTCTCAAAGGTTTGTTACAGATCACCGCATGTCTCAAACATCCACTCACAGTGTATTTCTTAAAGCTTTGTACAGTGTGCAGTCTTTCGCTGGCCCCTTAAAGTGACCACACACACACAGCTTTGCACATACGCCAGCTCACTGTTCGGACTAAAAATCAATCTATGTTGTCTAGAAAATGTAGTTAGCTGGGGTGTTGTCTCCTCCGCACCACCATGGGATGTGCATTTCACACCTTGATTGACTAAATTGACATTATAGCTGGTTAAAAACTATTTCCAGCAAGCAGCTGGAGTTTGATCTTCCAAACATCCCTCTGAACGTCTTGTGCTTGCAGGTGGTGGTCCTGGGCGGCAACAGCGAGGGCGGGCCGCCATGCGTGAGGGGCTTCTCGCAGGAGGAATACGTCATGGAGACGCAGCATGAGCTGACAAAGGGACAGGCCGTCTTCAATGGTCAGTGTGGGTACACACACACATACACACAGTGAAAGACTTAGAGCAGTAATAATCCCCTGCTGTTGGTTGGGGGTTGTTTAAGAGTCCTGCTGATATTTGAACCATAATGGAGATTGAAGGGGGGGGCGACCTTTGCAAAGACTGAGAGTGGAGCAGGATTAGTCCCACCCACTCAGCTCACACTGTCTGTCTGGGACAGTAAACATGCTCCAGTTCACTGTTTTTGGAAGTAAAAGTGCACAAAATATCCTGTATTATAATATTTGTAGTGTGAGAGGTATTGTTTGATTTAAAACTCCAAACTTTCTGTATACAGTGTTTCCCATACACTAATACATTTGGCACTTGCTCAGTCATAAAGACATAACAACGCTGGTCTGCCAGAGAATAAGAATATGTGGCAGGAGGGATCAGTGTAGTGACTTTTTGCGCTATACCAAAAAGCAAGACTTCTGGAAACATGAAAACAAGTATTGCTCTTCTTAGTCAAATGTCAAATAACATCAACAACTCGCTTTTTATGTGAAAGAACTCTAAAGTGCATTATTTCATGGATACCTTCCACTGCATTCTCATGGCGGTTATCATGCTCATATCGCTGCTATGTGTGACGGTGATGGTGTGGTTGGAGAAGGACAGTACACATGAATATATTTGAGTGTGTGCGTGTCAGACAGTCGATTGATGGGGATCCTGAGTCTGCAGGCGGTGCTCAGGGTGTCAGCGGCCGCCTGATCAATAAACGAATCAATCACAGCGTGTTTGTGGAGAGGATGCCAGTCTGGGCTTGGATTGTCAACTTTGTGGGGATTTTGATGGCCCGTGCACTTAATCACGCATCCGTGCACACACTCTTAATCACATGCACATATTTGGACTCAACTCAGCAACAGGATTTATTTTTAAAAAAAAGTGCAGCTTACACGCAGTGGCGGGAGCTTAGGTTTAAGATTTAAGGACTTCCAGCCGTGTAGGAAAATATTTACATTTTGCTAATGTTGTTGCCTCCATGAATGAAAGCAGTAGTGATGTTTGCCGGATGACAGATTATGGTAAAAATGCAAGACGAGGAGTTTACGTGGAGGGAAGGGTGTGGACTTTTCTCTAACATCCAGAAACGAGTCACGCTCATGATACTGTACGTCTATTTGGTGTTAGCTTTTTACTCTTTGCAGCATCAGCATTTTAAAGATTTCTTTGCTTGGCATCAGCCAGCAACGCGACTACTTTGCTGCCGAAAGAGGCTGTTGTAGATTTGAAAAACGACCATTTTGACAAAAAAATACATACAGGGGATTTCCACGGATTTGAGATTTAGCATTTGTGCCCATGATACATGATCATACAGGTAAAATGTCATTATGTTTCATTGATAATGTTCTGAGTTTTGACATTTTGCACTTTGTTTGGTGGTCTTTGAATGCATCGTAGTTGTGAAAAATGCTGGTGGTCCGAGTACAGAGCCCCTGCAGAAAGCAAGGATCTGCTGTATGATGCCAAAAAAAAAAAACATTATATGGTAGAATCTCGACAAAATACCGCAGTCTGTTCTGTGTCTTTCTTGTGAATTAATTTGAAGCAAAATAATTAATAAAGTTAACAACAATACAGCAAAACTAAACCAATGACATACTTTCGCATGTTAAACCTGGGAGGTGAGTCTCGTCACATGAATCGTACATTCCATTCTTCTTCCAAGTTCAGTTTTCCGCTCTGCGGTTATCATCACATGTTTCCTCTCACTGTGGTGGCATCACAAAAAAAATATATATATAAAATTATATTTTTCCAAGGTGTATTTTGGTTGAACTCAAAATTGTATGACCTTTGGGTCATGACCTTTAGCTCTAATAAAGAGTGGTGTAAAGTGAATTGAGGTTCGTCTGGTCGCTGAACTGTGTGCTTTGAAGAATTACAAGCTATCGAGAATCATCATTTCATCTCACATCATACAGCATAGACCACTCTGGGTGATCATTTTTTCATGCCAGTTTCTCTGTATAAATTCTTTCAATGGTAAGAGAATGGCTTATAAAATATCGGTATAAGTGATCATTAAAATGGAAAAAAGCAAAGCTGATGAAGTAAACATAAACAAAAGTTGGCGGAAACTCGTCTTATGGAGCATGACTGGAAGCTAGTGGAGTAGCTTAGTTTAGCGTGCTAGTGCAGTGGTGAGTGTGCGACTTGGGCCGGATGAGTATATTTCCACCATGTTGTGTTTTACCGCTTTAAATGATGTGTTTTACCGCTTTAATGCAGGTTCTGAGTGAAAAAAAGACGAGAAGCGCGTTTATCCTTGCACCCAGCCTGCCTTACAGACGTTCTCAACACAAAGATGGGCTCACCTTGCTTATTAATATTTCCACACGGGGGTTGTGGCATTATGCTTTGCAAGCATTTTTTACCTCCTAATTTCTGCGTTACCTTGCACTGTTCGTCACAAGGCTCCACTCTTGCTGTATCAGTATCCTAGCTTGCCCCGCCTCCCCCACAGAAACAAAGCGACTGTATGACTTGACAAGAGGTCTCATTCTGTTGGCCGTTGTTCTCTAAAGCGTCTAAATACTGAACCACTGCGCAGAGTGAACTCTCGTTCTGCATGTTTGGAGGCAAGAGACGAAAACAGACAGGCATTCATTCACATGGCAATATATCGAGGCTGGCAAAATTATACCAAGACTGTTCGTGTTCTTGTCATGTTTCTCACGAGAACTTGTGACATGACATCTCGTGACACCCCTTCTATCCAGTGTAGTCCACCCTCTAAAATATCAATTTCATTTCATTTATTTTTCCTTTTTTGTCTCATATCCCTTCACACTTGAATGGATGATGTGCTGTGAAAGTAAGCAGACTGTTGAGTTTGAGGCTGTTTGGGATTTTCAGCTTGAAAGTAGAGTTTCTGTTTGATGCTTTAGTGACGTCTGGCTTCAGTGTGACACGTGTGGAATATCGGGGACTTTCCAAACAGGCTTATTTTGGCCGGGTCCGACACTTATACCCAAGAGGAACCGCTTGATATGTGTGTTTTTAGAAACATGAACCGCTATATATCTTGTCACCAAAAATCACCCAGTACATTGGTTCTCCTTCAAATCTGAGCTCTTATCCCTCATAATTATTTTTTTCTGCAGTTTTTGCAGCGCCCAGTGCTGTTATAAAAGCCTCTGTGCACACATGTTATTGTGCCCTCCTGCACTAAAGGGATAATGTGCATTTTCCACCCATTACCTCTGCAACAGTCGACGGCACAAAAACAAGATGGCTTTGCTTGAAAAGCAGCAAGGACAAGTCTCCGCCGCCACCTTATTTTATTGAAGGCTGTCCTCACTGGCTGATCAATATGTCACTCTGTCAATTAGCCCATCAGCACGGGTCGTTTTTGCTTGGACAAGTGATTTTGGAAGGAAGAAGCAAATTGACTGTAACCTGTGGACTGTGAAAACGTCTCCTTGCTCTGTATTTGAGGAGTGCAAGTGTGAAGCACCCAGCACGAAAGGTCAAAAAGGGATTTTTCTCCTTTTTGAAAAGGAAAGCATGAAACAAGACGAGAAGCAGCAAAAACTGTGTGTGTGTGTGTGTGTGTTCGCACTATCACATGTTTGTGCGCTTGACTGTGCTTGGATGGACTCTGTGAAGTGGAACAAGGCGACCGTGGCTGGAGCTGACGGAGCAGCAAGACCAGACAAAAAATAGTGTTTCAGCGGTGGCCATGTTTACGACACGCTTTGATGAAACATTACAATGGTGAGATGTTGTATTTATCCCGTGTAACAAATGCTGCCTTATCGTCGGCCTGCCCTTATACGCATCATTTTGCATTGTCAACTGTGTAAGTAGCTCCTGGGTTAGCATTAACCACATTAGATCTTTTCAGTCAGTCCCTATGGCATAAGCCAGGTTAAGTTGTCATAGTCATGCTGTTTAAAATGACATTAGCTTATCCTTTTTATGTTATGCTAGCATAAGCAACATCCCTTCTTTTTTTTACTGCCCAGGCAGTGTAGTGGCTAGGTTAATTTGTGTGTCAGCCTGCATGTTAAAGATTTAAATACTTTGGAAGCAACTGGCGGGCCGGATTCAAACGCTTGGTGGGCCGCATGTGGCCCCCGGGCCGTAGTTTGCTCACCCCTGGCTTAAAGTCATTGTCCACTTCTTCCTGATCCTCAGTGCCATGCCATGTCTCTCTACTGAGTGCGATTGTGTGTGTGTGTGTGTCTAGTATGGAGGGTGGGAGGGAGGGGCTTTCCGAGTAATTGTTTTTCCTTTTAATTGTGGTAATTGTTTTTAATTCCGTAAAGCACTTTGTGCTATACAAATAAAGTTGATTTGATTCCTAATAAGCTTCAGTCAGCATTGACACCCATTTCTATGTTGATGTATGACAACAGCTGCATACTTTACTGTCTTGTTACGTAGAATTAACTCAAGCACAAGGTGACTTCCTGTTCAGTGCAAAATAAGATTCCTTCATGGCAACTAACAAAATGCGCCCAATTCATATATGTATATATTTTTTAGATTAGCCACCAGAAGACACATTTGTGCATGAACAGCTAAAAACGACTGAAAAATTCTTCATTATTGCTCATTCTCTAGTATATATCGGGCCAAAGTCACAAGTAAATGGCAAGGAATGGCTAGTTTTGTTTGTCGACAAGCGCTAATGTTGACAGCAGTCAGACAGTCCGAGAGTCAGGGTTTATTTTTTAATGGTATACTAGCGAAAGCCACTTTTGCCATTGTTTGGCAAGTTAGATCCGTTCAGATTTGAGTTATTCCTTGTCAGCATTGGTGCCTTAGCAGCACCGTGAGCCCTTTTAGATATTTGGGGATCATTCGGGGACCCTGACACGCCTTGTTTCAATCAGATGGCTTCAGGCGCTGTTAATTATTTAATTGGAGCAGCGCAACACTGTGTTATTAATGAGAGGATGGAGGTTAGGGGCCTCGTTAGGAACAGACAGGCTGCGGGGGGTAGGGCGGGCTGGGCTGGGCTTGATGGAAAAGGAGGTCAGAGGTGACTGATAGCGAGAGACAGAAGAAGGAAACAGGAAGTGAAGATAATTTGATAGTCATTTGTTTAAAATGCTTGCGTTGGACTTTCTTTGCAAGTGAAAACAGCGTCTTTGTTCCTCGTAAACCGGGTGTTTATTCCTGGAGAGGAACAAGTGGACTACTCAGCACATAACTCTCCACTCAACAGCGAGATTACTCCATGTTCATTCAAAGGCTGCAACTGACCATTATTTTATGAGTCGATTAATATGGAGCTTCTTGTTTCGATTAAATGACTAATCAGGTAGGCCCTAGGCCAGACATGTCCAAATTTTTCCCAGCAAGGGCCACATCCTGATATTTTGTAATATATGCTAGTTAGTTAAGTTATTTATATTTCAAGAAAAAATTGCATCTCGGCTTTGTGATATAGGTATATAAAAAAAGCACATCATAGTTTCAGTATACTTTGTTAATGTACTCTTATGACTACTATTATGACTTTATTTCCAAAATATTTAGATTTTCCAACAACCAAATATTCCCCGAAGCATAACTATATCTTGCTTTACTTGTTTCTCATAATAAAACCCACATTTTTTAACTGTAATATTTCCACTTTGTTACTAAAATCCCACTAGGCCATATTTTTTCCTCATACTATTACACATAGTATATTCTGGAAATTTTTATTTTTTCCTCTTAATATATTGACTTTATTCTGGGTGTTTTTCCATTTCTGCAGTTTATTTTCTTCCTCTAATTAGGACTTTATTCTCATAAATGTGACCTTATTCCATAATATTTTGACATTATTCTTGTAACATTATACATTTTCTCCGCAACCTAATATTCAGAAAAATTACAACTTTATTTTTATTTTTAAAAGGCTTTAAAAAAATGTACTTGTCAACTTGCTACCCAAATGACAATATTTTTCCTCATATTTTTCTAATAATGTGATGATTTTACATACTTTCTTTTTGTAATTTAAGAAGAAAGTCAAAGAGAAAGCAAAAACGGGGGGGAGCATATTAATAATACTGTTAATATGAACTACATGTTATCATCAGTGTGCGTGTTATTACATGATCATAGCATGTATATTAAACGATGCAACGTTGTTAGTGTTTTTATTTTTTACAGGACTTCATAGATGAAATAGGTGTATCCCAATGATGTCCATTGTTAGCTAGCTCATATTAACCTGTTTTCTTGTGTCATAATGTACAGAAAAGGGAAATTTGTGAATGAAGGGCAAAATCCCCCCCAAAAAAGTGCAATTCCCTTTTTAAATAAACAGACTCAAAACGTTAAGAATGAAGTGTGGTGATTTCTTTGTGATTTCTTTTTTATTGCTGCGAGGAGAAGTCCAGGAAAATATTCAATGAATGCTCTGCGTGCTTGTGGTCCCGGCCCTCCTGTCAGTGTTGGCCTTGCTAAAGTGTTTTTGGAAGCCAAGTGTAAATGAGGAACAGTCAACAGTTTCAGGGAACTGAGTCAGGTTTGGGTTTCACTATGTGAGAAAACAAAAACAAGCGTGGGAGGAGAGAGTTGATACAGCTGCCAGGCCAACATGTTAGTCAGCGAGGACGGTAAGTGTGTGTGTGCGTGTGTGTGTGTGTGTGTGTGTGTGTGTGCCAAGCCGAGGTCAGCTGCTATTCTGTACTTCCTGTGGTGCGCAACAGGCCTGACTGCTCTGACCTTCACGTTTTTCCCATCCATCCTTCCTATTAAGGCAGCGTCAGCGATATGCTCACACACACGCACACACACACACACACACACACACACACACACACACACACACAAACACTCACTGCCCTGGAAAACCCCTCCCATATGAGCCAGCACACATTAAGCACATCCTCCCCCTTTCTTTCGTTTTTCCTTTTTAGTTCCTCACTTCTTGCTTCATGCGGGGTGTGCGGGAAGGGGGGGGGGGTCGTCCTCCTTTCTTCCAGTGTCATACATCACCAGCTATCCTGCTATCCTCCCAGCTGCATGGGAAGAGAGGGCTGGGATACCAAATGAGAGTGCTATCATCCCCAACCCACCCACTCCTTGCCACACTTCATTGAATTTGTATGTGAATGTGTCTTTTGGTGATTCTGACATTGTTTCTCCTCTCTGGGGCTTGTTAGCGACTCGGCATAGAGCATTTCAACACTTAGCATTTTCATCGCTACACTCTTGTCAGACATTGTTTCTCCTAAAGGTGTAAACAAAGCAGGGTGATACTTGGGGCTTTTTACCGAAATGATCCAGCCGAAAATGTTTGATTGCTTTTTAGAAAAGTTGCAATCCCCATTCACACAGATCTGTAAATCATCTCTATGCTACAGGGAGGAAAGGAAAAACTTTCCTTTGACTGGCAAAGCCTGGATTATGCTTCCGCGTCGTCTCTATGCTTTCTACTTCTACACTGTCTTTGTGTCTCATGTTCTCTGTCCAAGCACTAGGGGCACTGTTTCCCACAGGGTTAACGTGACCACAACTCTAATTAACCATTTAGCTTATTTGCTGTGGTTATTTTGAACTTTAGTAAGTGACATTAATTTGTTCCAGAAGGTCCAACTCGACGGATGCTAACCAAACCAATTTTTACCATCATGAATACTGTAAATCCAAGTGAACTGTTCCAAAAAGCAAAAAAATGTTAACACAAAACACATTTTTATAGTTGTATGATTATAGTTTGATATAGGGAAAACAATTTGAAATGTATATAGTACATTAAAATGATGGATAGAAGTGATAAATGAACATCAAACTTGCTTATATTTGCAAAACTACAAAAATGTGTTTCGTGTTAACATTTTTGAGAAACAACTGCTGATGACATAATAGATGGGTGACAGGTTGGGCGATATATATTTATATCCCCGTATAGATTCTTCCAATGATAGGAAAATGACTTGTACCGGTATAAATGATTGTAAACTCAGTTGATGACTGTCTGCCGTTGCGGATACATAAGATGAATGAAATGCTTTCATCATGAGGAGAAGGAATATTTGTTTGTGGAAGGATTTACTCCGCAGACCACTGAATCCTGGCACAAAATCACGATAAACACTGAACAATCCCCATACAGTTGGGAAAATGTGGTCGTATTCCCCTTGTTCGTTGCCACTACTTTTGAACTAATGCCACGCTGTGGCTCGTGGGCTAACTTGTTCATTCTATTTAAAACCAACATATTTCAACACTTGGGCTGTGGCATTCGGCTTAGAAATCATCACTTTTGATGCTCACTCTGTGCTGATGCTCTGTGTGTAGCGGCCCCGCCTCCACCTACTGCAATCGAGAGACTGAATGACTGACAGGAGGGTTCACTCACTGCGTTCCCTCCACTATAGAGCCAACATGTCCAGGTGTTGAGACAGACGCACAGTGTGAACCCTCTTGTCATCTAGCCTGTTTGGTAGAAAGAGAGGAGGGACATAAACATGCATTCATATGTCAATATATTGAGGCGGGCAAAATCATCAAGTTCATTTTTGTTTAGCATGCGGTTAATTGACATTATCATGACAGGCCTAAACAGAAGTGTTCGTTTGAGAAAGTATGCTGGCGCCTTGATGCAAGACCATAATCCAGGCATAAATCAGACATGGAGAATGTTGTAATTCCAAGCTAGCCACAAATGGCCACATAGTACTTATTTCATTGTTAAATTCTTGTGTACCAACATTTTGCTGACAGTGAGGAAAGTCACTCTTTTCTGCTTCTCTTCATGCAAACACACATAAAAGCGCATTGAAAAACACTCACCAACCCCTCACTCTGTCTGTGTTTATCTACTGTATACAGTGTGTGGGGGAGGAGGCCTGCTTCTCATTAGAATCATACATCGAGCAGGCAAAACCCCTTGCTACAATTCAGACTGGAATGTGTGTGTGTGTGTGTGTGTGTGTGTGTGTGTGTGTGTGTGTGTGTGTGTACTCCCGTAGGTGCTCTCCCAGCCACTCTTGTTCATGTTCCACTAAATCCTGTCCGCCCATTTGTCTTCCTCTGCCTCCCTCCCATCGCCCGCTCAGTCTCTGTCTCTCAGCCATTTGCTGTTAAATGAATGATGTCTACACGCCTGACCTCACATCTAACTAACGGCTGCAAGTGTGTGTGTGTGTGTACGTCTGCGTGTCTGTGGGTGGGTGGGTGGGTGAGTGCGGGGTTCGATGTTGTGTGGGTCCCATGCGTAGACTGTACAAAATATCAGATACAGTTGGCGCAGTCTTATATGAGGTCATTTGGAATTCTGCACGCTGGTAATTGAAGCATGACGCCACGCTTGTTGATTTCTCGCCTGAGTCCGTGCCAAAGCAGTCAAGTTTAACGCTGAAAAACAATGCAATCCTTTCTGGGACGCTGGTCGTTCCTAAGTGTCATACAAATTTTACAAAGAAGTGAAACAAACAAATCAAAATGCAATCTAGTGACTCAAGATGGTTACTTTTATTATTTAGTTTCCCCAAACTTCCATTTCCTGGAGTGCTGTTAGCAACTGAGGCATTGTCAAGTGATTGCTGCTTGTTGTTCAGTGGAGAATAAACGCTTTATACCACTTATCATCCACTCCTGTCTCCTTGACGTGAGTAACATGTCCACTTGCAACACCGCTCATTGCTAACGAAGCAGCTAACAACGGCTATGTTGTCAATGCCCGACGTACAGCAACACAGCACATGCCTGTGGTTTCAACACATCAAAGCCCAGTTCTAACTGCAAAGAATAACACTGGATGTTCCACATTGTGGCTGTGCTGGACCTCCACTGTCTCTCATATCGTATCAAAATTTTGATACCATGAACTGCTAACGGGCCCATAACTAGTCTACACTCAGTTTCAGATTGGGTCGGATACGTTTGCCTGTTTAGACTTCTTCGGGGACCCCGGTTTCTTCCCACTTTCTAAAAACATGCTAGGTTAATTGGCGACTCCAAATTGCCCATAGGTATGAATGTGAGTGTGAATGGTTGTTTGTCTATATGTGCCCTGTGATTGGCTGGCGACCAGTCCGGGGCGTACCCCACCTCTTGCCTGAAAAAAGCTGGGATAGGCTCCAGCCCCCTCGTGAGGATAAGCGGTAGAAAATGAATGAATGAATGGTTCTAGGCACCACAAACATTTGGAATGTCTTGAAGAACGAAACCACTGGTGTACCAAGCAACAGATGTCCAAGAGAAAGACCCTACTTTTTGGTATGTTCCAGCCTGGCCTTCCTATTCCTTTTGCTCATGAGCGGTTTGAATCTTCTGGTGTAGCCTTTGTACTTTTGTTCATGAGGTCTTCTATACCTTCACTCCTGTCTTCAGCAAGTTGTTGCTGGTGTCACTAAAAGATGTTTTGACGTCTTCCTTGATAACTCACCAACTGCTGATATTTCCTTGATCAATCTGTTACACATCTATTACTTAGTACACCAGTAGTTTTCATGCATAGACTGCCTGTGCTAGTTATTTTTTGTTTGTTCTTTGGGAGTTGTAGTGCTGTCACGTTTAGCTAAAACTAATAGTTTCAGTTTAAAATGAAAGATTGGATATAACTCTTGTCCAGTCTGCTCCCTGATGACAACGGTTTTGAGATCTTTGAGGTTCTGTAGTCGCATAGAATGCTAGAACTTTCCACTGACATGGTGGGCAGGTTGCCTTGAATTTACTTTCTTTCTGTCAAACAACAAGAAACATGCTGCAAGCTCTTTATTTTTCCTTCTGTGACAACAAAAGGTTCTTGTATGGAGATTGAGTTTAGTCGCTTGTGAGCGTGTGAGCTTTGGCTGGCAAGCTCAGTGCAGATTTTATCAAATGTTTGCTCAACAATTGCTGATTTGATTTGGTAAAGCTTCTAAAAACTACTACTATGGATTAGGATGGATTATAGATTATGGCTGTCAACAGAAAGCGGGGTTGTTGCAAAACATGCGTTGCACTGATTCCATCGGCTCATGAAAACACCTGCGATGACTGTAAAGACTTAAACGCAACACACGTTTGCTTGGACGACGTGTAGAAGGCGACACTTGGGCGGCTGAGCATGGCAAAGTAGGTCATGCTGGTTTGGCCAAAGTTATGTTTATTAGCATGCATTGCAGCACAAATGTGACACATCAGGATTACAGGTGGTGTAAAGTATATGAAGCCATCTGCATTACGTTTAGTGGTGTCAGCGCTGTCTTTGTGTTGGACTACATTCATTCACCTGAAATCTGCTCAAAGATCTCAAACGTCTTGTAAGAAACAAGGCAGAGTCAGCAGAAAGCAGGAATGTATGTATATAAAATGTATTTTAATAACATGAATGCTCAAAGAAGAAGAAGAGGCAAGGTATGCAGGTGGTATGCAGTATGTTATCATCCGTTTTGCCAGTTCAAATCAGACACTACTCACAGAAGGTTAGGGATATTGGGCTTTTGGAGGGAGTTTCAGGATGAACCTAACCCAACGTTTAAACGGTTGATGCACATATATCTATGTATTATACATAGCCTGGTATACTACATACTGTACACACATGTATTAAGGTACACATACATGACTGACGTCACATCACATGCAATTACTTAACTAATAGCCCCTAATCAGACTACAGAAGAAGAACAGGGCATATGAATATTTGGTACTATGAATAATAATATTGTGTAGGGGTTTAATGCTTCATTTTAATAAACAATTCAATCCGTGGTTGCTGATACGATTCAAGAACGATATTGGGTCTTTTCAAGTGAAACAAAGTAATTTATATCAATTTTGTAACTTTTTAGCCAAATATTCAACCACTATTAATGTCAAACAAATACCAGAATAATGGACATTGCTGGTTTCCTAGATTCCCATTGTTTTTTGTAAAGGATTCAGGTATAAATTATTAATAATGCGGGCATACTTAAGAATAAATTATCAATGAGTACAAAAAAGTTAGTTAAAAATGCAGTACAAAACATAGGGTGCTTGGCATGATGAATTATGTACTTGAAACAATGCAATCCAAACTTGCACTTGCATCCAAAGGTGAGGGACATTATGCAAATTCCTCAGAATGAATGTAGTGTTGTATCTTCAATTAAAACATTCTCACCTGTACGGGGCCGATGGAAGCAGGGGCTTTTTCTTTTGTGTTGATAATCCTCCTGATCAGAGCAGCCATTTGAAAGAACGTACATGGGCGTTTTGACCTAGATGGTGACGTTTTCTGCGTCAATGCTACTGGACCGTAAACTACCATCAAGACTGTCCACAACAACGTCACTTAAAAGGAGATTCAAATGAAGACGGACAAGTTAAACAAGAAAAAGCCAATCAACTTTATTCCGCAGGTCCATGTCAACTTCCATGACCACCACGTACCCCGGAAGACGACGATGTCACAGACATGAAATGAATGTGTTTATCGTCTTTATAGAGTCATTATCATTGAAGTGCTATCAAAAACATATACAACCCACGGTGCTTAAATCCGATGCTTTATTTTCTAGTATCGATTCAGTCGATTGATTACCTTTTTAAATAATGTTAGATCGATTATACGGCATCCAGAATGAAAAACTTGCTAAACACACATCGATATAGTTAAATTGTAGGAATCTAAATCCATGCATTGATACACCCTTAATACCGCACTTTGTAACTATGGTGAATTTCTAAACCAAACCAATGTAATGTTATTGTGGCATATGTAAAAGTAGGCCATGTTCATTTTGATCTTCAGCTGCCTTCTCATCACCACCTTGGAACCTATCACCTGCCTATCCAGGGCAACAGTCACCTTCGAAGCTGGTTTGTTTTGGTGTTCCAAGTTCCATGTCTCTTATGACAGAGACAGCTGTCTCTGCAGTTGATGCGCCACTTGGAGTGGTTGTCTTTTTTGGTTGTCTTTTTTACTTCCTGTCTGCCCTTTAATATTTACAGAACACAGGGTTGTTCTCAAACTCCAGCCAAAAGAAGTGTTTGATCCAGTGTGATTTAAACTTCTAAACTTTGCTAGCACTGTCGGTAACACTTGAGCTAACGCTAGAAGTTGCCATCTCTTCTTGCTCGACATTATTGTCTCAGATTTCACATTTTCTCTCACAAATTTCCTCTCCCTCCTTTGTTCCCCTTTGAAAATATCACTCGATATTCATTTTTCACCCGACAGAGTGACAAGAGTATCACCAGCAGGTAGCAACAGAGATATAGAGAGACTGAAAAGAAATAGTGAATTGTGAATTGCCATTGTTTATCGAAGGTCAAATGAGAAAATACGCCGTTTTACAGCGTTTTGGGGAGTGGCTGGAGCCGGTGGGGGCTCTGTCTGGCTGTGTGGGGCGGCGCTTGCTGGGTGGTGGGAGCCAGTCCCTCTCCTTTCATGTATATACCGTATACATGCAGACATGCACACATACACACCTGTACACGCATACATATACACACTCACAGCACATACAGTAAGTATCTCCCCACATAACTCACTGACATATCCATAATGTTATCATGTTGTTGGTGTTATTGTGGTGGTGGTGATGTTGGCAATAAGATCATAGCTATTATAATTGTATGCATTCCAGTTATTGCCATTGTGTTCACTATCCTGGTTAATATCATCATTACTACTATTGCACTACAGTACTATCACTGTAGCTGTGTTATTAGCATAACATGCTATTTTGTCCTCTCCATTATGGTCTTTATAGCCGTCATAGACATTTGCTGATATAGTGCTGTTTGTTATTGTCGTTGCAATTGTTGTTGTTGCTGTTGTTCTTGTTTCCCTCTGTATTGTCACGCCTTGCCTCCACACTCCCCCCTCTCGTTTCTTTTCTCTTCTTTGCCGTCCCTTCCTGCTCAAGCAAGAGTGTCCGGCCACTCCAAATTTGCATAATAACAAAACATCAAAGTCTAATAAAAATCTATATAACAGAGAAAGAGTATCTTACAATTTTCCCTGACAGAGCAAATCTGTTTCATAATACTATCTGCTCCAATGGCTGGACAGGAAAAAAATAAACAAATGAATAAGGAATCTCATCATGTGACTGAAATTCATTTTCCCAGCAGACCGCTCAATCTTGCCAGAAACTAAACTAAACTAAATGTTGAAATGGTGGCTTTTAAAAATTGTAATTTTTTTTAACATTAAATATATATATTTTTTGTAACTAAATTAAACACCAACAAAAGTTGGCAAAAACATTCAAAACGCCTCTCTCCTGGAGAATGACAGGAAGCGATTGATTTACCTTACTTCAGCATTACACGTGATAAAATAGATATGATGACAGATATGATACGTTGATACATTTGTGATTCAGGCTGTATGAGTGTGTTTATAACGTGCGGTGGTCCCTTGTTAATGCGAACCAGCGTTTTGTAATGCCCACTGATGTCATGCAGGTTCTGAGTGAAATGAGGATGAGCTTGTCTTAATGGTCTATTCTCAACACGCAAAACATACTGTAAAATAAGAGCACTATTACACTAATTGTGTAAACAAAATAATGGTGACATTAAAATTAATTAGTAATGCAATTGGAATTGCATTTAATTAACATACATTTTATTCACTGTCACTATAGTGGTGAAATAAGTGTATAAAAAACAGAATAAAAAAATTGTAAATGTGGTAAAATAATTTTCAAAGGAAAAAAATTGCAATTTGGAAGACAGAATTTTGGAAACAGATAATTGCCAGGTTGCCACAGTATCCTTGAGCATGTTAAAGGATCTCCTCCTATGAAAATAACACTAACTAAGCAGTGTAGTGATTTCTTTTGTTCTCTCTTTTTTTTTACTGTTTCATTTAATTCTTGTATTTTGTGTTTTTACGACAGTATTTTATGTCATTCATGTGTTTGGTGTAAAACTCGAGTGACTTATGTGTTCAGGAACAGAACTCGTTTGTAACCCAAGGACCGCCTGTATAACTAACAGAGCTAACATCAAAAATGAGTCACATGCATGTTTTTTAATAGTTCATTACATCAGAGAATCTTTAGTGGAAGATGACGTGTTAAAAAGTTTTTTTTTTAATGTTTGTCAAGGGAAATTGTGGCATTTGTTAAGAGAACTGACTCCAGGTCAGATTTCTCAAGCAGCCTCAGGTGCACAAAAACCTGCTTTATCTTTTTGTTTGTGTGTGTGTGTGTTCCCGGGCTGCTCGTCCCCTCCAGCTCTGCCATCGATTTCCTCCACCAACTAGATTTATGTCGTTTACTGCGGGGTCGTTCATGCTCAGTGGATGAAAACGCAGCCGCTTTGGGATCAGATAACGGACTCATTTCTCCCGCAAAAGATTTCCCCGAAGCGGCGTCCTCGGGGAGAGCGACACTAAATGTTCCCGAGGCAGATGAAAGGTTTATTTTATTCGTTTTTAGTGGGCAGATTGGCGCTCTTTGTCTAAGGCACCGTCTAAATTCAAGTGGTGCTTTTTTTTTAAAGGAGAGTAGAGGAGCAAGAAGAAGAAGTGTGAATGGCTTCATTTAACACCCAGCAGCAGCAGCAGTGTGTGTGTGTGTGTGTGTGTATGTGGGTGTGTGTGGCAGGTGATGATTGCTATTAGTCCTGTGCTCGCTGAAGCACAGATGTAATTTACCTCAGAAGTCAGAACTCCAAGATGGGCGTCACAGACAGAAATCCAAGATGGATGCCTCCGGGAAATCGCTTGTTGTGGGAGGCCTAGACGTTCCAGAAATGTCAATTGTTGTAGAAATGACACATGAATGAAATACATTTTATTGAAGAATAATGTGTTGAGGTCTTTTGGAAGAAGAAGCCAAGAAAAGTTTAGATTTTGTCAAAAGAAAAGAAAACACAAAACAAACACCTTACTCACTCACGGTGCAACCAAAAATAACAATG
The DNA here is from genome assembly GCF_030265055.1 of Doryrhamphus excisus. Lineage (NCBI taxonomy): Eukaryota > Metazoa > Chordata > Actinopteri > Syngnathiformes > Syngnathidae > Doryrhamphus > Doryrhamphus excisus. The sequence goes on from NC_080470.1 coordinate 24,153,896, forward strand.
AACATGTGGAACTGTGCCACACAGGCTATGCGGGCATGGAAATAGACGCACATGTGTGTGTAGGCTTCTCAGGTTGCTTTGCGGGTTATAAAATCTGCAAAATTGCAGGGTTGCGAATGCATATTTTATTATCGTAAAATTAAACCAATAGTTGTCATTGTTTTTCCTGACTGTTCAAGGATACTTTCATGGCCCAAAAAATTTCGGCATACCAAAGATGCCAATGGAATGAATAGAATTCAACCAAATCAGGCTATCATTTATTTACGTTTACATGAGGAGTTTTTTCTCTTTCCGAATGACTTTTCCAAAAACAATGGTACACATGGATAGGAATATTCCAATCTCTTGTCCACATGTGCAGCTACGTATAATCAATAACGTATAAATACCGGCTTCCCCGGCTTCACTTGTTGAAATAACTCTGTATTGCGAGTTTTTGGTTCATCCAGTCTTGAAATTTAGGTTTGGATCAAAAACAAACTTTCCACAGCAGTCCAGTGCCAATCGCTTGCCTCCATTTTTAAAACTGAAGAACGTCTCGAGCTGCGTTTTACATCATATAAATTTAAACAGGAAAAGATAAAGTTCATTCATTCATTTTCTACCGCTTTTTCCTCACGAGGGTTCCTGGGGGGGGGGGGGGGGTGCTGGAGCTTATCCCAGCTGTCTGGGAGAGGCGGGGTACACCCTGGACTGATCGCCAGCCAATCACAGGGCACATATAGACAAACAAGATAAAGTTCAATCCTGCTAATATTTTACAATTTAACTCAGGACATGTTTTATATCGATATATATTTTCTTTTTGAAGAAAAACCGCACTTGTGAATAAAGTATAGAAGGGTTTAGATTCAGTTCCACAGATGACGTTAATGCACACCGAAAGCTGAAGAAGAAAAACACGAAGAAGAACGCACCCTGACAACTTTCCATTTGAGCGGGTACAAGATACCTCAATCGGATTGGAGAAAGGAATCTGATTATATGTTCATTCAGATTGGCACCTTTCTTTCGGAATGAGGTGTTTTCAAAGGTTACATTCTTTCCATTTCAGCAAATAAACCGAATGCAATTAGAATATTTAGGTCCATGTATACGTGGGTACTCAATACAATACTATTCATTTTCTACTGCTTATCCTCACAAGGGTTGCGGGGGATGCTGGAGCCTATCCCAGCTGTCTTCAGGCGAGAGGCGGGGTACACTCTGGACTGGTGGCCAGCCAATCACAGGGCACATATAGACAAACAACCATTCACACTCACATTCATACCGATGGACAATTTGGAGTCGCCAATTAACCTATCTCCTTTATAATTTATGGCATCTTTGGCATGCCAGTATTGTCGGCCATGTCTGTATTGCCAATTTTGGATGATCTTGAACATTCCTCTAAGGAATGCTGAAAATCTGATGCTGCACATGCATGTGCATGTGGTGTGATAAGAAGCTCTGATCAATAGCAGGATTGATCAGGGCTTTACTAAACATCATTCCGCACTGATAAGGGAAGTGAGCTGGGATCATTGGAGGTTATTTGCTCACGTTCAGTCAACTGACTTGACACACTGACTTCACTCTAACTCACTCACCCAACTCCCTTATTATTATTTCTCACTTTGAATGGAAATGATTGGACAGAAAAATATGCGAAATAAATCACACTTCCCTGGAGACAACCTTCAACTGAAACATTAAAATCATTAAAGACGGCTAAACTGGGAGGTGGGAGGTCTTCTCGCTTGGAGATCATAACAAAAACAATTTGTGCATATTTGATTTGGATTACTTTGTTTTCATATGCTGCTTAGTGATAACAGTGAAGTTAACAAAAATACAACACACACTTTTATAGAAATGTGTCGACCATGGATGTTGACGTTCAGTAAGTGAGTGAATGTATTTTATTGCAAAGTTTTTTTTTTCTCAAGTTAGTAGATCATTCTGAACTGCTCCAGGTCATGTTGTAGTGTAGAGGTTTGGAGTTGTCTTAACCTTTTTATCACCGAGTCATTCGGTACCCTCAATGCATTGGGCTGAGCGCCATGTTTTGCACTGTCGCCGCCAATCACCAGTCAGAATGAGTTACTGATGCACGATGATACTAGCAGTAATTTCGGTGACTATGTATTTGACGATAAGAGGACTAACATTGTAATCGGTTGTCGGTGTTCCTCCGAGTCTGTGGAAATGTTGCCAGTACTTAACTCAAGCAACCGTGAAAGACGAGTTTTTAAAATCTCTTCAGGGCTCTACGTTAAAAACAAAAATGACTTGCCCATGGGGAATCCTTAAGGTGAGAACTACTTGCCCGAACTTGCCCCATGTAAAATGAAAAGACTGCCATAATGATATCATATATCAATATATGCTGATAATTCATCAGATAATAGTACTGATGCATTGTATTTGGAGGAATGTCTGAAAAATAGTGTAGATGTATGTTAACATGGCAAGCCATGCTACCTTACACATGGTAGTCGTAGTAAGCAGTGATATTTAGAAGTTGTGCACCACAATGAAACATTTGACACATTTGTGTACTAGTAAAGTGTTTTTAATCCAGAAAAAATGCTCAATGGTCAAACAATAATTTGTGAAGCAAAGGTGAGAAAAATACACAGAGAAATGAAACCGCTAGGTTTTGTAGCTTGTGCAAAATCAGCACTTGGTATTGGATCTAATGGGTGGTGTTTCATTGTGACCACTTCAAATTGTCACAGCAATGTGATTCACTCACCTGTGCCATCATTTGATTTGCTGCCGCTAATAAAATACTTGTTTAGGAGGCACTGGTTCATCACTTTTTGGTGTTTTCCTTCAGAAGTTGTTGACGAATTAGACCATGTTGGCAGGGACGCCATGACAGATGTTTTCCTAGTAAAACGATCGCTGATTGGTTGATCGCGAACAAGAACGGGTGTGGGTAAAACACGGATTGTCTAAAACGATTCTGATTGGTCCATTTCAAGATTTGCAAGGATTGATTTGCAAATTACCACCGGAATTACACAGTCCGTGTTTTACCAACAGCCAACAAGAACCGCTTTAAAAAAAAAACTCTTGGCAGTACGGCATGCTAAAGTGCACTTGCCCGACGGGAATATTAATGATTGGATTTACTTGCCCGAATTTTGTTTTAACTTGCCCCGGGCCATCGGTACAACGTTATTGTCGAGCCCTGCTCTTTTTTTATGATATTGTGCCTCAGGTTAAAAATATGTTGAAGGCGTGGGGTACTAAACGCACCGCCCGCCACCTCTTTACAGTAACAACAGGAACAAGGTTGGGGACATAAGCAAGACCGATGTAAGCAGGTTACACTGTATGGCTTTTCTCTTTTCTGTGGAACTAAAGTGACATCCTATTGCACTTTTTCCCTGATGAAAAGTCTGAAATGTACTTCTTTTGTAGACTTCAGCATAACATAGTAGCCCAGCATCATAGTAGGTATCTGCAAAGACGTCCAGGTTAAACTGACCCTCCGGGGTTTCTTTCACCTCTATCTGACTCAACATCGCCCCCTTGGGAGTGAGCGAAAAGCCGAAAGCTAATTATTGTCATCTTAAATAGCTGCTGCGTGGGCTGGGAGGGCCGAGCAGTCAAGTTATATGCTTTCACAATAAATGCGCGTCTTCCATTGTATCATTATAAGTGGAATTGCTCTATTAAAAATGAAATGAAAGCGCACTTTGCGAGCACAAAATCCGAGCGCCGGTCTGATTTCCCCGCGGGCTATTTTGCGGTTCCGTACAGGCGCTGGCACAATTAAATAAAGAAGCGTAATGAAGTAAATCTCATTTGGCCACAAGAGCGGGCCGAGGCTATCAGCAGTTGTCGCAGCTCGGCGCTACAAATATTGATTGTGTGTCCTGGACTGTTGCAATAACAGATGGCAGCTCTGTTGAAGACCAGGCTTTCCTTAAACCACTTCCGTGTGTGTTTGTATGTGTGCACGCTGGCCGTCAAACACTCCTTCCGTCTGTGTGTATGTGTGTGATCAGATTTATATCTCACTCATAAAGTAGATTTATATCTCGGAGCAAGTCAGCGATTCTCCTTTGTCAATTTGCTGTGATGCACCGCAGCATGGCGCAGTGTGATCAAATAAGCTTCTAATGAAACATCCTGTTGATGCTGGCCAGGATGTGATATGACGCAGTGTAAAGGTTCCTAGGCAGCCTGCCTCCAATATATCCCATGCCATCCATATATAGCACCACATAATCAATACAAGTGCTAATATTCCTAATTAAACAACTGGCTGACTTCCTATTTGCTGTTATAGTTTATCCATGATACATCATAAGAGGTGTTGTGTACTTTTAGTGTGAATTATGTCGAAAACTCGAGTATCACTATAATGCCACTACGCCATTACGTTTACATGCAATAAAAAAGACAGGTTATTGAAATAGTACACTTTACACTTGCGGTGTTGACCAAACGATATGAGGCAATTTTGGTCATTTCATGCTCAGGCGTCAAGTCAGGTATTGAAATTGGCTTCTTCTATAATAAAGGTCTTAAAACTTAATAAAGGTCTCAAACTAACGACTCCCATCTCAGGACCATGTTTTGTAGCCCCCTACTTGACATTAAATGTAGAGTAAGTATGGGAAGTGGTCAGAGGCACTTCAACTTGCTTAAAGAGGAACTTCACTTTTTGGGGGAAGTTTGCCCATCATTCACAATCCTTATGTGAAACATGAACACATATTTCTTTCCCTTTTCTGTGCATTCTAGCGGGAGAAAACGATTTAATTTAATTAACGATTTAATCTAACTAACATGGGAAATACGTATTTTGACGCTAAATGTTCCATTTACATAACAACAGACCAAGCTACAGTGATATTGTTATCGGAGCAGCTAACACGAAAAGCTATATTTAGCTAGCGACTAACCTAACGCCTCGCTATCTGTTCGTGTCAGCGTTACTCATAGACAGAGTTGATACCTAGCTCTCAATTTCACTACCAAGACTCAATAAGATGCTCGTTTGCTATCAGCGGTTTTTATCTGAAGACTGGGGCACACGTCTTGTGCTGGAAGACACAGACAGCCCAAGCACAGCGGACGATGTAAGTGTTGTCGATGTATCTATGCTGCTGTTATTGACCGAAGTAGGTGCAGAGGAAAGAAGTTTTGGTCATGTTTTAAATAATCAAAATACGGAAACATACTATAAGTATCACATGTTATGATCAGTGTACTTGTTCTTGCATGATCACATCATGTTTAACAAACGATAAAACATTGATAGAACTCAAATGAACTTGTCTTCTCATGTTATAATACACAGAAAAGGGAAAGAAATATGTGTGAATGATGGGTTGCAGTTCCCCTTTAAAGGAAGCGGCTCTTTAATTGGAGCAATAGTCAACACTGAACAAACAAATAAATACACAACGTTAGCAGGTTTGTACAAAACAAGTGCCGCAAAGCATGCTGAGAAAACAGAACTGGGAGTGATGCTTCCTCCGAGCATAACTTATGGCACCGTTTTGTAAATGATTGCTCAACGTGCATGCTTAAAGTTAACATATTTATTATTATCTACAACTGGTAGTCGTTGCCCCATGTACGTGTTATCTACCTTGTTGTGTGTCAAGTTGCCGTGTAATAGTTATGGTGTTATTTTTTTTATGACACCGTGAGTTCGACTTCCGTCCAAATGCAACTTACTTTAAGCAAGCAAGCAAGCTGAAGTGTATATGACTGCAATATTGCAGTGCTCCAATATTATATTTTGATCACGTATAGCTTCCATAGCTTAGGCTCATGACAGTTTTGTGCCATTGTTGGTGTAAACATCAGCTTTGTCTTCTTCTCTTGTGAATTGACTGTTGTAAGACTGACACATGCGTAAAAATCCAAAAAGTTGCTGATTGATCGATGAAAGTGGAAACATGCAAGGTGGAGATGTTTTCCAATCATGTTGTCTACTTCTGTTAAAAAAAAAAAATCAAACTTGATCTAATTAAGGTGTTTACATGCATTTTAGAATCTGTTTTCAACTCTGTTCATGCAAGTATTGGTTGTCTTTGTCGACGTAACCATAGTGACTGTGCAATGTTCGGTCGTAATTTCTAGTCTTGAGGCAACAAGGGAACTGACGTCCATTTTCACAGCTTTCCCACTGATAAGAAGAGGAAGGAGCAGTGGGAGAGTGCTGGTGGATGCAGACTAGCAATCTCTGCCAAAAGAACCCGTGGCTGTGTTCTCACCTTTTTCCTCTCGAAGCATTGGATGCATTATAGTGATGCTCACAGCTTGTAGACTCTGTCCACACTGGAACGTTCTAGGGATATATTTTTTTTTGAGGCGTTGAAAAAAAGCGACTGTCGACTGTTTACAAGCGAGTTGCACAACTGGAACTAGGTAACTGTCGGGGGGGTGCGAGAGGCTTTCATTTTAGTGCAGACCTACCAACATGTACAAATTTATAGTACTCAACATGATGCTTGTATACTCTCCTTTTTGTTGAATTTTCCTGGTTTCAGTTTCAAGTTCAGTCTGTACAGTACAGATGAATAATAAATATTATCAGTTTCTCTAGTATTTTAAGTCGGGTGATGGTACGCCAAAAAAATTAATTCCTGGTGGGGAAATGACAGAAAATAATGGAGTAGCACTGACCTAAATTTAGCATTTTCAAGCATAAAAATGAGTGACGTAAGATGTAATATGTAGAATTTTACAGTGTTCACTAGGTGAACTTATTTCACCTAATATGTCTTATTTCCTGTTATTATGTCTACTTTATTTGGTAATATGAGTGTGACTATGTAGGGATTTCTGATGTCTAGAGGGCTCTAATAATGTTAAAAATTGTATTTAGAAGGTTGTAAACAGGTTTTCTATTGTGTCACGATGAAAATATTCCATTTATAAATACAGACATCCACCATGTGGAAATTCACGTATCACTGTCATGTCTGGAACCAATAAACCCATGATAAGTGAGGGATGTACACATTTTGTGTTTGCTATAGTACAAGTCCGCAATGAGGGTTCATGTAATTCATGTTGTTCTTAAAATGATTGAAGTGTCATGGATACCAGCATTGGAGCTGCGGCCAGCCTTCCCGCTGGATCGCCGCCATCACTGAAGAGTGTGTATTGATTTTTCCCTTCCAGCACGTGTGCGTTTGCAGTATCGCTGCCAGTTGTGCAGAGAGAAAATGTGCAAACAGCAGGTGACGATAGCGTTCCAGCCTTGGCTTCTCGGAGCGCTAATTGACGTCCATTCATTCTCAGTCCGCCATCCTTTTGTGAATGCAGATGTGGCTTCATATCTTTGTTTACCTTCGCTGTAGACTTGGGGGCTATTCACACAGAAACGGTTTCAAATTTGAACGGCAAAGTATGTTATTGTTTCAGCCTCTCATCCACACGGAAACAGCTTTCTTGGTGACCTGAAACAATATTATTGTTTTCGTATCGACGAGTGAGCTGCAGCTTTTTTAAAACAATGACATCATCGACCCAAAGCAGTCACATGGCCAGAAGTGAGCTTTTACGACGATCCAACATAATACCTAAATACTTAGAGTGCAGTCGTCAATCTGCTGGTATTTTGTCATCTTGATATTCCACAAAGTGGAAGACGACGGACTTGTGCTCATGCGTCCTTTCTCCTTCTATTGTATAGTGTGTCACATGGTTCCATCTGCATGTCTGTTCACAACACCAGACTTCTGTATTACAGCCTTTTCACTCAGTGATTCGTTCCCATCTGGTTGCATATTTACTAATCCAGGACAGTGTGGACGCAATATTTTTTTCAACCCACCAAAAAAAATATCTCAGGAGCATTCCCGTGTGGACAGGGTCTTTTTGTCCATTCAGCCACCGAGCTGATTGATTTTAAATGCTCGCTCGGGAGGGAGGTGCGGCAGCACCCCCACCCCACCTCTCCCCTTCAGAGGACAACATCAGCCTGGGGAGGACAGTTGCTGCGGCACAGAGGGGAGTGGTGCGAACATGTGCATTCCAGCAGGGAGGGAGAAGGCTTCATGGTCCATCCTGGAGCTCACAAGTTGTTTATCAGATGTTTCATGTTGATTTCACATCTCATCTGTTGACTTTCATTGGGGAACATTTGCTAGCTGCCGCTCCTCAGACCACAGTTGGGCGACTGGATGCAAGTTAGGATGAGTTAAAAAAAAAAATCAAAAAAACATTAATTGGCTGAAACGCATTCATCCAAACAAGTTGTGGTCACCATTGCTAATTGCCAGGACCACAATGTATTTGTGGTGCGGTCCCATTATAATGTGTAAAAAGTATTGCCAAACTAGCTGTGGTGCTGTGGTAAAATTCAAGACGTTAAAAGAGAATAGTTGATAAGGAACAGTAGATCCTTTCTAAGACCCCCTGTGAATGTTGAAAACCTGTGACGAATAGCCCATAAAAAGCTTAAAAATCCCTATTTTTGATGCTCTAATCTTAATTATATGCCTTTCACACTTATTAAATGCATTTGAAATCCAGTTTTACACAAAATAATTACAGGATACAGTATAATATTGTATGGACAAAACCTGCATTTCCACAACATCACGTCTTGTTAAAGCATCTTTCTGCAAGAAAATATTGAGTGAGTATTATCCCCCCGCAGATAGCGCCATCAAACCACTTTCTCTTTAACTTACCATAAAAAATAGTCATGATTTAAAGCAGAAAAAATATATATATATATATATATATATATATATTTGTAAGTAAAAATGGGAATTACGAGCTGTATCAATACTGTCATTAGGGGTTCGAACTGCTTTTGTTGGCAAGTAAGCTTCCTGTTCTTGCTTTGCTACTTTTGGCTTTGTTTGATGTGAGTCCAATTAGCAAAGTAGCAAACAAGACCATGTTTGGGGAAAATGGCTGCTTTTTGGAAGTGGACAGTTAAAAGTGGGACAAACGAGAACATTTAAAAAAAACTATTGAAGCTTTTCCATTTGCACAGTTAAAAGAAAGCGCCTCCTCTAAGAATAGTCTCCCTGGATCTGTAAGCCTTTTTTCCCTCACAAGAACACTTCAGGCAGGCAGCAAATGAATAAATGCTTCTAAATAAAAATAGTTGCACCTGAATTAGTGAGGAGAGTGATTAAAGGAAGATTGTAAAGACCATGTTGATGCTACTCGCAGTGAATTCTATAATGTGAGGGTTTTATGAATATAGACATTTTTATAATGACAACAAACGTCTAAATGACAATTATACGGTCTGTTCCACTTCTATGCTCTATAGGTGTGCCCCATCTGTGCACCCAAGTGTTGTTTGAACGGGTTTTTTTTTTTTTAAAGACGGAGGCCAGGCAAGAGCGTCTTAATGAGATTCATGAAATATCTACATACCCTGCCTGGGCCGGGTGGCTGACAGAGCCAAGACACAACCTCTGGCTTGGCTTCAAGACACAGTTTATCTAGCAACAGCCAGCTGTCTCACACACACACACACACACACACACACACACACACACACGCATGCATGCATGCATGCCGCAAGCCTCCAAAGTTGAGCAGTATTTGTGATTATTTAGCACAGTGAAAATTGTTTTGGAAGATCCACTAGTGAGGCTTTAATCCGGTTAAGTTCTCTTTGTTGACTTTTAATCTTTGCTCTTTGCTTGTGTGTGTGTGTGTGTGTGTGTGTGCGTGTGCACGAGGGTTCATGTGTGCTGCTTAGTGTGCGTGTTTATTTATGTAAACGTGCGCATCCTTTGTGCACTAAGCCTCTCGTGGCCACAAGGCAGCATTTGGGGGTCCAAAGTACATCTTTACACTTCACAGCATTCCGTGTTTTCCTGATCAGCGTTCCGAGCAGTCCTAAATCCCCTCCGGTCAACGTCCGTGTCGGTCTTACGGTAATCACGTTAAGGTGACCCTGACTGTGTTTGTGTTTGGCTGGTGGCCTGGATGGATGTTTGTCGCTCATTGTGCTTGACCTCAACTCTAACAACGTTAATCATTTACGTGAACGCTGCTGCTTCTTCTCAATAAGATGCGAGTGATCTCCATTAAAACTCTGGAAGCACGTAAAGGTTTGCCTTAAGTTTCAGTGGCATCCAAAGTGCAGCCTGGGAGCCGTTTGTGGCCATAGATAATTTTTTTCATTGGTCTTTCTCTTTGGGCTTTTCCCTTCAGGGGTAGCCACAGCAAATCAATGTCCTCCATCCTGCATCAGTCTCTCTCACGCCAACTACCCTTATGTCCTCCTTCACTACATCCTGAAACCTCCTCTTTGGTCTTCCTCTACGCCTCCTGCCTGGAAGCTCTAAACTCAGCATTCTTCTACCAATATATTCACTATCTCTCCTCTGGACATGTCCCAACCATCTCAGTCTGGCCTCTCTGACCTTATCTCCGAGGCCTCTAACATGTAATGTCCCTCTGATGTACTTCTTCCTGATCCTATTCATCCTGGTCACTCCCAATGAGAACCTCTGTGCTACCTCCAGTTCTGCTTCCGGTCTTTACCTCAGTAGCACTGTCTCTCGACCAAACAACATGGCTGGTCTCACCACAGTTTTGTATACCTGTCCTTTCATTTTAGCTGAAACCCCTCTGACACGTCACACCTGACACTTTTCTCCACCCGTTCCATCCTGCCTGCACACGCTTCTTCACCTCCTTTTCACAATCTCCATTGTTCTGAACTGTTGACTTGTTGCATCATCTCTCTCCTTGATGATAAACAGTAGCAGTACAGTAGTATTCTACACCGGTGTCAATCATACATTGATGAGAAAATAGCCACCAGGAAGTATGCTGTCAATGCTAACACGTGAGTCTTCACGACCATATATGTAATGTATTTAAGTAATTTGACACATTGATGGGGAAGAGTTTGAGACGAGCACTGTGCTCCATCGTTGTTGTTTTCAGATATAAACAGTACATGCGAACAGCCGCTTGGGTATACGCTGACTTTATAAGGTGACTTTAATGGTGAGAGGGTTCCTTTTCCCATCGCCGTTTGAGCGATAGCAGAGGTAGCAGACACACATGAGGGTGTACTTTTAAAGGGTAGAAGAGAAACCTTATCAATTATTTGTCCTCCGTCTCAGTGTGCCACGCACTGTGTTTTGATGTTTGGGAGCCGATACGAGCGGCCCAAGTGAAAGCAGCACGGTCGACATCTAAAAGCCTTCTTCGTTCTGCCCCAGTTCCTTCCTGCCGCTCACATGAGGCGCAGCGGCGTGTTAAATCGGACGGCATGGCTGTTTTTCAACGTGAGCGTGGATAATGTATGAGCATTTACAGCGAGCAGGTCCACTGGAAGGAGGGGGCATGTGGGGGTTCTCTGACAGATGCACACGCCAGAGTACTATGTTGTCCAGGATGGCGCTTTCTAAGAACTGATGCATCATGGGAAATAAGATACTGCGCTACTGTAACTTGTACACGTGTATTAAATTCTTCTGAACCTAGAGTCGGTTTTTATATGTGTAAAATTAAAAAATAATAAAAGAAAATAAATCAATAAAAATAATTGAGAACCACTGACATAGTGTAATACTATGAAATACTTATTACAATAATGGTTGATCATGTGGGGCATAGTTGTATCAATGTAGGGGCGGCTAGGCATAATATAGCGAGGTTCAGGGTGCTCAATTAAGTGCTCACCGACAGGGCTGGTCATCTTTTCTGTTAGAGCTAATGACTTCTTGTCATCCCGTGGGAATTTCCTGAGTAACGCTGCTTCAAATGGTCTTCCTGATTTCCTGACTGTGTGGCCAACATGCTTGTGTAACGTTAGAGGAAAATTTTAATGGAATAAATCTTAAAAATGAAATAAAAATCCAATAAAATTCCCCCAAAATAAATGATACATACAAAAAAAATTAATTAGTAAATATATTAAGGATAAACGGAAAAAAACGGAGTAAGATTTTGACAGAGCTCTGCAATCCATGTATGTGTGACATGATAATCAAACAAACTCTCCAAAGTGATGAAAATAAACCCATTTAATCCTCCGTCGGCCAACAAAGACCCGAATCGCTGCAGCCGCTGTTCGTCTGCTGCAAGATCAGAGCCCGTCACCGCTAAAGCGTCGCCACTCGCCACTGACAGCTTTGTTCTGCCTGAGAGCGTCGTGTCTGCTCACATCAAACTGCACATGATTTACGCTTAATTGCAGTCGGTCGCAGCTCTGTGCTCGTGTGCCCGACTTTGACGAGAGGAGCATCTTCTCGCAGAGTTGACTGTGACACGGGAACACGACTTTGTGAGTTGTTGTTTTTTTAAGTACTGCTCCTCCAACGTGCCATAGGTGGCATACATCATGTGCATGCCAAAGTAACAGGTGGCGCTATTCTTCAGAAACCTGAAGAAAGTTGTATGGTAAAATGACTAATGTTATTTATGAATATTTATGCAGACAAAACATATACAAATGACATATTCCCAAATGTAAGTTCAGGTTGGATCTCTGCTTGTTTGTGATTTGGCTTTGCGCCACCCCCTCCTCCAGGTTTTGGAAAAATTGCCCGGGTAGTTCCTGCCTAATCCCCCTGACAGATGGGCACTCTGAGAGCAGGCCGCCACTAAATCCACTGGAGAAAATTCATTTTTTCACAAATGAAAAACATCCCCTACAGTAGAGGCCTTTGTATGTACAGAAGCTCCGCCCCCTGCAAACACAGCCCTGTCGTTTTTACCCCATTGTTATTTTTAAGCACTGCTTATTTTGTGCTTTAGCTTTTTGTGTTTATTTTTTGTAGGAAGCAGCGTATTGCCCCCGACTTTTCAGGAGCCTATTAATGTGTTCAGGTGTGCTCTGCTCGATTTCTTTGCTCCCTGCTCCGTTCGTGCGTCTTTGTGCGCTGCAGGCTTGTCTCCACTTATCGTCATACTCCTGGGCCACTCGGCTACTTCGTGCTCGCTATGCTTTTGTTTGTTTGGGAACCAGGATTTTTTTTTTTTTTTTGCACAGGAAGGGGTTTTCTTATTTTTTTCTTATTTTTTTAGTTTATCAATAAACTTGGTGACTTCATTTTCCCGCCTCCTGTGTTATCAGCCATAAAATACAACCCCATTTCAACTTGACTCGGAGTGATAGGCAGAGCAGCTTGAGGAAAAATAAAGAAAAATCTAATGTCATAAACATGAAATTTCTTCAAGGTCGGCATGTTCTAGTTGACTTCTGATTTTTTTAATTTTTATTTTCTGACGTCTATCTCCCATGTCTTCTGCAGTGAGCTTCCAGGACTGTGGCAGAAAGATGTGGCTGGATGCTGATGACGCGTCCCAACTCTACGTGAGCAAGGAGGGAGTAGTGTACACGCTGGGTCATGTGGAGAGAGGAGAGACGGTAGCAGTGATCTACGCTCGAGACCTGCAGACCAAACAGACCTGGAAGACTCGAGTGCGCCTTGTTGTCCGTCCAAACATGGAGGGACCTGGATTGGTGAGTTCATACCGCAAGGAGGCCAGTGTGCAGCATTTGCCCTCCGAGGCTTCTGTCATTTATGGAGAACTATGTACAGATATAAAATCAGAGCTTTCCCGGCTCAGCAGGCACAGCAGTTTGGCCGAATGTTGATTGCAGACACAATGCGAGTCCACGAGCCATCTGTTTGTTTGTTTCGTGTGTAATAGCAATAATAAACACACATTTAGACGCTGCGCCCGCTTTTGATTGGCTTTGCATGTGAACGCAGCTCAGAAGCAGCCGCCCGCCATACGCCTCGGCGGCCAGAGGAAGCTGTCAACAATGGCTCATGAGGGGAAGCAAGTGCTTTGCCATGGGAGCGGCCAATTATTTCAAGATGAGGTCTGATGTAGTCTCAGAGATTGAGCCCCCTTGAAGAATATACGTCAGTATGGGTTAGGCTAGTCCAGAACAGTGCCTGGGGGGATATTAACTTCCTTTCATGGTTCCATTTATCACAGCAAGTATTCCATGTTCGGATGCAGCAAAACAGCCCCAGACTCTCACACTACCACCACCATATTTTACTGTTGGTATGATGTTTTTTTCATTTTACACCAGATGTAATGGGACATACACCTTCCAAAAAGTTCAACTTCTGTCTAGTCAGACAACAGAGTATTTTCCGAAAGGTCTTGGGGATCATCAAGATGTTTTCTGGCAAAAATGAGATGATGATACTTTTTGTTCAGCGGAGGTTTTTGTCTTGTCATTATGGCATGGAGGCTGTTTTTGCCCAGTGTCTTTCTTATGGTGGAGTCAAGAACACTGATGTTGTTGTGGGGTCTTTTGTAACCTCATGGATGAGGTTAAAAGGTTTCATTTATGTCATCATTGACTAATATTTACATTTCTTTGATGATCTGAAACATTTAAGTGTGACAAAAATCAGGAAGGGGGCAAACACCACCGTACCTAATGAAGTGACTAGTGAGTGTACAGTATAAGATTGCCACCAATTATACATGCACGTTTTTTTTTCATAATTTTGTCTGCGTCATGTTTGTGTTAGGCCTCTTTAATGACTATTTCTTTTCAAATGTATTTTTCATGCTACCCAGGAAATGATTTTTTCTTTTTATTGTTTTTTATTATGTTTTTTACGAGGGTTTATTCCCTTAACAACATTTAAGTCAGTGAATGGCGCCTGAGAATGTCCACTCGGGCCAAGGTCAGGAGAGAGAGTGGATGGATCTTTTTTTTTTCTTTTACGAGCCAGGGTGAAGCCTGCAGTGTCGCTCCTTAGTGACCTGCCATGATGGAGCAGTGCACACACACACACACACACACACACACACACACACACACACAGTGACAGGTGGTGGCCATTTATCAGAAGGACGGTAATGAGAGCATTAATCCAAGCCAGTGCAATGAGATCAGAAATACATTGAGTCACTGAGCCGTCTCAGCACTGTGCCTGCCAGCCTCGTCTTGTCCGTGTGTGTGTGTGTGTGCGTGCGTGTGTGCGTGCGTGTGTGTGCCCTGTGTATGACGCTTGTTTACTGTCTCTGCAGGTGAAGCCCAGTGATGCAACACTGACTCAGCGGGCACCAGAGATCTTGTTTCCATGGCGCAGCGTGGTTGTCAGGGGCAATGGCGGGCTGAGGCGAGTGAAGAGGGACTGGGTCATTCCGCCCATCAACGTCCCCGAGAACTCGCGCGGACAGTTCCCCGAGGACCTTGTCAGAGTAAGGCACACACAGACACACACAAATACACACAGCAAGCCAATCCTTCTGAAGCTCTGAGGACTGTTGGCTAGCTGTGGCTTCAGTGCAAACTACAAACAAAAGTATTGGGACTGCTACCAGATGATAAAAATGAAGAAAATGTGGAGTCCTTGCAGCTCCCACAGCTTCCACTATTCTAGGGAGACCTTATATAAGATCTTGTCCATTTGTATTGTCACCGATGTTGGCCATGTTCTCGTTCTTCTACAGCAAACTCCACCAAGCAGTCCTTTATGGACCTTGCTTTATGCACTGGGAGCAGAGACTTTTTGATTTTGTATAGAATGTCAATGCGAGGTTCTCATTGGGTGTGACCAGGATGGATAGGATCAGGAAGGCGTACGTCAGAGGGACATTACATGTTATAGAGGCCTTGGAGATAAAGTCAGAGAGGCCAGACTGAGATGGTTTGGACATGTCCAGTGGGGAGAGAGTGAATATTTTGGTAGAAGGATGCTGCCTTTAGAGCTGCCAGGTAGGAGGCGTAGAGGAATCATGATGTATCATGATGTATCAGTATGACACGAGCACTCCTAAGGACCTATCTTACTGCAAAAAATAGCCTGACATCCTTTATATAATGGGATTGTGTTGGTGTTTTTAAAGTCATTTTAAAAACAAATGCTAATCAAAGATACTAGGGTGCTTTGCCGTCAATGCTAGTCAATGATCTTCTCTACGGGACCTGACAGGGGTGCCCTACTGTTTTTAAAGACATCCTGTTGGTCAAATGCTGGTCAAAGATCGTGTGTATGACAAGGAGTGCTGTGGTGCTTTTAGGAACCTACCGCTCCAATGTTTTGAACAGAATTCCTCCCTGATGTCATTGATGGGCCGATTTGGCCGGTGGAATATCCCCGCTGTTGAGTACACTGTACGCCACAGCATGTGCATCTTCAAATGTTGAACAAGTGCCTGCTTTGAAAAGTGTCAATGACAAGTAGAGCGGTGGGGATTTTAGTCGGTACCCTGCGGTGGAAAAAATGGCATAACAGGTCCGACCCCTAATTTATTAAGAGTTTGCCCTGATTTGTTCATCCACAATGCCAAAACAACAAAATGCTGTTTGAAATCCAAATAAAGGCAATTGTCAGCTCGCGAAAGCCTCCTTTGCAATATTAACAGTGCAGATGATCTAATGGGCTCTGACAGCGTTCCAGCAGCTCGCAGCAATGAAAAACAAACAAACCGCGTTACGGTTAACCCTCGCTCTTGGCGTACATGGTGCAAGGCTGAGCGCCGGCTTGTAGGCGAGGTGTACGCTTTCATTATTAATCCCAAACTGATGGGGGAGTTGGTGTGATGAAATATCTCCGTCCTGTTTCATCTGTCTGTGCGCCCAAACACCACAGCTGGCTGCAGGCTTGGTGGAAACATGAAGGCAGCTAACTGTTGCCGTGGTAACACTTTGGCAGGTGGCCAACAGGAAGTTGCAGGGTTGTTGGAGCTGCAGCCTGTCATCTCTAGTTAATGCTGGCTAATTAGAAGCCTTCACACTTTCAGAATCAGATCAGATTGCGGTGTTGACCTTAAAACATTTCAATCAGGAGTCATGGATGTTTCTCAGCAGACACTTTGTATGGAAGTATTGTACTGCAGGAGTGCTTTGGTTAGCATTTGGTTACACTCAAACTGAAACATACTTGAACTGAGGTGTGTCTAAACTTTTTTCAGCGTGGGCCACTTATTGAAAAATGAGAGGATGCAAGGGCCACTTATATATTATGATATATTAGAAATTAATATATTAATATTGATTAATATGAATACTTTCAGATTATTAATATTAATGTCATTTTTGCATTTTCAAAAAAAAATTCCTAGTATTTAAAGTTTCTTCTTAAATAAACTTTAAAGTAAATAAACTGAGACTTATGACTTTTTCCTCGAACTAATTTCTTAACTTTCCATTGTATTTCCATAATAAAAACTTCATGCTGCTAAAATGACCTTATTTTTCTAGTTCCTTGTCTTTTGGTGATTTTTTTTTTTGACTTTTCTCATAAAAATGACTTAAATTTTAAAGCAATTTTTTCCATTCCTGCTGTTTTTTCCCCCCAAATATTGAAAGTTTCTTCATGTATATTTTCCTCTCAGAATGATGACTTCATTCCCATAATATTTTGACTTTATTCCCATAGCATTCTATATTTTTCATCAACATAATTTAGTAAAAATTGTATTTGTTTCTGTTTGTTCTCATAATATTACGACTTGAAAAATATTTCTACTTCATGTTAAAATTTTTATTTTTCCTCATAGTTTTACATTATTACTCCTTTTTGCTGTTTTTTGTGTTGTAGTTATTCCATGTTTAACACACCTGCTCTTGCTGAGCCGTGATCACCGAGAAAAGCAGGGACTTGGGGCGTAACTGTGTTAGCTAGCAAAGAACTACAGAGTCAACCACTGATGATGTCATGGGTAAATATTGTATCATGTGAACTGGCCAACATTTTCTCATCTCTTGGGTGTGACACGCATTGGCTGGGCCAGATTTTGCTGATCCTTGATTGAAATCCCTGAGTCCACAGTTGCTTACAGAAGGCGTTTGTTGTATTTTATCGTTTGGTTCTCTGTTCTGGAGCAGAAGCAGAAGTTTTGAACCACAAAGTCTGACCGTACCCTCATTTGTCTTTAATATCAGCCGTATGTCCTTCTGAATACAGATCCGATCGGACCGGGATAAGAACTGGTTGCTACGTTACAGTGTGACGGGCCCCGGCGCTGATCAGCCACCAACTGGCATCTTCATCATCAACCCCATCTCTGGTCAGCTGTCAGTCACTAAGCCTCTGGACAGGGAACACATCCCCAACTTCCATGTAAGTTCTTCGCCCTACTGCTTTCTTCCAGCGGCTGCGTTTGTCACCTGGAAGCTAACTTTTAAATGTTTCATAAAGCCTTTGTATTTCCCCAGTAAGTACCGTTCAAATCGTTCACCATATGTTTTTATTTTCATCCCGTCCCCATCGCCGGGCTTGATAAATTCCCTCTCATGCATGGAGGTGAAGAAGTAGTTCTTTTTAAAAAAAAAAAAAGTCTGAGTGTGTCTACTGCAGTCACCCGCCCCTCCGAGAACCGGGCGTAACCTTTTGATCTGAAGGAACGCCAGCGCAGAGTCGCACCGGGGAGTGCGAATCTGGAGTCGCAGCAGGGTGATTTGCATTTAAGCCGTCTGATGAATATTCATGTGGCTGGATGTAGTTGTCAGAACTCTGAGCCGAGATGGGCCGACATGTTTATTCATGAGGGAGGCTTTGGCCCAGCGCGCTTTAAACGAATTACTGGCTGAGGGTCGGAGGCCAGCCAATAGCTTTATTCATCATATTTGGTCCTTTTATGCAAAACACATTCATCTTGCTCCGATGCTTCTACGACAACAACAAGGCAAGGAAAGGAAAGGCACAGCCTCCATTTGGCTCCACGCTCAGAGTCAAGCAGTTCACACCGGTGTTACTTTCATCATTCGGGGGACCAATATACACAATGATGCCAAAAATGTATTTGTGACTGCATAAGTTCTCCACAGAGTCCAGTATTTAATAATATTTGTAACAGTAATGGTAAACATGTATTGGGTGAATGCTAACTGCAATGTTGACATCATACTTTATACTTTAGTTTTATTACTAGTATCAACATTTCAGCTTTTTCTCTATACATTTTGCCTTTTTGTTCTATTTTTCCGGGTATTGTTGGGCGTTATGCAAAGTGCTACGTTTGAATGAAGCCATCCTCAAACTTCACACTTCTTACTTCATTTATATATGTGTCAAACATACTGTAAGTGTGTGTTTGTGTGAACAGTTGCGTGCCCACGCCGTGGACTTGAACGGCAACCAGGTGGAGACTCCCGTGGAAATCCACATCAACGTCATCGACCAGAACGACAACAGACCTGAGTTCACGCACACCGTTTTCAACGGTTCCGTGCCCGAGGGGTCCAAGCCGGGTACGGACACGCCAGTGCTCGCCCACGTGGGCGCTCTCACACCGAGCTAACCTATCTGTGTGTCGTTGCACCTCCCCGCAGGGACCTTTGTGATGACGGTGACCGCCGTGGACAAGGATGATCCGAAGACGGCCAACGGGATGCTGCGATACAAGATCCTGTCTCAGAGTCCCCAGAGTCCGTCATCCAACATGTTCACCATCAACAACAAAACTGGTGACATCATCACTGTGGCAGCAGGCCTGGACCGGGAGGTGTGTGTGTGTGTGTGTGTGTGTGTGTGTGTGTGTTGGGATTTGGTGGCGTTCATCCCCATATGGAGTCTCAGCCTGTCAATGTCTGTCTGGCCTGCAGCGCTTCCCGCAGTGTTAAGACAGATTGTGGCTTTTTTTAGTCATAATCCAACACCAGTAGATCCGACAAAATGTTGCCGCCATTCCGAGGGCACGCCATTTGGCAGCATGGAGATGTCACAGATGTTTCCTCCTAAAAGTCTCTGTATGACAGGTCAACTAGATATTACTTGTGATAGACAACTTCGGCCAGAGAGCAACCATCTTTATTGGATGCCCTGGTTGTCTTAGAAGACGTTACGTCTCCCATCTGAGCAGACTTCCAACTGGAGCTGTCCTATCTAGCAATTAAGCATGGACGGCCAACTGCATGACAACCAAATAGTCACTGAGTATGAACTGATGAAGTCTTAATAACGCTACTCTGTAGGACAGTTTCAGTCTGTTGGTGCTTAGAGACTACGTAGAGTAGCAAAACTAGTGTGTAGGACAGCCCTAGTCTGTGATATCTAGAGCTATCCTATCTAGTCTTTTTCTAGTCTATCCTCTATGGGGCTTCATCAGTTCATGTTACGCTCATGCTCATTGCCTAAATAGGACAGACTAAAGCTGTCCTGCTGTTGGCAGGTCACGGTCAAAGACTTGCTAGACCAGCTCTAGATAGACTAGGTCTCTCCTAGATAGGACTACAGGCTAGAGTTGTCCTGTCTAGTCTTTGAGGGGGGGGGGGGGGGGGGGGGGGTGTTGGTATATAGTATTTTACACGTAACAGTCAATTTTTACACCTATATTTTACATGTAAAAGTGTCATGCAATCTGCTATATGTGAACTTTGAAATCATTTATTTGATGTGAAGTGTATTAGAAATTAAATGTATTATTATTATTGTTATTATTATTATTTTTATTAGAATTACTATTGTTATTATTATTAGTCATAGTAATGTTATTATCATTATATAATATAATATAATATATTATAATTATTATTTATATTATTATATAATATATTATTATTATATATTAATAATAATAACAATAATATTGTTTATTATTTTTATAATAATAATATTATTACTATTATTATATTAATATTATTAACAACAATATTAATATAATAATATTATTATTAACAACAACATTATTATTGTTATTATTATTATTATTTTTACTATTGTGCTTGTGTTCCTTTTTCCAGGAGCATTTTGTAAACAACAGACCACATCAAATAACGAAATTGATAAAGCAGCTACCTCAACCATCAAAAAGTTGGCCCAAGCCACAATGCCAGGTTGTATGTTGAGTTTAAATAAAATACTTTGGAAAGAACAGGCGGGCCATATTGAAACACTTGGCGGGCCGGATGTGGCCCCCGGGCCGTAGTTTGCCCACCCCTGGACTAGACGGATGTCCTACAGACGAGAGCTATCTAGTCTAGGGCTTCATCACTTCATGCTCAACGACTAGATAGGCCAGACTAAAGGTGCCATACTATTGGCAGTTCATGCTTAAAGACGAGATAGGACAGCAATAGTCTGTAGGACAGCCTTGCTTAAATTGGTCAATGATTGATTGTATTTACTGTATTTTACACAAAGCTAGCAGGGAAAAAACGTTTAGCTTTGGGTTTTTTCATGGTTGTGCAGAAAGTGTCCCAGTACACGCTGATCATCCAGGCCACCGACATGGAGGGCAACCCCACATATGGCCTGTCCAACACCGCCACCACCGTCATCAGGATCACAGACGTCAACGACAATTCCCCCGAATTCACCACTGACACAGTACGTCATTTTCGAAAACAATGTTCCACAAGTTGAAAGCATTCCTGTTGTGAATTCCACCGTGGTCTGTCTTCTTCCAGTTCTTCGGCGAGGTCCACGAGAATCTGGTCAATGTGATCGTTACCAACCTGACGGTGACGGACAAAGACCAGCCCCACACTTCAGCCTGGAATGCCGTGTACCGCATCTTGAGCGGAGATCCCACTGGACGCTTCTCCATCCCGACCGACCCCACCACCAACGAGGGGCTCCTCACGGTTATCAAGGTGAGAACGTTGTACGGTAGAGGCACACTTTTTGCCATCGCAATGGAAACGGCTCATTGATTCAAGCAGGGCTTCTTCTGCTGTGCAAATTTTGCCAATCTGTGGGAGAGAGTGTTTAGTACCTAAAGTTCTTGTCTCTTTCATTCATCCGTAATATTTCATCTAATGTTTCTTACCCCCTGTCAATCTGTCCTACCAGCCCATCGACTTTGAGGTAACGCGCTCTTTTGTGCTGACGGTGGAGGCTGAGAATGAGGCTCCGCTGGCCCGCGGCATCCACCAGCCACGCCAGTCCACAGCGACTGTCTCCATACGCATCCTGGACCTCAACGAGAGCCCCGAGTTCAGCCCCAATCCTAAACCCATCAAGCTGGACGAGGGCTTGCCCGCTGGCTCGCTGCTCACCAGCTTCATCGCGCAGGACCCCGACCGCTTCATGAGGCAAACGATCCGGTAAGAACTTCAACTCATTCTTTGTGGTCTCAGCAATGTTTCACATCATGAAATAATTTAATCCAGGTTCACACTGTCAGCGCTTTTTCATTTTTTCATGCATTTTTTTCCCCATTGGGTCACCAAAGTCAGTCAATCGCATGTTAATTTTGGAGCTTTGGACCGGTGCTGGACGTCTCCAGTGGCTAGATGTCGGTTCCCCCTGGCCGGGAATAGAATCCGTGCCATCTGCACAAAAGTCAGCAGCATGTACCATTAATTATACCACCAGGGCCTCATTTTGTGATGAATCCATTAAAATAATGATCTCCGCATGGCTGACCAGCTCATTTTTGCTGGTGCAAAAAAACGCTTCCTGGAAGTAAAATCTTAGCGGGACTTTTTCCCCATGTGGAGCTTTCATGCTCTACAGTTTCCCTCCTCAGCACGCTGCTGTGAGATACCAGAGTTGCTTTTCTGTAAACATGATTTAGGTTACAAAATGTGTATCCTCATGCATCCTTCAGCGCTGATCTCAGACCAACAGAAGCCTGGCTAGTGTGCAGAGAGCCTGCAGACGGCTGCTTCCTTTCTTGTTTCTTTCTTTTTTTTTTTTTAAACACCACACTGTTTTTTTGAGGAGCGCTCCTGTCTTTGTCGCCTAGCAACAGCCAATAGGGGCTCGCAAAAGACATGCGTCCACACAAACGCATGCACGCAGAGTGAATGTGTTGTTCTGATGCCTCTTTTTTCTTGCTTTGCGTCCTGCAAGTAGTGTTTACTACTCAATGAGCCTCTCGCTCTCTCCAAGCAATTAAATCCACACAAGGACTACTTGGTCTTTGCATGGTGGCTCTTTTAAGTATTTGTTCATTTAATTCTGTGCTTTTTGACACTCGTGCATTATTTCTACTGTTGCCACAACACACACACACACACACACACATGCTAAATATATGGTAAACAGTTGTTAGAAATTTGGAAATAAGAGGAGAAATGTAAATAACTTGGCTCCCGAAGCGGATACACACTCACTTCCTCATGCTTTACCCCTCTTGCCAAATTCAGGTACTCCAAGATGTACGACCCCGCCAACTGGCTGGAGATAGACTCTGTCAACGGTCGGATTTCCACCATTGCCATCCTGGACCGCGAGTCTCCTTATGTCAAGAACAACCTCTACAACGTCACCTTCATGGCCTCCGACAACGGTGGGATGTTATTATTATATTATTCGAGTCCAGGCGTGTCCAAGCTTTTCCCACCTAGGGCCACATGCTGATTTAGTTCAAGAAGAAAAATTCATCTCAGCTTGCTCTTTCTTCCTCCATTCTTGCTGTAGTTTTTTTTGTAACATTATGACTTTATTTTCATATTTTGACTATATTCTCATAATATTATAACGTCTTCCCCAATCTAATTTTCCAGACATTTAGTTTTGTTGGTTTCTCATAATATTATGAAAAATTGTGAATATATTTTAACTCGTGTTTTATATATATATTATATTATAATGCTGATAATTCTTATATATTATTATTATATTATATAATATATTATTAAATAATAATAATTATGTATGTTTGTCTTATAATATTCTTGTAAAATTGTGTCTTTTTTCTCTTAATAGTTTGTCTTTATTTTTGTAAAATTACTGCTGATTTTTCAATTTCTACAGTTGTTTTTTTATCTAAAATTTTCTTCTTTCTTTATGCTTTTCCAGCAATATTCTCACTTTGTTCTCTTACATTTTCTCATTGGATGATTTTTTTCTCTTAATATTTTGACTTTATTCTTATAAAATTACTGCAGATTTTTCCATGTTTGCTGTTTTTTTTTTGGTTTATTTTATTTTTTTTCGTACAGGTCTACAAAACAGCACCGTACCCATTACTACACACCTTAACGCGGCCTATGTGGCTCGGAGACTCGTCATCTCTCTTGAGTTGGCTCCAACTAGTGGGCAAACACCCTGCCCTGTATAGGCCAACCCCTGAATCACAGCTCATAACCATACACAAAACATTCCATCACTACAATATCCCATGCAAACCAATAAAAATATACACAAGTGAAAGAATATGATAAATAATCCATTATTATCAACCATCCCACCACATAGTTTTGTGTTTTGACAAGGATGTCTTCTGAGAAGAATGCCTGTATTGTCCATTCTTCATGGCTGTGGTGGCAGACAGACGTTCCAAAAGCAGGATGACACCCAAACAGTCCTACCATTTATTGCTGACACGGCCATTTCCCGTCCAGATGTTTCCAAATTTTTCCTCCATTATGTTGTGCTCAAAATTGGCCTTCCTTGGCGGACAAAGGAGAATTGTCTGTTCAAAGTGGAAAATTGCCTGAGAGGAATGTCGCCGCCTGTCCTCCAAAGACACAGTGCTTCGTCTGTCTTTTCAATGTAGGACAGCTCATCCGGGGAATGCCAAGGATGCGCATAACTAAACAGGAAGTGTGACCGTTTGTGTCCAGGTATACCGCCGGCCAGCGGGACCGGCACCCTCCAGATGTACCTGCTGGATATCAATGACAACGCGCCGCATGTCTTCCCGCCTGAAGTGGAAATGTGCGAGAAGCCGGACCCCAATGGCATCAACATCACAGCCACCGACCCTGACCTGAACCCCAACGCCGGACCCTTCGCCTTTGAACTGCCCAGCCGCCCGTCAGATGTGCGGCGTAACTGGACGCTCAGTCGCCTCAGTGGTGAGTGCAGCATTTGTGTCTGATCTTCTACAGTCATTTCCTGAAAGATGTGGTTATGAAATGATTAAATATGAGGTTACATCCTCCACCAGGTGAGCACGCTCAACTCCGCCTGCGGACTGGCTCCCTCCCCAACGGCATCTACGAAGTCCCCATCACCATCACAGACTCTGGCAACCTGCCCATGTCCAACACTTCTTACCTACGCGTCAAAGTGTGCCAGTGTGATCACCATGGCGACTGCGTGGACATGCAGCGCATCATGGCCGCCGGCCTAGGAATGGGTGCCATCATTGGCATCCTCATCTGTATCATCATACTGCTAGGTGAGCACACATACATACGTATATACAGTAAATACACCAATTAATGCTTCAGCTACCAATAAAATGCTCCAATAAAAGCTAATGTAGTTTATATGAACTACACAAGTTGGCAGTAGCCGGACATCGTGAGTGGTCAGGGTCCAGCATTGTCGTCCACCTCTGCATGCGCTTTAAAATGTTAATATGGCTACTCATCTGTTGGTGTGAAAGTCATGTGTTACACATGCCGTGCTGCTATTTACAGTGAATGTCTTTACCTTACCTTACTGCTATTACCACATTGGTTGTGTTGCTGCTGTGATGTGCAACAAACTTCAGAACATCATAAATGACCAGAGCTACATTTTACGTTCCACTTTTTCATGCACTCCAAGTCATAATTAAAGTAACAAAAAAAATTGTTATATATAATGAGCATTTGAAGTACCTCGAACAGCTTAATCTACCTCTGTATGCGCCTTAATGTGTTGGTATGGTTACTCGACCATTGCATTATGATGCAGTAGTAAAGTCAAAAATGAACTTATGTAATTAATGAGTTTTCACATTTAGCAAATAACAGCCCCTCTCCATTTATCACTTGTTTTCAATTAACACTCTGTCCTCTTTGTGGTTTAAGTGAGTAACCACCCTGGCTGTAATTGAATTTCTGCGAAGTAAGATACAGTACTAATCAATGGAATATTTTCATAGTTAGCGTACAGAGACCACATCGGCACGGAGACATGAAATAACACCCTTATCGTCACCTTTACATATTGTATTACCCAGTATAGTAGACATACGGAAATAAGCCACCTTACACATAAATAAGACTCATAAATAAATAATACATAAATAATACATTAGCATTGATAGCATTCTTCCTGAGGTGGCTATTGTCTCATCAATTGTCACACACATTAGTTTCCAGGCACACACAACAAGTCACAAATACTGTATTACACTTCATATCATGTCTTTTGAATACCTTATATCTGTATTTTCACTCATTTAGGCATTTTTATGCTTGAAAATGCTTAATTTAGGCCAAGAATACCTACAATTTGCATAAATATGCATTTTTTAGAATAGTAGGCTGTATTCAACCGTGAAATAGCTATAATGTATTCATTTTTTTAAAACAGTGATAGAGTGACATAGGTAGGAAGGTAAATGGATACCTTTCTGAAAGTGTCAGTCAAAACTCAGTATTATTATCGGAGAAGCAAAGAGAGTGAAAAGTAAATATGACCCTTTCCTCGCCACACTCCTTGCCTCCCCAGTACTGGTGCTGCTGTTTGGGATGTGGATGAAGAGGCGAGATAAGGAGCGCCAGGCCAAGCAGCTCCTCATTGACCCCGAGGACGACGTGAGAGACAACATCCTCAAGTATGACGAGGAGGGTGGCGGAGAGGAAGACCAGGTACACACATACAAATATAGAGTCAGCCCATAAAGTCGCTTCACACGTTTTTGAAAAGGCACAGAATACTCCGATCCATCCATTTTCTACCGCTTATCCTCACGAGAGTCGCGGGGTGTGCTGGAGCCTATCCCAGCTGTCTTCAGGCGAGAGGCGGGGTACACCCTGGACTGGTCGACTGGTCACAGGGCACATATAGACAAACAACCATTCATTCCTATGGACAATTTGGAGTCGCCAATTAACCTAGCATGTTTTTGGAACGGACACCTAAATATAGCAACTAAGTTGGCATCAGGGATCCCTCCTTCTTCGTCTTCTTATTGTCTGGCAGGCCAGGTGCATATGACGTGTGTTAAGAAGCAGAGTTATGTTGCCATCTACTGTATGGAGTTGGAACGAAGTTCA
Source organism: Doryrhamphus excisus (assembly GCF_030265055.1). Lineage (NCBI taxonomy): Eukaryota > Metazoa > Chordata > Actinopteri > Syngnathiformes > Syngnathidae > Doryrhamphus > Doryrhamphus excisus. Next base: position 24,180,672 of record NC_080470.1, read on the forward strand.
CAAAGAGTCCCATTATAATGTGTTCATGCCAACAGGCGGCGCCAAATCTGTTTGTGAAACTCTCCTTCTGCTTGATGTTGATTTTAAATGATTTCCGACATCAGATATACTGTAGATTTGATGCAGTGAGTAAAATGTAATCAAACAAAAGGCAGCTTAGCCAAGGATAAAGTGTTTTTTTCTTTGATATATCATATTTTTATTCCATCTTGGTAGAATATGTCCATCTTTCTACAGTATATCGTGACGGATTACAAGGAAGCGAATACTGAAAAAGACAAGCACACTCGATGTAACGGTTGACATTTGTCTTTGTGCTGTGCTATTTGTACAAGCCTTGCCATAGTCCGCTGGCAAAAAAAAAACTGAGGTGGTGATTGGTGTTTTGTTTCACCGGTGAAATCTGAATGAACTCTACCAATCCTCGCTTACACACATACACAAATGAACCAGAAAAGACACACAGTGTTTCGATACAAACAAACACACACTCTGTCATCTGTCCTCCAGCTAAGATTAAGTGTAGTACAAAAGAGGACCTGCAATGGGGATTAATTGCTTTTTGTTGGAGAATCATTTCCTGTGTCGCTGTCTTGCTGCCAAGCTCATATAAGCCCCTGGGGGCGGGAGCTGAAACTCTCTTTTGACCCCACTAAGTTTGCCTCTTACAGTAGAAACTACTTCTGTTAACAAAGTACACACAATGATGATTTTGGGGAATATTTTGCCCACTGATCAGAGCTTGATTCCACTTATCTTTTTTTGGTCTTTCATCACAGGCATGACGGGTAGAGATTTCCACATGGGAAAGATTGTATCTATAATTTTGATAAATTTATGACATTTTTAGTGTAAATCACCAACTTTGTCCTCCAGCCGCTCAGACCAACCGACTGACATTGTCATATGAAGCTGTCAACAAAAAATCTTTTCTCTTGTGGCTAACAATTAAGAGCAAATGGCTTCGGATTTGGAGGTGCTGAGTCTCACCCAAGAAACTTCACACTGAGATGCAAACCGTCCCAGTAAACGCTGAAAGTCATAGCCCGAAGAGGCCATCAGGACCACATCATCTGCAAATAGCACAGATGAGGTCACAAGGCCTCGAACTGGACTCTATGGACTCCTTGGCTGGACCTACAAATTCTGTCCATGAAAATTCTAACCAGAATCTGTGACAAAGGGCAGCCTTGGCGGAGGCCAATGTTGACTGGAAGCAGGCTCGACTTACTGCTGGTGCTGGCAATGCAAACAAAGCTCCTGCTCTGGTTGTACAAGGACCAAATCGCACAAAGTCACGCCCCACAGGATCCCCCTATAGTTGGAACACACCCTCCGGTCACCCTTCTTGAAAAGGGGGACCACAACCCCTGGTCTGCTAATCCAGAGGCCCCTCAACATCCAGAGCCTTGAGGAATTCAGGGCGAAACTCATCCACCCCTGGAGCTTTGTCACCAAGGTGCATTTTCACTACGCCTGATACCTTAGCCAGGGTGATGGATCTGTCCGACAGGCCGACTTTTTGCCTCTGCCGAAGCCACGTGCCACTTGGCTTGACAGTACATCTTAGCTGTTTCAGGTCTTCCACAAGCCATCCATGCTGGTAGGACTCCTTCAGCTTGACAGCAGCCCTGACTTCTGGTGTCCGCCAGGGTGTTTGGCATGACTGGCACCGATCACCCTGCATCCGTAGCTCCAATCAGCTGCCTTAGCAATGGAGACACGGAATACGGCGCATTCGGACTCGATATCCTTGTCCTCCCTGGAAGGCAGGCGAAGCTCTCCCAGAGGTGAGAGTTGAAGACTCTGCGAACGGGAGATTCTGCCTGACGTTCCCAGCACTCTCTCACTACACGTTTGGGTCTCCCAGATCTGTCCGGCATCCCCTGCCATCTAATCCAACTCATGACCAGGTGATGATCAGTTGACAGCCCAGCCCCTCTCTTGTTCAGAACAATGCCGACACAGGTCTGATGATATGACTCCGAAGCCTACAGTAGATCTGTGGCCTAGGGAGTCCTGGTGCCAAGTGCACTTGTGGACATCCCTATGTTCAAACATGGTGTTAGTTATGGACACACTGAGACACACAGTCAGGGATTCCTCCCACTCAGGCCCTTGTAGGTCACACCGTCATTGCACACATGGGCGTTGAGGTCTCCCAGTCTGATGGACTCCAAGAAGGCTGGGTACTCTGACAATCATGACCCTTTCCCCAACCCGAAAGCGTAGGGAAATGACTGTCTTGTTCACTGTGGATGACTCCAACACAGAGGCACCGATATTAATTAATAATCCCACACCAGCTGGGGAATGCCAGTTGGACCAAATTCAGACCCAATGGTTGATCACCATTCAGTTTCTCCTGGTCACAGCGGGGGGTTTTTTTCTTCTTTTTTTTTTCTATAAACCTTCTAACTCTTGTCAATTATCAGGGTCATTCTTGGCTCTGTGCATGCGAGATGTCCTCAGGGCGGGGAAGTTTTACTTTTCATTTATTTTTAAAAAACTTTTCCCTTGCACTATAACACTATAACTATACAGTATTCCCTCGTTTATCACAGGTGACTGGTTCCACACCCCACCATGATAAGTGAATTTCCATAATGTAGGAAATTGAATATTTTTGTCTTTAGACCAAAGAAAAACACTTTTTGACATTTTTAACACTCATATTACCCAATATCCATTTAAGACATAAATAAGATTTGTGCTCATGTGTGTTGCTGAAAATGCGTTCTGGCGCGATGAGGGGCGGACAAAGTGATGTCGGGGGTTCGGAGTTGAGTCTTCAGCTTGGCATGGGTTACAACCACAACAGTATTGTGTTTTCATGAGAGATTTTTATTGGGGCTTGTTATGCCTGCTGTGACATAATCCAAACTTATCCTTCCGGCGAGCCAGTCTGGTGCTTGTGTGTCTCTACAAACATTGCAGTGACAACTACATTTAGCCTTTTAGGCTTCAAAATACTTAAACCAACTATACATAAAATGTGCTTAAATGTTTATGTTTTGAGTAATAATAGGTCATGTTCAACGTGAAACAGCATTACAACAGCAGGATTTACTGTATTAATGAATATATTTTTGAAAAAACTCTTAAATAAGTTCTGATTTTCGAGCATGTCGAATTGTGCAAAAGTAACCAGAGGATGTTACTCCATGTAACTGATTAAGTGAGCCTAACATACTAATCCAAGAAGATGTTTGGGAACTCACAGCTCATTTTGTTACCATGGCAACATTCAAGACACCCTTGGTTTGGGTACTTTAGTTTGAAAATTAACTTGATCCGTAGCTGTTTGTGTGACCCCCCCCCATTTGTACATTTCGACTAAGAACCAGGGCACATAATGACTGAATGACAAACAGCGCCTTCACGGTTCCAGATCATTGGCGGGTCCGAGCTCGCAGGCAGCCGTTCATTATCCACATGGCGGGCGGGCGGGGTGAGCCAATGGCAGGGCCATCTGTTGTGAGTGCTTTCACTTGAGTCCACTCCACTGCCAGCGATTAAATAATTTAACGGCAGAACTGAAGTAGGAAAGTTGAGGCTACGTCCGCAGAGTCCTCAAAGAACCGAGTGAAGCTTTTAAGTGTGGCGCGACAAGAGGCGACCCTTTCTCGCCGCTTCGCAGAACTTCCCACTCATGTGAGAAAGGTCTTTATGAAAACCGTGGCGTTGCCGGCGCTTGATTGCGTACAACAGCCAAGGTCAGTCCACAGTGGTCCTGAAAGTGGATTTACCCGGAGGATGCAGAGAGCTGAATGCTTTCTGACGGTTGCCATGGTAAGGCATTCTACAGGAGGCAAGGTGAATGGTGAAGTGATTTTCTTTAGAAATTGATAGTAAATTGATAGCATTAGTGTGGGTTTGACTCCTCCCTGTGGATGTCACATGACATTAACTACTGAGGTCAGGGATGCGGGCCAGGGGTCTATGTGTGGCACGCAGCTCCCCTTTTATTGGCCCCCGCGGAATATTCTATTAAAGGAAATTAAGCAAGGAGAATTACGGCCACATAGAAACATAATATCGAAGGTTTGAACAAATGGTCTTTCGCTTATATAGTGCTTTTCCACCTCCAAGGTACTCAAAGTGCTATGATACTGTTAGCACATTTACCTACTGATGATGGAGCACCAGGAGCAACTGGGGATTCAGTATCCCGTCCAGGGATAATTCCACATGGAGGACTGACTGACTGAGCCCTGCCACCCCCATCTTGAAATATACTTACCAGCTTAGTAGATCTAGAATATCAAAGATAGTAAACTTAGTACACAGTGAAAATAAAAATCATCACATAGTGTACATCCACTCTACATGTGGTACTGTCCTGTGGATGTCCTCGTGCAAACCCTGCGTGCTATTTTGTGCATTCTTGCAGGACTACGACCTGAGCCAGCTGCAGCAGCCTGACTCTCTGGAGCCCGAGTGTGTGAAGGTTGGCATCAGACGCCTGGACGAGAGGCCCCTCCATCATGACCACCAGTACCCCCTACGCTCTGCCGCGCCCCACCCTGGAGACATTGGGGACTTCATCCACGAGGTACGACTTTCTTTTCGAACCACTTGCGTGTTCTTGGTGTTGCCACAAAGGAAGCGATACATGACTACTTGCAAAAAGCTGCAATACCGTATTTACACGTATCCAACTAGCTATAACATTTTCGAAACCCAACAATTCAAAACATGGCCAATATTTACGTGGAGTAGCAAATGATTGAATACATAATAAAACATGAGTAATGTTACTGTGAAACTCAATAATAATGCGAAATTACTTACTTTTATATGTTTATTTCGGCCTCCGTGCTTCAGGTGTGAGGGCTCCACCTTCTCCTTCATTTCAAGTGTGCTCCTCAACCACACTAGCTTTCGAGTGCTGTATACCCTTCTCACTTACCTCTCAATTTGAACGCGCAAAATCTAGGGGTATGGTCTAATGTCATGTCTCATCAATGTAACAGTACTTGCTTATACTCTGACAACATTTAAGCACAGACGTGGATCACGGATTGGAAATCTCTGCAGGCGGTATACCAAATTTCCGATGCATAAAATATGCTGATCTCTGAACTGGATGCTGATACTGGATCGGATCATCCTTACCATCCTTACTTCCTATGCTGTGTCTCCATCGACAAACTTCAAAAATAGTATATACTATATCAGGGGTGCTCACACTTTTTCAGCATGCGAGCTACTTTTAAAATGACCGAGTCAAAATGATCTACCCACTACAAAAATGCAAAACATCTATTTATTTTCAAATGTATTGAGGATTATTTGTACGTACAATGTATGTTGATGTACCTTACATAACCAAATGAGCCAATATTGCAAAACACACATAATTAACTATTAACATTTTTTGTAATTACCTGAGTTTACTTTGATGACTTGCACTGAATTGAACCAGCCAGGGATGCATAGTCCGGACAGTAGCTGCTGATAGCCAGCCTCAAGCACACTTCCAAATGTTTATCAGTCATGGATAATATCCGTATCATAATATCCGTATAATATTCCATATCCGTATGGAAGTGATATGTTTTTTGCCTTTTTACTTGGTCCAGTTTTTGCCTTTTTACTTGGTCCAGCTCCTTCACTCATTTTAGTGACCATAAACTTTAGCGAGGGCTTAAAATCTCGCAATTCGCCGACTAGCTTAGCACTTTGCATCGTTGTTTACGCATGAGCGGTGACCTAAAGGTCAAAATTCAGTTGGCATCTGACTGGTTGTCCTGTATGTCAATCAAGTAACGGGGATGGATGATAGGCTGACATCGTAAGTTCTGCTGCACTTAGAGACGTTGTTTGATTTGATTGGTCGCCCGAAGGGCAACATTCAGTTGTCATCTGAATGGCTGCCCTGTATGTCAATCAAGTGACGGCATTGATGCTGGGATGATATTTTTTTAATGTCACGCCGCGATCGACCAGCGATCGACCAGTACCACCTCCGCGATCGACCGGTAGCTCGCGATCGACTTAATGAGCATCCCTGTACTATATAGTCACCCTTCCAAAAGAAGAAGATAGTGTGAGTGCACAAAGACTAATGGATTTGGGAATGAGTACACTGTCCAAATTGGCGCACTTAGGAGGTAAGTACACTCTGTACACGGTAAATGGTTTTTCACTTGTATAGTGTTTTTCCACCTGCAAGGCGCTCAAAGCGCTTTGACTCTGTTAGCACATTTACCTACTGATGACGCAGCATCAGGAGCACCTGGGGGTTCCGTATCTTGTCCTGACATGATCAAGGGAGGACAGGGTATCGAACCCACAACTATCAGGTTGGAAGACGACCACTTCCATTCAAGACAGAGCAAGACAATTCAAGACCTCCCAAATGGACATCATCTAAACTCTTCCCTTTTCACTTCCTGGAGGTGCACTGATCACCTATCCAAATACCTTTGTCTCATCCAAAGTCACATGAGAGCAGCAAGACAGGAACATAAGCAATGTCTGGTGGCTTTGTGCTTCCTAATTAGCTTTGCTCAGGATTAGCCAGCCTCCGACGTGGTCACAACCTGGATGAGCTAATACACCGCTGAATACATGAGGGTAATCCAACAACAAAGCCAACATTCCATCTTCTTTTTATTGTTCCAGGAAACTTAACTTGAACATCATAACCACGTAACTTAAAAGTTAAAGGTAATGAAATCCAATTAATCAGCAAATTGAGAACATTACCTTCTCCACCCGTGGAATAAATAAATGATCTCCCCGAGCTGACTCACCTTGACTATCAATGTTGCCGTTTCACAGCAAGTCTGCTGTCTGTTTGTCCGCCAGAAGATCATAAAACACTTTCTATCTGCTTTTAAGACTTGTAGATGCTTTTTACGCCGCTCTTGATTGGTTTACCCTTCTCTTTTGACAAGGTTAAAAACTTTTTATGTCTTGGAATTCTCCGAGTATGGAATTCAGCAGGATGTTGTCGTTTATAGACTTCCTGCGGCTTCGCTGATTAGCCTAACATATCATTGTGATGATGCCTTTAAAGCATCCTAAAAGAGTCCTCCGATGCCATGCAGAGTGAGACGTCTTCCCTTTTAAAGGGGCTTCAAACCATCTCCACAGCCGAGAAGTCATTGTTGACGCAGCCAAAGCTGCCATCAACGTCACTCTCTGGGCTTTAGAGTGTGTATCTTGTCATCGGGCTGCATAAAGACATCTGCCAAGCGGAGCTATGAATAATGAGTCGGGCCTGTCAGACACGGCGAGCTGATCTAGACGGCTTAATTCCGACAGACATGACGAGCGGATGCCTCAAGCCCCGCCTCCCGTCGTTGACGCTAATTCTCTCCTCCCGCCGAGTCTCCAGCGATGGCCACATGACACAATGCAGGAGTGAAGGAAAGCTATACAGACAAAAGTATTGGGACATAGCTCATCATGGATGAACGAATGAATCAATGGTACCTGTTCCACTGTTTTGGGAACAGTTTGTTCCCAGTGTGCATTACCATTACTTTTGTCCATCAATATATGACAGCAAACTACCATTTGGATATTTTTGCAGTATATTGGTGAGACAATACACCCCAAGTCAAAAGTTTATAGACGCCTTGTCATTCATCAGCATGCAAAGGTGTCTCCAAACTTTTGACAGGCACTCCATGAAGACATGACGTGCCAAAAAAAAAGGAAAACTTTCAGATCAGATAAATATGTGGGATCTGTGGGAAGATTTGTGTTGAATGTGAGCCTGACAGCCCGTCTAAGCAGTCCCTGCTCCCCCACAGGTGTAAACAAGGAAGTGTGTTTGGGTTCGGGTGGGGTGGGGTGGGGTGGGGGTTGGAATGGAGGTTATGCAGAGTAATCTACTGAATCTCCTCTTAGAGATGTAGGCAGCGTCTGTCCAGCCTGACCCAAATCCTCCCCCCGCCATGCTCTGCTAATCTCTCCTTCTCCCACAGCACTCCCTGCTGTCCATCGCCAGCGCTGCACACACACACACACACACACACACACACACACACACACACTGATCTCCTTCATCTCTGCTGTGATGCGTCTCCTCCAGGGAACCAGTCAGAGGGGAGGGGCTAATGTGGAAGTTAGAGAGGCCGGCCGGCGATTGGAAGTTTGACATCCCCGAGTCCTACTTGTGAATTTTGCTCCTGTCATAGTCTTGAAAGGGTCCGCATGGGTCACTGGAGCAGGTAGCGGGAGGGTTTAACTGGGATCTGACGGCGTGGGACTGCACTGCGCTGCCTACATAGGAGAACTGTGGGATTACTCCTGTAATCCCGCCGCAGATATGTGCAGGCCGGACGCTCTCGCAGCCGCTCGACCATGGAGGCTCAGCTCATGGTCTTTCCCAACGGTCAGCAAACGCTGCAGAATAATTAGTTCATCTTGGAATTGGACGGTTTTAGGTTGCGTGCGTGTTTTGATGCAGTTTGGTCTTTGGGCACAAATGCAAACGCAGGTTTTTGTCCTTATGAACTGTGTTTTTGGATCAGAGATGGGGGGTAGCGTAGACCCTCAGACAATAGTAACAGAATAGAAGTCAAGCAGGAGGTTGTGCAATTCGAGTGTTTCGTTCAAGAGGAGAAGAAGTAGAAGGAAGATTGACCCTGTACTTGTGTACCTGTACTTAGATTTATGGAGTATTTTATTCAAAGAAACTTAGCTATACATCAATGTACATGTAACACACTATATCACTGTAGCTGTGGTAGCTTTTTCGGGCTTCTACTGACTAAAATGTGTTTTGATGTGGACAGTGGGGGTCCAACGATACAGAAAATTCATGGTTCGATTTGATTTGATGCTTTAGTGGCACGGTTATGTTCAACTTGTATTTTATTGTATTAAACTTGCATTTTATTGAAATGGTTTCAACTGAAAAGTACTGTTTTTAAACAAAGTTATATATATGTATTATACATGTTATACATATATAAAAAATATATAATATACAGTATATTTATGTGGTGCACCTGCCTCATCTTCTGCTGTGCATACTTCAAGTTAGAACCATATAAGACAAAAACAGCACCTTGTAAAAGTCATGATAAAATAAACAATTTGCAATTCCGTTGAACATGGCAATGAAGATACTTACAGATAATTCATGAGTAGTTGTGTTCATAGATTCAATAGTACTTGAATATAACTACTCTACGAAGCGTTCATTATATCCACAGTTCATCTACACATTGAGTTTGGAATTTAGAATTCGGAAATAAACTAAAATATTTATCGAAATGACAATACAGCCAAGGTAACACTTAAAAACTTAAGCCTTGAGAAGATTTTTGTTTAAATATGTCATAAAACAACAGCAACAATAACAAGTAAGTGTCCAAAACCACTTTTAGATACATATTTTTGCACCCCAATGGTCTTTTTTTTTTTTTTTTTTTTACTCTTTACTGGTTTGAATGGGCGGCACGGTGGTCTAGGGGTTAGCGCGCAGACCTCACAGCTAGGAGACCAGGGTTCAATCCCACCCTCGGGCATCTCTGTGTGGAGTTTGCATGTTCTCCCCGTGCATGCGTGGGTTTTCTCCGGGTACTCCGGTTTCCTCCCACATTCCAAAAAACATGCTAGGTTAATTGGCGACTCCAAATTGTCCATAGGGGTGAATGTGAGTGTGAATGGTTGTTTGTCTATATGTGCCCTGTGATTGGCTGGCGACCAGTCCAGTGTGTACCCCGCCTTACGCCCGAAGACAGCTGGGATAGGCTCCAGCACCCCCCGCGACCCTCGTGAGGAAAAAGCGGTAGAAAATGAATGAATGAATGGTTTGAATGGAGAGTCTTAATATGCCTTTTTTGAAACTGTCGGCGTCGGTGTGGACATAGCCTTCGATGTGATGGGAGTCCAAGGATTAGCCTGTGACATCCATCTGCTTTCAATGCCTGCAGTCATTATCCCACAGCCGGTATAAGCACTCTGCAAACATGGTCGCCTTGTTCACACAATGGACCAGGCGTCACTTGGCCACAGTCACGGTACAGCTGTCTAGCATAGCGGAGCTGCTTGATATATGTGATATGTGTCCACAATGCCCTCTAATGTTAGATGCTTGTTTAAAGACAATAATATGCAGCCCTCGTTCACGTGACATTTAATTTTTTAAGACCGCCCATCTCTCTTCCCTGCCAATCATCATTCATGCATGTTGGCATCCGTGTATTATGTAAATTAAAAACAAACAAAGCTTTGTTGTGCCGAAACCCCCCCTCAGCATAATATAAATAGAAATAATCTTTTGCCGAAGGTTAGGTATTTGTTTTAGGGAATTTTTAACACATGCACACACATCAGTTCCACATGTGAAAATAGTTTATGGTTTTATGTTTTTTTTGCTGTTTTTATCCCTTTTCTAGTTGGGAACTGATTTTTTCCTGAAACTTACATATGCTCTACTGCTGATTACTAAACTGTACTGAAGGGCTTGCCTTTCGAAAAAGACTAGGATTGAATGAGTTAACTGTCATGCAAGTGCAAACGAACCACTGTCAATATTAAGCTGAGCAAACACCAAAAACCTGCAGTTGTTACTTAAATGATGACTAATAAAATAATAAAAAATAATTTATTCCAATTGCGGTTCTCATAGGGCCTGAAAGCTGCAGACAACGACCCCACGGCGCCCCCCTACGACTCTCTGCTGGTGTTCGACTACGAGGGAAGCGGCTCCACAGCCGGCTCGCTGAGCAGCCTGCACTCTTCCTCAAGCTGCGGCGACCAGGACTACGACTACCTCGGCGACTGGGGGCCCCGCTTCCGTAAGCTGGCCGACCTGTATGGCGGAGGCGACGACTAGCGCTCTGGCGGCGGCAGGTGTCTTCAGTGGAGGGGATTCTGGGGGGTCATTTTTGGGAGGGGGAGGGATGCTGGGGAAGGGTGTCAGCAGCACTTCTGTTTCAGCGCCAAACAGCTTCTAAGGACTTTCCGAGACTTGTCGCCGTACGACAGTGGCGAGCATCCGGGAGCTAGCGTGGGAGTGAGGGCGAGCTCGGCGCCATTGCGATGGAGGACGCTCACTTACACTTGAATCTGACAGGACATGAACACTGAGGTCAAATGTGCCTTTATGTACATTGTTGGCTTGTGTTGGCTCTTCATTCTCTATGTTGCTTTCAAGCTCCTAGCAAGCCCACGGCCATGATAGTGTTTGTGTGTGTGCGTGTGTGCGCCTGTGTGTGTGTGTGCCTGTGTGAGAGTAAGTTGTTTCCACACTGGATGGATGCTGTAAAAGGTCAGAAAAAAACATGGCAGCTTTACTGTGCAGCTCCATGTTTTCTAAGGTTGAAATATGACATTAAAAACACTATATGCGTTTTTGGGTTTCCAGTAGCGGAAATGCTCGAATTATAGGCGGGGCCTTTATGAATAGTAATTGGAGAGAGGTTGTTAGTTCTCAAGTGTGAAAACTCATTATATACTGAATAACGAGTTCATTTTTCTACTTTAATAATGATGCAGTGTGCATGAGAAAGAGGAAAGTCAAACATATTAATAATAGTTTACCTAGTATACAGTGTTTCCCACAGGGGGGGGGGCAGGAGGATGATATGATTGGCTATGATGTATTTGCAAAAAGTCACAAACAAAACTGAGTGCTTGTAGATGGTGAAGGGGCCCACAGCATCAATCACCCGCCGCTCGTTGAGGACAGCCACAAAAAAAAAAAAAAGGATCTAGAGGGGTCTGATTACTTACTATATGTAGTGACACTTTTGCTGAGTTGGCAACACTTAATCTCTTATGCTACGTCTTTTTATTCTCTGGCAGACTTGGTGCGTTACTGTCTAAGGTGTTTAAGAGCGAGGGCGAGCAGGTAGCGCCAAATCTATTTTGTGGTGGTTCAGATATGAAATTATGAGTGAATGTATATGGGGAAACACTGGTATATTGCACAGCAGTCAAACCCAAAAGGTATATCGTGATTTTAATGCCACCTTGATAAATGTAATGCTATAAACTAGTCTGAACACTGAGGGTTCCCTTTAAGATATTTCCTCGAGCACGCCCACGCTAATACGCTTGCAGACAGAAAAGTGATGCTTCATCTTCCTTATCTCATAACTTCAAACACTCAATTCCTTCCTTCGTTGTTAAAGTGGCAACGTGACTAATGCTAAGCTAGCAGCGCTAATGCTAAAAAGGAGCAGCTAAACCTTTAAAGGAGGACGGGATACAAAGTCAAACATGTCAGTAGCTTAATCTTCTGTTGTTGTTTTTTTTCAACTGCCTTCATTTGCTTCAGGAATAAAGTTTTTGGAACAAACAATTAACAGTAAGATTAATATTTGGCACATAACATTTTTGTCGTGTAAAAGTAAGGACTTGTCTTCAAGCAAAAAAATTACAAAGTGATGCGTACCGTAATGCTCATTCTTAACGGGCAGCATGAATGTGTTGAATGAGAGTTTGAGCAGCACCTGGAAGTTGTCATGTTTTCTTTTTTGTTTCTGTTTTGTTTTTTGTTTCTTTGTTTCCTGGAAGGCGAGAAGACGTGTACAGTAACACCTGATTCCTAAAGGATTACCTTTTTTATTTTGTTTTTTTTTTTCCCCACAAAGTAACTTATTCAGCCGTCGGCCAACAGAGGGAGCCCAGTCGAGTTCTGGTCGGTAGCACGGAACTTTCTGGATGCTGCTTGAAGACCAACAAGGCAAAGTTACTGACTTTTTGCCTTAGCGTTCTCTGGAAACTTTCCAGCTGGCTTCTTCACTGTAAACTGTACAGATTGTATTTCTCTCTTTCTCTCTCTCTCTCTCTCTCTCTCTCTCTCTCTCCCCTCTCTCTCTCTCTCTCTTGTCGTTCTTTGGATCGTGAAGATAAAATGCTAATGTACATGTTCTTTGGATTACAAATTAAAGTTTTTTGCATGTTTTTATCTTTTCATGTTGAGGAAACGGCATTTTTCTACATTATTAGTATTATTAAATGCACACAAATACGTGTTATTTTATAACAATAACATCCAATGCAAGAGTTGTTCAACCCTCCCAGCTTATCGGCTTGTTTGTTTTTGTTTGTTTTAATAAAAAGCAGAGATACCGAGCATGGCAGCAGATAAGAAAAGCCTGTTCCACTCCAATCCTGTAGGTGGCAGTAATCCGCATTGAAAATGCATGAAAGAGAAGGCTTCAAATCCAACCAACGTTGCCAAACGCACAATAATTATCGTATTTGTACAATTATTTCATTTCATTAATAATTTAAACAAATCCCATAATGTACGATAAAGTAATAATGATCAACTGATGACTATAAGCAGACAGGATACACTCACATCGTCGCACGTTCCTCTTTATAGCCAGGTGGGGGTGCTGTTTTACCAGTTGCGTTTTCTTCAGTACTGTGATGCTAGTTTACTTAAAGGAAAACTCCATAATAAGCTATTACTGCTATTAGCCATCTTTTGCTTTTCCCATACTCACAGGATTTCAAAGGTGTCAATTGGCTACTAAAACGCCAACGACAAAACGTAACTACTTACGCTTTGAAATGTAAGTAATGTTTAGTAATGTGTTTCTTTGCATGTGTAACCCTTACAAATTTCTGTCAAATACTAGCATGTTTGTAATGCTAGCATGTAACCACTACATACTACTCTTTTAGAAACCAGATGTCTTCTACTTGGTAGAACCTTAACAATGCTGCGAAAATACTTGAGACCCCGAAGTATCCTTATGAGAGACCTACTGAATAATTAAAAGTGATAGATGAGTGTGTATGTGTTAGCAGCTCTTCCAGTGTGTTGTTAGGATTCCCACGTGTTGTTCTTCCACGGCAATGCAAGGTGAAGCGGGGGAAATAAGCTGCTGCCAACACAACAAACTCCCATTTTAATAATCCTCTTTCTGTGCTATGCTAAAATGCTAATGGACGCTAATGCTGTATTTCCAAAGCGCTGAGACACTATCTTCCTAGCATGACATGCTAATCTTTATGTTGTTTGTGAATGTTTGGATGTCACTCATGCTCACCTGAAGAGCCCCCTTCCCTCCTTCCATCCTTCCTTCCTTTGTTGCTATCCTGCCAGGAAAGGAAATGCCAACATAAACTGTCATCCCTATTTTCTCTCTCTGCAGAGCCAACATGGCCGTATTTCCATGGAAACTGCCTACGCTGGCAAGTCTTAGCTGGTAAGTCTTCTGTCTTTATTTGTTTTTCGCTTGTGTGATTTGATGACATGTTAGATGTCGTCATCATTGAGTGAAAATCAGTAGGATGGAAAATTAAGTTTCTCCTGGTGATATAGCTGGTATTGTTTTTGCCTTAGAAGAAACATCAATGAATAGATTCAGCTTCCTCATCTCTACCGAACAATGGCAGCACACTGCTTTCATCCTATACACTTGTCTTTTTTTATTTTAACTAAGAAAGAAGGTTTCCAAACTCGGGCTTTTCCTTGACACTATGGCACACTTCCTGTCCTTCACTTAGAATCCAATTAGAAATACATGTAAGTTTAAGCACCTACTACCCTACTACTTACTGATGAGACGATGAGATGCCCGGGGGGGGGGTGGATTCTGACCAACTGACCGACTGGGGACCCCCCAAAACCAGAGACCAATGTGATGACTGGGTAAAAAAAATGGAATGACATGGTTGTGTGTGATGATGTCATTTCTCTTAAAGCGACAGTGCTGCTAAAGCATCTGAAAAATGCAGCCTCAATCATGCTCTCTCACTCGCTCGGAGAGTCAGAAAAGGCTACCCCGCCCACCAACCCCCCCCAGCATCTCAGCGTCTCATCATGGCGATGTAGTGACTGCAGACTTGAGAGTCTTCAGAGGTCAACATTGTGTCGACTTAATGATAACAGACAATGGTTGAAGTGTGCAAACAACCTTCCAGAACCTGCACCATGACATTTACCACTTTGTCTGCGTCTAATTGTGTTCCACAGTAAGTGTGTGTGTGTGTCAGAGAGTGATGTGTTGTGTTGCAGTTTTCCACTTAAATTCACAAGTCTTTGGCAGAACCACTTATCTCGCCTGGGCAGCTGTTTGCGTGTGTGCATGTGTATACACTGTGGCGTGCTAGACGTGTGCATGGTCTCTCTTAACTTCCTTTTACACTTGTATGACAGTTAAAAGTATGCTGGAGTGTGACTTCAAACATTGCCTGTATGGTCAATTGAGCTTTCATGATGGCCACAGTTTGACCGTGAAATTGTATTGATTAGATTATGTACCTAAAAAAAAAAAGTGAGTGTAGATGACAAAGAAAAAGATACCAAGTTCAAGAGAGCGTGTCAGGGAAGCGCACATCTTCTAGAAGTTTCCCCTGCAGCTCCCAGTCAGCCTGTCATGAGTGTGTTGGTGCACTCAGTCGCCATCTGCTTCTTGCCGCTCTCGCCACACGACGTAGAAACGTGTTCCCGGCCGCCTGCATCGCCTGGCATCTTTTTAAATGCTTCAGCTTGGCAGCGGCGTCGTGCAGGCGACCACTTCTTGACTTGACATGTTTATTTTTTTCTGCAGTGAATGCTGCTGCCTTTTTGTCCTTTTGTTCTTGTCCCTTATTGTTGTTGCTGTCATTCAGTCCGTGTTTAGTCAGGGAACCCTTTTCATACAAATAAACAAACAAACATTGTAGCAGAAAATGGTTTCCAGCAGAAATAACGATGACGCGCCTCAGGCTGGCTGACTCACATCGACAGAAGAGGTTGTCGGCATAACCAAAACCAGAAACAAGCCTTTGCTTGCACATTTACTTTTAATTTGACCAGAGTAGTAAAGACTTGGATGGATGATAATGGATTTCTCAACCTACAGCAGATTTTCCTCCATTTGTGCATGGTTTTTATTTAGATTCTTCTGTTTTCATATGATAGATCATACTATGAGGGTCGCGGGGGGTGCTGGAGCCTATCCCAGCTGTCTTCGGGCAAGAGGTGGGGTACACCCTGGACTGGTGGCCAGCCAATCACAGGGCACATATAGACAAACAACCATTCACACTCACATTCATACCTATGGACAATTTGGAGTCGCCAATTAACCTAACCTAGCATGTCGGAAACCGGAGTAACCGGAGAAAACCCACGATTGAATGGGGAGAACATGCATATTCCCCACAGAGGGTGGCCGAGCGTGGAATCGAACTCAGGTCTCATAGCTGTGAGGCCTGCGCGCGGACCGCTTGACCACCATGCAGCCCAACTGTAAAACATGAATATGTATAAAGACTATAAGCTAAAGACATTAATATTACTGCATTCCTCACTGCTGCACTGACACTTTGCCACACTGCTGTTGTTCATCATTGACTTTCTATACCTTGCACATTTGTCTGTCTTTAATGTATAGTGTATTTCGTTTTAGTATCAGAGTAACACTGACTACAAAGTCATTGTGTCCTTGTGTGTATTTTTGGTCAATAAGGATGAAACACTGTTGTTATTTTTTAAATTGATCCACGCTTTCCTTTATTAGTTTTTATTTATATATATATATTGCGGCAAATTTGACATTTATTTTGCTCTAATGAAGCATTTTCAAGACTAGAGATTGCTAATATAGCTATAATACTAATACAAGGCATTCAGAAGACACATTCAAAGACGCTGTGAATGATATGTAGTATTCTACACTGGTCACGAGTTGTAAAGTTTGGTGAGACACGCAAGCTTGATCTTGAATTTGATCACCATGACAACTCAGTGTCCTGAGCAGAGTTCTGGTAGGATTTCGGTGCTGAGGAAAGTAGTTCCAGCTAGTTGCTGCCGACAGTTAAGTAAAGAGTTTGGCTTCTCAAAACAATTTCCTTTCAAAAGCAGAATACATTTGCATCGCAAAAATGCCTACTATAAAAAAAAATCAGACTTCACAAATCACTTTGCGTTATTTTCTCTGCCGTCGTATCAAAGTGAGACCTGATACAACTTGATACAAAAATGGCTTATTTTCTTTTATTATGTATACTATATTAGGTATTGTGAGTGGAAAGGTGACTATGTGGGTGTTATTTCATGTCCAGAGGGTTCTAATAATGTTAAAAACTCTATTGAAAAGGTCTTAAAGGGATTTTCTATGCTCTTACTATTTAAATATTCCGTTTATTCAAAAGGAATCCTTGTACCAGCTGCTTGTCACGGTTGGGTCTGCAATCAATTAATCACGATTAAACAACAGATTACTGTATTTCATTTTCTTCAAAAGCGATAATAATCATATGCATTTATGTGTTAATACGATGAGGAGATAAAGTACATTTATATGCTTGCATCATTACAGCTGGTTCTCTGAAGGCCACATTGACTCTATCAATAATGTATGTAAATATGTATAGTATTTAATATGTAAATACAGTAGATCCCTGCGCTGCTGCGGTTATTAGATTAGATTCAGCTCCAGTAATCTTCCCTCAAGAGTGTGGCTCACACATCATGTAAGATGATGATATGATAATGTAAAAAATAAATAAACAGGTATACTATACTGTACTCCACTGTACTTTGAATCACAGTGATACATCCCCACACAGTCCGCTCTTTCATTACTTCATTCTGACTTGAACACATCAACAGTAGCAAGATTCCAACACCCATACAGTGTATGTATCTCCGACTCACACACACGTCTCTCGTTCATTCATCCTGGGAGCGACACTTGACATTACAAGAATGCGCGATACATTCAACATCACAAACACGGCTTTATAATGAATGTGTGTGTGTTTGTGTGTTGGGTGATCACAAGATTTTCGGGATATATCACGATATAAAATAGAAATTAATCAGAGTCTTGTATAAAAAAGCTACAAACCTTAAGCCTCATCATGAAATACACTTGTCTCACATTGTAGAGCACATTTATTTATTGGCAACAAACTGGCTAACTTTTCTGCACACATTGCTACTAAATCTTGAACAAACTGTAATGCCTGTGCTTGTGATTAAGGAAGATGTAGTCACCCATGCAATTCCAAATTCATGTGCAAGATATTTTTATGACTCTTATTTACATAGTTAGACAGCAAACGGCGCTTTTATTTTGAACACCGGTAATATGTCCTCTGTGTGTTGAGAATTTCTGTACAAGGAGCAGGGTACAATAATAAACTTGCTTCCCATCTTCACTCAGAACCTGCACGTTGTTCTCGGACATTGCAAAACACTCTTTACATTAATCCAACCTATGCTACTACACTAGCATGCTAAACAAAAGTAGGCTTTCATTCACACACTGAGGTCCCGCCAACCTTTGCTGGTGTATCGCCGGTGTATCGCCATTTCAACCTGTTCGGGAGGAAGTGGTTTAGTGTTTATAGTGAGAGCGGTCGGCCGAGTAAGTACTTCCCCATCCGAACGCTCCTTTTCCTCATGATGACAGCATTTGATTCATCTTATGTATCAAAAAGTCCGCCGCTGCACACAGTTTACATTCATCATTTATACCAGTATAAGTCATTTTCTTATCATCTCTAAATCAAATCAAATCAAATCAACTTTATTTGTAGAGCACTTTTCCTGCAAGGAGATGCGACACAAAGTGCTTTCCAGAATTAAAACAATTACCACAATTAAAAAGGAAAACGATGAAGAAAAAAGAAAGCCCACCCTCCATACTAGACCCACACACACACACACACCCATCCACCCACACACACACACACGCAAGCACACAATCACCCACAGTAGGGAGACATGGCATGGTACTGAGGAACAAGGAAACGCCACCTTTGGGGCCGTCCACACTGGGAGAAGCTGCAGGCCGTGCCATCGGAGGACCAGCACCCGGGCCCTCCGACTCCGTTAGACGGGCGGACCCCCACATTAAAGGGAGGAACCCCCCAGCCGGCCGTGTCGAAGGAACCCAAGGATGGCACCCCCTCAGCATACCCAAACAGCCCCCAGTGTGGAGGACCCCCCTGAGGAAACACTGGAGTTGGAGCTAAAGACTAAGACCATAAAATAGGACTAAAAGATAAAACATAACACTGGAGTTAAAAACTGAAGATTAAGAGCATAAAATAGGACTAACAAGATAAAAACAAAACACTGAAGTTAAAAGGTGAAGAATAAGAACATAAAATAGGACTAAAAGGATGAAAACATAATAAAAGCTTAACAATATTAGTTAAAAGCCTGATTAAAAAGGTGCGTCTTTAATCTTCTTTTAAAAATATCAACAGTCTCCGCAGTCCTGAGGCTCTCCGGCAGGCTGTTCCACAGGTGGGGGCCATAGTGGCTAAATGCTGCCTCACCGTGGGTTTTTGTTCTGGGTTTTGGTTTCGCTAAAAGGCCAGTGCCGGAGGACCGCAGGGTCCGCGGGGGTTGATATGGTAAAAGCAGATCAGATAAATAAGAAGGGGCAAAGCCGTTAAGACATTTAAAAACCAGTAAGAGAATCTTAAAATCTATACAGGTAAACCCAACCCTATTGAAAAGAAGTACATTTACCTTAAATTATGTGATATATTTCAATGCAACTCCTCATTGCTCATAATAGCACAGTTTAAAGTGTGATTCAAATGTTCTGCTACTATTAAAGAGACTAGTGTTAGATTTTAGACTTGTGTGGTATCTGTTAGCTTGATTGACACACTCAGTTTATTTGGTCCTGTCATTTATATTTCTGTTCATTAAATACAGTAAAAATACTTGGACCAATCAATAAAAAGTCAACAACGAGGACCTCTAATCACAAGAATTCTGTATGGAACTGTATGGACCAGCTGGCCAGAGCTGAGTTGTTGCACTGAGAGGAGACCAGTGGACAGCAGTCAGCAACCATACTTTTATTCATTCATTTTCATTCATTCATTTTCTACCGCTTTTCCTCACAAGGGTCGCGGGGGTGCTGGAGCCCATCCCAGCCGTCTTCGGGCGTAAGGCAGGGTACACCCTGGACTGGTCGCCAGCCAATCACAGGGCACATATAGACAAACAACCATTCACACTCACATTCATATCTCAAAACAAAAATCAAGCTAATACATAGAGTCTACTTAATTAAGGTAAATGTGTGATTACATAGACATATAGATTGATTGATCGATCGCTAGCTTGTTGAAAGGCTTCAGGGTGGCACCATTTTAAAGCAATTGTTATTAATCGAGATTAATCACAGTGTAGACACGATTACATACATGCACACATACATTCCACTAATATATATGCTGTGAATTCTGAAACCCCAATGTGTGGAGATCTGCTAGAATGTCCAATCAGCGTGTTTGAGTAGCTAGAAAAGCGTTATATAGAGTAAGTGTGATATATGATGTTGACAACGAGGGGGGGGGGGTCATATCAGGACAAAAGCAGCATACTTTTCAGTGAAACAACAAACAGATATGCATGTAACTGTAAATGTTTGTGTGAGCGTTCACGTGGGTGTTTATGTGTTTTTTGTGGATGTTTTATTTAAGGATAGGAAAAACTTTCTCCTCCCCATCTCCCAAGTCCACTCCACACATCGTCATGGCAACCACACCAATCGCCTTCACTGAATTTGACAGATAAGACCCACTTGAAAGACTGTGAACATCACACACACACACACACACATGCACACACACACACTTCATTCCTCACATCCTCTTTTCTCTCTCCATGCAATTTAATTTCTTTATCTTGTCCTTCAGCACATCCCTCCTTCTCCTCCTCCTCTTCCTCTTCATCTCATTACCTCCTCATACACACACACACACACACACACACACACACATTCCTTTTGTTGTGTTAACCCTCTGCCTGCCTTACATTGCTCATTCATTAGATGAAAGAGACACAGAGAGGAGAGCTATGACCATTGAACATCTGTCCACGGGATGTCGGACAAGCTTACAGGAAGCCAGTGAGACGTCCTCTATCCTTTTTCTCTCCTACGCTGGAAGGCTGCAAACTGCTGCTCCACTTTCACTTTTGTAAGGGAGCAAAGCCTGAAATTTGGCAGGAAAGAAGACGACTTCTTATTCGCTGACAGATTGAGGCCTGGATAGGAGGAAACGAGCAGGCGGCAACTCTTGGAATCTCTCTGATGTCAAGTCCAACTTCCAGAGGCTTTTCTCTCCTTTACATCCGTGCTGCGTCTTCAGCCCCAATCTTTGCCTCTTCTCACCACAATAACATCACATCAGATTGTTACATTGGGAATCATCTTCCAAACGTGCAGTCCAAACTGGCGCATTTCATAAAAGAAGAAGTTCTCTTTTGAATGATCCAGGTTCTAAAGACACACAGTTTCAAAAAGTGCTGCCAAGCCGTAACAAAACAAACTGATCTGTAACTTTATAACTCTAGTTCTACCATGTTTTGAACCAGACTAAGTCAAAAGTGATTAGTCAACTCCTTCATTTCTTTATGAACGTAGTTCAACGAGTTTAGGAAAAGCAAAACCGGTTTGTGTCATGCTTCAGAAAGAGAAAAGTGAAGAAAATGTTTGCGTAAGTCTTCTGGAAAGACGTTCTTCCATTTGTGAGGTCAAAGATCACAGATGTTGGACCTGTCCTATAGTTCTTCCAAATGAAAGTCACCCAAGCATGCCTTAAGACAACTTGCTTTGTGCACTGGAAACAGAAAAGTTTTTCATTCATTCATTCATTTTCTACCGCTTTTCCTCACGAGGGTCGCGGGGGGTGCTGGAGCCTATCCCAGCTGTCTTCGGGCGAGAGGCGGGGTACACCCTGGACTGGTCGCCAGCCAATCACAGGGCACATATAGACAAACAACCATTCACACTCACATTCATACCTATGGACAATTTGGAGTCGCCAATTAACCTAGCATGTTTTTGGAATGTGGGAGGAAACCGGAGTACCCGGAGAAAACCCACGCATGCACGGGGAGAACATGCAAACTCCACACAGGGATGGCCGAGGGTGGGAATTGAACCCTGGTCTCCTAGCTGTGAGGTCTGCGCACTAACCACCAGACCGCCGTGCTGCCCAGAAAAGTTTTTTTTTCCTAAAATATCCCCACAAAGTTCAAAGCATACAATTGTCTAAAATGTCTTGCTGAGATGAAGAATGAAGAATGAAGATTTGGGGCATCTAAGGACTTGTCTGTTGTCGCAATACTAAGAAATTTAGTATGCAGTAAATGTATCAATTGTGATCACTTGAACAAACCATCACCAGGATCTGTCTATTTACTGGCCCAGCTGGAGACTGTTCATATATTTTACACTCTGCGCTGGTGGTTGTCATGGCAACTGCCTTGGTAAGGGGGCAGCTTGACTCTTATCAGCCTGCTGGCAGAGACGCGAGAGCAGACTGAAGCATGACTCACGCTCTCTAATGGCTTTCTTGGAAGATTCTTCCATTGGAAGTCATCCCTGGCAACCAAACAGTGCAGCTTTATTGTGGCCTGAACTGGTGACCATGTCATCCCTTTGTCAGTGCAACCTCTGGGGAGGCGCCCTTCGCCGGACATGATCATGAAAGTTAACTCAAACATTATAAAGAAGTGTTAATGACGCTTGAGGTAATGCTAAGTTCAGTATAGTAGCAGGCTAAAAAAAATTCCAAAATACCACATGCGTCAGAAAGGTTCCAGGACTGTTGATGTTGATGATGGCATTATTCAATATGAGAGGGCATCGCACAAAGAGCCAGAAGATCAACCAGTACGTCTATTTGGTGTGCAAGAGTTGTTGCAGGACAATTTGCGGCTGCTTGACCATGACAATACGCCTGCTATCAATATCGTGAGCATCCGACATTTCCTGGCCGGGAAGAAGATGGCAACCTCCCTACTCACACAACCAGTCTCCATATGATTTTTTTAACCCTCTTTCCCAATTCATCAAGAGGACCTTTTTTTTTGAATATGTGTACAACATCAAGATGGCCTTGACGAATCCTTCCGGGGTGCATGGAGGCGTGGCAGAGAAGGCTCCAGAGGGATTACTTTGAAGGGGAAAACTTTGTAGTTTGGATTTCAAACAAAGCATATTTTTCTTTTCTTTTCTGACACATTTCTAAAAGTTTTATAATTAGTGTCGGTTGAATGTTCTTTTGTGGTTTGGTGGGAAAAAAAAGTCTATAAAAAGTGGACACATGGTACATGTTTTGCTGCTCAGCGCCAACTAGGCATGGTCCGGTTACTGGTTTTCAAGTATACCACGGCATACAAAAGTCACAGTTTCAAAACCACTACAATTGTATGTCATACCGTTTCTTCAGTACGAGAGAAAGTGGAGGTCCAGTGCGGCCACTATGTGTTATTCCTCGCATTCAGAACTGGCCTTCAATGTGTATTTTATTGTGTATATATACTGTATATTCTTCAATGTAGATAACACCCGGCGTTAGCTACCTTGTTACCATTTGAGCAGCACCAGTACAGCTGCACGGTTGTCACAATTGTCACTTGGCATATTACTCACACTGAGGGTGGAGATGTGATTCAGGAGTCAAGGATAAGTGGTGTACACCGTTTACTCTCCACTGAACAACAAGCAACAACCACTTAAAGGGCACCTATTGTGCTCATTTGTATTGAGTTGTGGACTATAGAGCAGCTACACACAATAAACCGGATAGAAACCAAAGCGGTAGAAAGTGCGTTCTATAGATATAAAAACAGATTAAAAACAAGAGGCAGCTCATTACTGCATGTAATCAGTGGGTAAGTTTCAGCAAAATATCAGTTCTCAACAAAAAAAAAGGAGGAAAAACAGCTTTTTGTGAAAAGCTACATTTCAAGCATAACATTCACTTTGACACAAGTTTTACATAAATATATACTTTGGCAAAACATGTAAACAACTATGCCACAGCATAAACAATACAAAAGTTGTTGTTTTACATGAAAAGAACAATTTTTTTTTACAAATATAACACCATCAAGTAGTTAAAATTTCTGTGTGTGTTTACCGTGTATGCATTAAAATTTCCCTTCAATGTGTTACCGACTTCACAAAGCCACATAGAAACGAACACTACACCGAGCATGAACTTTCCAATCTCAAAAACAAAAACGCAGCAGCGGTGGCGGCATCTCCAATATGTAGGGTTACCTTTCGGCGGTGGCCTAAGGCATTGTGAGCGTGACGTTGATGCGCTGTAAGCGAGGTGTGTGGTGAAGCTAGTCGCGAGCCGGTGTGGTGTGGCGAGGTGTCACTACGGCAGTATCATATTTCCTTGGCGTAACAATGTTAATAACAATAATAATTAAAACTGCACGGCGGTCTAGTGGTTAGCGCGCAGACCTCACAGCTAGGAGACCAGGGTTCAATTCCACCCTCGGCCATCTCTGTGTGGAGTTTGCATGTTCTCCCCGTGCATGCGTAGGTTTTCTCCGGGTACTCCGGTTTCCTCCCACATTCCAAAAACATGCTAGGTTAATTCCAAATTGTCCGTAGGTATGAATGTGAGTGTGAATGGTTGTTTGTCTATATGTGCCCTGTGATTGGCTGGCGACCAGTCCAGGGTGTACCCCGCCTTACGCCCGAAGACAGCTGGGATAGGCTCCAGCAACCCCCGTGACCCTCGTGAGGAAAAGCGGTAGAAAATGAATGAATGAATGAATGAATGGATTAAAACTGCAAGCAGTGATGAGCGGGCTCGAGCACCCCGATTCAGGGGTACGTGCGCGAGCGGACGGGCGCGCGGACAAAAACCGTACAAAAACCGTGGTGATCGGATAAGTCGTAAGGGAGTTATGGCACTTACAATTTTCTGCCAGGAGGGGGCGACACCGGTGGCAAGGCGGGTATGCGGTCACGTCCCGTCTGACGCCCCAAATCGCCATAGAAAAATTTGCGACGATCAGACCGTGCGGAAGGTACTTGTGGCGGATATACATTTCCACCTGTGGGTGGTGCTATAGAGTCTATGCGCGGGTCTATGGTAACGGACCGGAGAGTACCCCAAACCACCAGAAAAAATTTCGGGCCGATCCAACCATGTGGAAGGAAGTTACGGTAGATATACATTCCCACCAGTTGGTGGCGCTATAGAATCTATGTACACACAGAGTCACAGAGTGGAGGGTGACCGAACCCACCAAAAAAAAAATCCATGTGGAAGGAAGTTACGGCCGATATACATTTTCACCAGTTGGTGGCGCTATAGAGTCTATGTACACACACATTCATAGTCAGTGCTCGAGCCCTAATACGTGGACGAGGTGCGTCCAATTACGTGCATTCTTAGCTACCTCTTTTTTCTTTTTTATATATTTAGAACACATAGAAAAGAGAAAGACATGTGTGTTCATCTCTCACATGCGGATGATGGGAACATTTTTCTCTTTTCAAACAACACATTTTAGAGCTGTACCGTGAAAAGATTTTTGCCCCAAGCTTATCATACCGTCAAAGTCATATATAGCGGGCCATGCCTAGCGCCAACTTCCTTGGATAAGGTGACTAAATGAGCGTGTCTGTGGTGTGAAAAGTGTTTTGTCTTGCCGACAGTCGAGGAGCGGATAATGAATGCTAACGATGTGAGTCTCTGCAGTGATTTAAAGCGCACCTCTGTGTAATTGCACTGGGGAAATTAATTGGGTTACAAGGAAATTACACTCAGGAAGATGTGGAGAAAAAAAAAGATGGTCGTCAGGAGTGATTAAAGAGACAAAAAGTGTGTTCTCTGCATCCTACGGCCCTTCGAGGTTTTGGGTAAGCGGTGCAATGCTTTTCCTGAGGTAAAGTTGTCTGTTACTGTATGGAATTCACTTCCTGTTTGTGCTTGCGGCTGTTAGCCACCTGGGAGGAATGACAAGAGTGTCAGATGGCAATCGTGATTCCTCAGGGTAGTGAACCACTTCAATCTTGCAGGGAAATGAACTTACTGATCATTTCCATATTCCACAGCAGGCTTTATCGTATTAACACTTGATTTGTTATTTAGATATATTGCCATGGACTGAAATGCTCAATACACTGAATTGTGTGCAAATGGAACACTTATGTCAGTACACTGACAGTGTATACAGTGTACACCAGGGGTCTCAAACACGCGGCCCGCGGGCCAGATGTGGCCCGCAGGACACTACTTTGAGGCCCCCGCCTTGATATGAAAGTTTAATGTTAGTGCGGCCCGCGCAAGTTTGATATGGATGCTGTATGGTATCATGTACCCAGAAAAAATTATTACGTTTGATTCATGTTCATGTTAAAGGTTAAATAACTGTTAATAGTTATCCTCCCTATCTGTGTGGAAGTGGTAAGTTTTTGGCTATTTAAGTTTAAAGGAAATAACTTGAAGGCTACCGTTTAGGTCGCTAGCTCTCTAGTTTGCGAGTTAGCATGTGTCTCAAGACCCTGCAGTTGCGCAATATGTTGTAAATAAAAAGAGTATAATTGTGACTATAGTCGTGTTTTGTCATGTCTACAGGGCTCTAATAATGCTTTGTTCATTTTAATCTGAAAAAAATAATTTGTCTACCCACCAACTATATGTGGTTTCTTAAGTTTTTATTATTTGCCGTTTTATTATTATATTGATTTATTTATTACTGATTGATTGATTTTCTTTATTCTTGATTTGTTCATTTTTTTTTCATCTTATTTTGTGTAGAAAAATAAAAAGTAAGATATTTGAGAACAGTGGAATGTTTTATCAGAGCTTTTCTTGTAGAAAATTGGAACCAAAGCAAAGTTTTTTTTTTTAAATTTCTTTTTAATAAATGCGTTTTTTTTGTTTGTTTTTTTTTTTTTAAACCTGATGCGGCCCAGTCTCACCCAGACCCGAGCTCCAGTGGCCCCCAAGTAAATTGAGTTTGAGACCCCTGGTGTACACTGTATACTTAGTACTTTACTGTCGTTGCACACTTACTGGAAATGACAGTCACAATATGAACCTGTTTAACCTGAAATATCTACCAAATGGCCATCGTTCTATTCGTGTTTTTCTTAATTGAAAGCAAACAAAGTGGCAATGGAAGCAACTATGTGTGAGAAGGTGTATTTTTACAAAACCTCAGTGTGGAACAAAGTCAGATGTCAGAGGTTTGATTCTGCCTCTCTTCTGTCAGCGAATTTTCAGAAGCACTCTGAGCCCTTCACGCTCCGCCACTTCCCACCTGACATTTTGCCGGAGAAAAAGACGCTCCGCTTTGAGCCAAAGAGCTTCAGGTTGGGAAGAGAGGAAAATCAATAAAAGCACACGGGAACGCCGGAGTTCCTCGACAGCATAAAAAGTGAAAAAAGCCGCGTTGGCGACTCTCAATCTTAAAATCCGATGAAACTCAGGAAGTCAGCAACTCCAACAAGGTTTGACGTTTTCTTCTCTGTTGGTGAGTCACTTCTTCACTTTCTGCTTCTTCTTTGATCGCTTGAGGCTCGTTAAGGAATCTCAATTTGGGAGCAAAAACTTTTTCATCTAAGGGCTGACTTGAGGTGTCAACGTTCACGTCCAAAGACACCACATCCATATTAAATCTCCAGGTTTGTCCAGTTGGATAATTTGTGTCACAAAACGAGGGGGGGGGAGGTTGCCCTTTCAAACTTTATTGTCCGTAAAGGTTTGAAAGTCACAGACAAATGCATTAAAAATGCATTTTGCTTTGCTTTAACTGAAGTCAGCAACAAGTGATGCTCTGCTCAATGAACGGAGGATTATATACAGTATGTCCAAGCTCAACGGAAAGTGATCAGACCTTTACAACAAGGTAACAGAGCTTTTCCTGGTAAAGGAAATGGCGCATGCACTCATATTAAAAACAAAACTCCAAACTCCACACACCACCGGTAGGAGGAATAATAAGATGGGCTGCATCGCTATGCAATTAGCCGTCTCTGTTGCAGCTTTGCACTCTTGCTCTGCAAGCAGACCCATAATAACACACACAGCATGATCAATCCAATCAATGCAGCTGCATAACATTCATCACCACAGACTGAACCTTGTAGGGTTTGCAATAAGAACAGGAGAAGCAGACCAATCGCCAGGATGCCTATTCCCGTAGCTTAGTGTCGTTGAACAGCAATAAAAAACTCACAGTTGTAAGTAGTAGTAAAGAAAAGCGAGACAATAATATAATTATTGGAAGCAGGCGTGATGAGGACGCTGTGGAGTTTCTTGCTGCGGGGGGCTGAATAATAAATGAAAGGCAAGAGATGAAAGTGCACGCTGACACCCTCCCAGCATCCTCAGAGGAGGAGGAGGAGGAGAATAAGAGTATTCTGGGGGAATAAACAGGTTATTTCAAGATAAATAACAAATATGGACGCTTCCCTCGGGATAGTGTCACGTTGTGAGGCGTCGCAGAGGAAGCAGAGCTGGATGGAGGGCACATGAGTTGAGCGTTTTAGAAGTGGACATGATATTCCCTGCATGAAGACAACTTTTGTTTCCGCCTGTTTGCCAAAGCACGGCCAAGCAGCAAGTTGGAGGACAAGACAGAACACTTTTTCTCACAAAAGTGGACGAGGTCACCAAACACATCGATCTGTCCACAAGGCATCAGCTACAAGGAAGTCTCATGGAGGTCTCTGACAAAGAAACTACTCCATTTTAGCAACTTTTAAATCTACCAAAGGGGGCTGAAGAAGTGAAGACCAGCTACCTCCTACAGCCACAGCAAGCAAGACTCATGGGAAAATACTTCTGCAATTTAAAAAACATCTTCTGCAATTTATAGCACTAAATTGTCCATGTGCTGTATGTGATAGTTACAAAATTTATACTATGGATTTTAAGAATGAGTTTCATCATGATGTATTTTCCTGTTACTTGTTGAACAGATGAACAGTCGTGGGGTTCTCTGAATACTAGTACTGTATATAATTGATGTAGTTATTTGCATATTCACAGTTGGACATCGTTGTCCAAAGGTAGGCCCGGGGGACTCATTTCTTATTGGCCCCTACATATTCTTTAAATTAATTGTTAATGAGATATATATGAGTATATTACACTCATTTGCAGTGCTACGTATAACACAAAGCTAAGATGTAGATGTTTTGTTCAGATAGCTTAGTATGCTGTGACCTACATTTGGATTAGGGGTGTGACGTAGTATTGATATATCAAAGTATTGCAATACTTAATCCTACAATGGATTATCAATACGTCTCATATGTGTCTTATTGTTTTGAACCATTGCTGGTTGTATTCTAGATAAATATGCGGCAAAATATTCACCCATTTTCTTGTCCTTATTTGAGTCCTGTTGCCTATCCCAGCTGAAGGCTGCAGAATATAAACAATGACATTTTTTAGGGGGGGTTTCTTTCACCGTATCATGATATTGTTGTTATCTCGAGCCATGTATTTCAAATTGTATCATACCTTGAGGTACCCTGAAATTCTCAGCCCTAATTTGGATTGTCTTTTAGTATCTTTAATGTAGAAAATGTACCAAAGTGAACCCTCACATCCTTCAATTTTTCTGTATGTGGTAGACAGTGGAAAAAGTCTGAGAGAAGAGAGGTTTTCTGATCTTACTGTACAAAGCTGTAGTTGTATGCATGTTCTCAGTTAGTAGAGGATATGGACTGGAATAATTCATATTGAGCGGTAATGCAAATTACAGTCGTGTTCTATTATAAAACTGATATATTCTCTGACATCAAAGAGACTGACAAACTGGAATCGGACATCTGTGATCAATAAATGATGCATGCCATTCAGGAAAAAAGCAGATGTCTTTGGCGGCCTGCTTTAATTCAAACAGTTAGTGCATGGCGAGAGGCCCTGTGTGGGGTAAAAAGGGAATCAAAAGGCACTTGCCTATGGCACACGTCAAAATTGATCAAGGATCACTTACGCCACGCTAAAGGACTCATTACCGTCGGTGAGGGAATAATCAGCCAATTAACTCAACAAGGAGTCTAAACCCCCAGCTGAGGTGCTATCACTTCATCACCTGACATGCTTAGCGGGGTGCGGCTGGTCACATGATCAATCTGAGGAACTGCTGTGTGCACACGTGATGAACGGCTGGCAGGCAAAAAAGCCACATGTAAAAAACAAACAGAATGCTGGGGGGGGGCTTTGTCATTATGAAAATGTTGATTATCATGTATCAAAACTGTAATCATGTGTTTACAAAAACAGTAATTCCAATGTTTACGTAGTTTGCTGATCAAGACTTACCAGAAAGGTGTTACAAGTGGTATTTGTTTTATTTAAATGTAATGGTAGTGTCCTCCACAAGTAGAGGACAAATACAACTGGCAAATAATTTACTTTAGTCCAGTCCAGTCCAGCCCAGCAGATAATGGCAAACACTTTCTGGCTATCTGTGGCGTGTTTGAGGACAGGCGGCGTTGGCGGTAAATCAGTGAAGATAAGTCAGGGAGTCGCAGGGAAGACCTTCGCTTGTGACGTGACATGTTACTTAAATTTATGAGGGAAGAAAACTGCTCAGCTTTGGAGAAATAATGTCCGCTACAAACCCAGTGAAGATGAATATCAACCCAGAGAAGATAAACCTGGGATGGTGGGTCGTCGTTGGTGGTGGTGGTGGTAAAAGCAGAACCCAAATGTCATCTTTTCTAAAGACAAATTTAGAATGAGTGTTTTTCATCTTCCTGATATATGCAGTCCATTCAGTCAATTGTGTAATTATATTTAAGTCAACATATTGACATGTTATTCTCTCATTTAAAATGACTTGACGTTTCACCAACAAGAATGTCAAATTCATATTCAACTCAATGACCACATGGTCAACAGCATTGAATACTTGTTCCCCATTGGTTCATTCAGCCTCGCATTCAGGCTGGGGCTTAAACTAGAGTTCACAGATGAGAGTCAACAGCGCTAGCCACCGAGCTAAAAGCCCAGGCTGTCAATTTCATGTCTAGCGTGACTCTTGAGGCATCAGAAAATGATGTGTATCAACATATATACTCTCTGTATTCAGAATGTTACGGCATGAAACATTCAGTCTAGTATTGAGGCGTGCCCGGTACCCACGTGGAACACATTGAGTGAGAGACAGGAAGTGTGCCTTGTGATATAGTCAATAATTAATAAATGATCACTCTTTCATGGTTGACTATGGACTATTATTAGTCAGAAAACATTGAAAGAGAAGTTATATGTAGTATTCTGGTCAGTTGGCATCAGTAATGTTATCCTTTCACACAGACTGGCTTACTGAGCCAGCAGTGCCGAGCCAACATGTCATGGCTGAGATTGAGTGGAAAAAGGTTCTCCTCTTCCGTGTGGAAGTGGTAGGTTTTCGGCTTCTTTGTTGTTCTTCTCCACTCCATTTGAAACACTTTAGGTTTAGAATGTGTACATTCAAGAGGCTAACTAGCTAGCTCTAGCGGCGGCTGTCTCATAGCCTAGAAGAAGCCTAAACAAAGACTAAAAAGTATGTAAAAGTGACCACTGGAGGCTTATTTCATGTCTACGGGACTCTAGTAATGTTTATAAAGTCATAAACAGGTTTATTTTTGCTCTACGAAAATATTCAGTTTATTAATATCGAATTCTACTTTGCAGAAATTCACTTATCGTGGTTGGGTCTGGAACCAATGAACCGTGACAAACGTGGGATGACTGTACAGTACAGTTTAGCCTTAAGCTAGCTAGCAATGGCTCGCGATCGTGCTAAGGAAAAGCCACAGCTTGAAAACCAGCTTCCTTTATTAAAAGTCGCCTGTTTGTGTCGCCATTGTTAGCACAGATGAGGCTACAAGCTGGAACTGTGCTGCACTTCAGCATTAACAAGAAAAGAATAATTTACACTCTTCAAACTGTACAAAAAAACACCTTGTGAACAGTAGGTGTACATTTGTATACACTGTATGTATATGTAACACATGCCAGCCAATGTGGCTGTGCAAGTATACATTGGTCAACCTCATTCCCTTGGCTTTAAGGGCTGTGCTGAATGCTGGGTCGACAACCTGGGCTTTTGGCTGAACGGTCAGTGCTCTCGAGTATACGTGAGTATACGGTATGCATATTTGTATATACAGTATGATATACATATGTATGTATTAGGGATGATTAGGGGACCCCAAAAATAGGTAATTACCAATAAAATGTGTGCTTAGTTATTGGGTGACCTTAAAACCAAGGTTCATCATTGCATGCAGGAGTGGTTGCCAACCGTTTTGAGGCCAAGATCCTTGGTCTTGGGCATGAACCTGGGAAAGATCATTTTGAAGTGTACAGACAAAAGCAGTAGATTCCAATCACGATCATCCGGGATTGAAATTGGCTGATACAGATACCGATATGGATGGATTAATTGTGTATATTTTTCAATGTACTTATGATGAGCGGTATTGGAGTGGCCAGGAGCGCCGCACAAAGGGCTGAATTCAGAACTATTCCAAGGTACTTTGATTGGCAGGGGACCCCAAAAATAGGTAATTACCAATAAAATGTGTGCTTAATTATTGGGTGACCTTAAAACCAAGGTTCATCATTGCATGCAGGAGTGGTTGCCAACCGTTTTGAGGCCAAGATCCTTGGTCTTGGGCATGAACCTGGGAAAGATCATTTTGAAGTGTACAGACAAAAGCAGTAGATTCCAATCACGATCATCCAGGATTGAAATTGGCTGATACAGATACCGATATGGATGGATTAATTGTGTATATTTTTCAATGTACTTATGATGAGCGGTATTGGAGTGGCCAGGAGCGCCGTACAAAGGGCTGAATTCAGAACTATTCCAAGGTACTTTGATTGGCAGGGGACCCCAAAAATAGGTAATTACCAATAAAATGTGTGCTTAATTATTGGGTGACCTTAAAACCAAGGTTCATCATTGCATGCAGGAGTGGTTGCCAACCGTTTTGAGGCCAAGATCCTTGGTCTTAATTGGGCATGAACCTGGGAAAGATCATTTTGAAGTGTACAGACAAAAGCAGTAGGACTCCAGCTTCGTCGTAAATGTCCTTAAAAAGTTCACAAACCTTCACTACCTGTTACGCTCGTGTTAAAATGTGACTTAAAACATTGCCTGTACACTTAATTCTGAGTTCCCATGAGGAAATGTTTCTACTGAAGACAATAATGCTAACAAAGTTTTGAGTGTGTTGTTGAGGCATTTTGTCCAAATGTGAGCACTCCAATGAATTGCACCGTGCTCCACGATCAATACTGCAGTGAGAAAGTCCTCACATAGATTTATCAGCTAGATCTCCGGACGCTTTGTTTCGCAGTCCACTTGTGCGTGCGGACTCACAGTTAAAGGGTCGATGATATGCTACACGGCGTCTCCCGGGTGGGATATGGCGTTCGCCTTTAACGGCTGTTTGTGTTGCCGATAAAGAGCACGCTGACATTTCTCTGAAGGAAAAGAGCTTTTGTATGAAGGTCTCCAGCCGCCTCCGGCCGCAACCCGCGGGCCTCGCTCATGTCATAAACAGCCCGCTGACGAGGCTGTGAATATTAAAGATATGGCGGTATGTAGCTGATGACGGTCGTCAAGGGAACGGCGGGCGTTGAGCGACGCGCTCACTTGCCAACTCTGCCTTGTCATTTAGTTCTTCATTCACGGACGCGTAGCTGTTGCACCTGAACTCACCCCTACATTTAACTTGCTTCCTTCCTTTTCCTCCCTACAACAAGAAGTCCCCCGACTATTAAACCTGCGTAATCTCTGGGATCAACCACAATCCCACATTCAAAGGTCACATTTAGCATTTATGTGTAAATGTAGCAGACTTAATGGAAAGGTTAATGGACGAGTCAACAGCCATGTGATTAAAAATGCTGTCCAGCTTAATGAAAGTCGTTGGAGGATTTCCTCATTATTCTGTCTGGATTCTGTGGCGACAGCCTCTTAAAACGCACAATAAAGTCTTCATTATCAAAGTATCAAAATGTCAGGCCGCTTCCTGCACTAATTTGCAGTAGGAGCACGATCTTACAGAGCACTCCTTTAAAATACCGCTAAAAGACACGAGCCTCACTAAAGATAAAGATGTGCTCTTTTCAACATCTTTCCCCTCAAGCGTCATTTGTTGCTCATGCTTGTCTGCAGGGCAAAACACTTTTGGGGGGGAATTTTCAGGAAAATTCTCAGTCAAAATCAAGAGCTCAGTGTCAGTGCGCCCCCCTGTGGTGGAAGAGTGTACAGCAGGAATTGACGTGTTAATCTTGTTAGCTGAAAAAGCAAAAAGCAGCCTCCCTGATTGACCTGCCTCCCCTCATGGAGTGTTCGGCTCATTAGCAGCAACCTGACGACGCCCACGTCCTTATTCTGGAAAAAGTCCAAAGTTTCCCATTTGGTTTAACCTGGCATGACTCAGCAAAGTCAAAACAACATTTCAGTCCGAATGGTCCATGGATAGGGCTGCAGCTAACGATTTTGAGTGGGCGTGTCTGGAGGCGGGCGGTGAGTGGAATTAATGAAAACAGACCGTTTTCTCAGGAAGCGCAAAATCCAAAGAAATACAACTGGAATAGGTGCAGATTCTGGAAGCTCTAGAAAGCTTTCTGTGCTGTTATCATGTGTAGCTGCTCTATAGGAGTCCAAAACTCAACACAAAGGGACGGAAAAATGAGCATAATAGGTCCCTTTTAAGAAATTCCACACTATTGAGCGCACCTGAATCTAAGCCGCAACCGTCAACTTTAAAGAGAATTTTTTTTATATTTATTTAAATATTTAGGCTGCAGGTGTCCACATTGTAACATGGGATATCTACACAGTAAGACAATTTTCATAACTTTTCATCATTACATTAATAATAATAACTCAGGCTCCTATTGCGTCATACTCCAGCTAAAACTAAACACTTCTTGTCCACATGTCCGGAAGACGTTGAAACACACACCAGCATAAATCTTATTTATGACCAAAATGGCATATTTTGTCTGATTATATCTAAAATGTTGAATAATATGAGTGTAAAGGTGACTGTAGGGGGCTGCACGGTGGTCGAGTGGTTAGCGCGCAGACCTCACAGCTAGGAGACCTGGGTTCAATTCCACCCTCAGCCGTCTTTGTGTGGAGTTTGCATGTTCTTCCCGTGCATGCGTGGGTTTTACTCCGGTTTCCTCCCACATTCCAAAAACATGCTAGGTTAATTGGCGATCCGAAGACAGCTGGGATAGGCTCCAGCACCCTCTGCGACCCTCGTGAGGAAAAGCGGTAGAAAATGAATGAATGAATGAATGAATGAAAGGTGACTGTAGGATGCTATGGAGGGCTCTAATAATGGCAAACATTGTGTTTAGAAAAAAGGTTTTGCTCCAACTACAAAATTATTAATTTTTTTTAATATTGACTCCTACTTTGCAAAATTCACGTATCTTTAGAATAAATAAATGTCAGTATCTCATGCCGTAAGACAAACACATTCAGTTTTAGCTAAAACAACTAGTTGGTCGTACAGCTTGTTGGTATGCAGGTTGGATCCACTATGACTATCCCTCAGCTTCTTGTAAAAAAATATATTTTCATTTTTATTTTTCGGCTCTTTGCATTGAGTTGTGGACTCCTATAGAGCAGCTACACACAGTAACCAGCACAGAAAGCTTTCGAGTTCTTCCTGAATGTGCACCTCTTCAGCTGTATTTCTTTGGATTTCGTGGTTCCCACAAAAACGGTCTGTTTTAAATAAATTCATTCCACCCCCAGCTCACCTCCAGGCACACCCACTCTGCTGTGGTTGGTCACACTCGCGAGTGCTAAAAGGAACTTCCGGGTTCTGCTGCGAACGGTGTAGGAGTTGATAATAAATGGCGATGTATCTTTTTAAAATGTCGGCTTTTAACATACAGCCATATGTGTTGGATTCCGAATCCGATCCGGAAAGTAGAAACTGAACAGTTCGAAGTCTCCCAAGAAAAGAGGTTACTTCAAGACATCACTGTGAAATGCTGTTGACAGATTAGAAAAGCATTTCTTTTGCTGGTAGGAAATCAGGAACTCCAACCACTTGTGCCCGATGGTGTCTTTCGGAATTGTAAACAAATGCGGCATTCCCTTATAAGCCATTGCTAACAAACAGAGGAGCACAGCTTGGTGGGGGACGGCGGGGCAGAGCTTGAGGGAGGGCAAAGAGCGTATCTGGCTTACAGCCGTGCCCATATCAGGAAGTCCGCTCCTCTGTGACATCACAAAGGGACAGTTTTACCACGCCTTTTGAAACTGAGCATTTTGAGTCATCCCAAACTTCATTATCTGAAACTTTTCACATTTAACATGAGAATACAACATTCTGAGTACATTTATAGGTCACAAAAGTGGAAAAAGCATAAAAAGTCCCCTTCAAGTTTTTTCAACTTTTCATATTTTTGTTTGGGTGTGTGTCCTACATTGAGGTTCACCAGCTTGTCAGCTATTCTTCCACGGACTTGGCTGGTCCGTGTCGCCATTTCCACTCAAGAGTCGTTCATCCGTTTCTCTACAAGCATACCTTTCCTTAGGAAACTCCCATATTTTGCCCTTCTTTTTGTTTGCAAATGTTGACAGGTATACACTACAATTTGACGTGTGTCATAGGCTCAGGTCTACACTACCCCAGAGAGGTTCCTACACTGCTGAAGAAGGAGACCCTGGTCACTAACCTGAAACTTTTCTGACTTCTGGGGAGCATTTTTTACTTTTACATTTGGTGGAAACACAGGAGTTTTTCCAAAATCCCAGGGATTTAGATAAATAGCTGGAGAAAAAGTCCTTGAAATGGAAAACAGGAGACTTTGGTACTTCCAGACATTGCAGAAGGGCACAGATGGCCTCATTGGAAAGCTCACACTTTGTGGGTAGAACTTATTTTCATTCATCTCCAACCTTCTGCTCAAAAGTTATTTTGAACAGAACAAGAACATAGAAAACCCAGGAAGTCTTATAGTTCAGGTACTTCCCAATGTGAGTGGTATTTCTGGAAAGCTGACCCCTAGAAAAAGAGGGGCGGGGTAACTTTTGGTTTCACACATCTTTGACTTTCACTTTTGCTACAGGTCGCTGAATATGGTAGCCCAATAACCAAGTAGGAATCCAGACGCTATAGATTGAACAGCAGTTGGTCATCTAGGTTGCATCTGTGTCACGGTGCAGAAGTTCCCACCGGAAACAATCCTGGCACAACAGCTCCCGTGGCAAAAGTTCCACCTGATCATAGGAAGGTTCTTTTACATAGCATCATCATAAACAACTATCATGGACAGGACTAAACGCGGGTACATTTTAAGCTTGTTGAATTAAATAAAACCAAAAATGTTTGCTCAGGTTTTGGGTAGACTTTTTCAACATTCCGTGGATGCCCAAAATCCACACTTACTGTACTTCCTGACATCATACAGACAGACGGGCCTGGTACCATTGCAAAGTTAAGAACGCTAAATTGTGGCTTACAACTATTTCTATGATTTCCTATGGCAGACATGTAGTTAGTCTTGATAGTTGTTTTTGTATTATTGACTCATTCGTTGTGTGACCTTGTCCTTTCTTCTAGATTGTTCTCAGCGAATTGGCTACACAGGAGCAGGGGCCATATTCTGCCATGAAGATGCAGCAGACAGCGAGGGAGAGCTTAAATGTGAGACAACAGATGTTTTCATGCGCAGGTCAGAATGCATCACGGCATCACAGCTAAACTGTGTCTACCCACTAATGAGGGTAACGCACACACACACATCAAAACGAGTGTGAAGTAATGGCAGACATCCCCGTGGAGCACAGGTGGAAATGATCCAGCGTGGAAATGTCACAGTCAATGTCTGCATCTGATTGATTAGAGGAGGAAATAATTAGCTCTGCTGTGCTGAAAGAAATTATTTTTAAAAATAAAAAGCCACTTTAATTACCTTAGCTCTCTTTGGAAGCAATTCGCACACACAATTAGAAGAGCTGCACTGCCCCCTGCTGAACACCTTTGGTACAACACTAGCAGCAAGTGGCGTCATTGTGAAACTGCTACCATCTGTTAACTTCTTAAACATGACATTGACAGTTGACTTCCACGTTGTTCTCATTCCAATGCTAATTGTCCCTACAGGATATTGTGTAAATTAGGGGTCTCAAACTCAATTTACTTGGGGGCCACTGGAGCTAGGGTCTGGGTGAGACTGGGCCGCATCAGATTTTCAAAAAAAAAAAACCCCAAAAAAACGCATTTATTAAAAACAGAAAATGAATAAACTTTGCTTTGGTTCTGATTTTCTACAAGAAAGGCTCTGATAAAACATTTCACTGTTCTCAAATATCTTACTTCTTATTTTTCTACACAAAATAAGATGAAAAATAAATAAACAAATCAAGAATAAAGAAAATCAATCAATCAGTAATAAATAAATATAATAATAATAATAATAATAAAACTGCAAATAATAAAAACTTAAGAAACCACATATAGTTGGTGGGTAGACAAATGATTTTTTTCAGATTAAAATGAACAAAGCATTATTAGAGCCCTGTAGACATGACAAAACACGACTATAGTCACATTTATACTCATTTTATTTCAAACATATTGCGCAACTGCAGGGTCTTAAGACACATGCTAACTCGCAAACTAGAGAGCTAGCGACCTAAACGGTAGCCTTCAAGTTATTTCCTTTCAACTTAAATAGCCAAAAACTTACCACTTCCACACGGATAGGGAGGATAACTATTAACAGTTATTTAACCTTTAACATGAACATTAATCAAACGTAACAATTTTTTCTGGGTACATGATACCATACAGCATCCATATCAAACTTGCGCGGGCCGCACTGACATTAAACTTTCATATCAAGGCAGGGGCCTCAAACTAGTGTCCTGCGGGCCACATTTGGCCCGCGGGCCGCGTGTTTGAGACCCCTGGTGTAAATAGAAATAATATGTTCCTAGGTCAAACTGAAAACCCTGTGGCCTTGTATAGGTCTAATGGAATTAATAAAGCCTTATAATATAATAATGAATATCGTTGCTCAGATTGCATATTGTCAGTTCCATTTCCTGTTCTATGGTTATTGTCACAGTTTTCCTGCGACCTCACTGGTACCGACACTCACTGAGCTGAGATGTCACCCATGGTGGGGTTTTTGAGGTCTAGATCTATCCAGACCATTTTGTCTGGCTATGGATGTTCCACTGTAGTCCTAGTTAAGTTCTCCCACCCCACCCCCACCCCGCCTCCCACTATAAAAGAACAGGGTGGTCTCAGGCTGTGGAGTCATGAGTGAGAGTGGCGGGGGTGTGGAGCACATCAGGTGAGTCCATGCATAACAGCAATCTATTTACTTTATACTTTGTAACTTTATGTAATTGTCCATAGGCGTTGTTTCTGACTTGATGTCACTTTTTCCATTTCTCTTTTTGTAAAGACGTCCCATGACGGACAGTAGTCGAGTCATGGTTTAGTTGGTTCAATTTACTTATACAGCTAGAATCCATGTTTGGATGTAATTGATATTTAAATCAATCTGGACACATGTCAGTTATTTTAAAATAATATTTAAAATATTTTTGACATAAATTCATATTTGTTCTTTCTAATTTAATGTATTAATTGTAATGTGTTGTATACATATGTATGTATATGTATTTTATGAGTTTGATTATAATTATATTCAGTTACATTTTTTTATTATTTTGTATTATTACATTTATTAAACTTTTTTTGCAAATACTGTATGTACTATGTTTATGTAAACGAGATTATTAGAGGTTTGATCATGGTAAGGAATAAATCCAAAATAATTAATGGAAATAATTCTAATGACATGTTTTACTGTACATAAATAAATAAATACAAAATAGCAACAGTATACCCAAATAAAGTCTCCCACGACCCCCAGCACCCCTTTATGTCCTGCATGTTTGCATGATTGAAAGTGAAAGAAAGCAATTAGTGTGATTAGTGAAGATGTTGTGATGTCTTCATTGTGTTTGTGCTCCCACTAACGACATGAGGTTCTGATTCTGGTGGGGAACCAAGACAAAGAGCCCACTATGTTCTACACTAAACATTGTGTAGCTCTGTGTGTGTGTGTGTGTGTGTGTGTGTGTAGCCGAGAAAACAGCCGACAGAACATTTTCCCAACTTGGTGTTCCCGCTCCAGGAGGTGTTGCTTCCCCTGCCACATGCCACACCGTCCCCGCCGGCTGCCATCTTGCTTCGCCGGTGCCATGACCGCCTTTAAGGGCATCTGGACTCAGGAGTTCTGGCGCTGCGTTGGCGCAGAATTCTTGGCCATGCTCTTCTTTGTCTTGATGGGCCTGGGCTCCACCATCAATTGGGGGGCCGCTGAAGGGGACCCCCAGGTCCCTGACTTGGCACACATCTCGCTGTGCTTCGGCTTGACCATCAGCACCTTGGTTCAGTGCTTCGGTCACATCAGCGGTGCTCACATCAACCCGGCGGTCACGGCCGCCATGGTGGTGACCCGCAAGCTGAGCGTGGCCAAGGCCGTGTTCTACGTGCTGGCCCAGTGCCTGGGCTCCATAGTGGGGGCCGCCGTCCTGCATGGGATCACGCCAGCCTCAGTGAGGGGTAGCATGGGCATCACGGCGGTAAGGGGAAGACATTTTTAATGACCCGTGTCAGGAAGCTTTCCCTGTCATGCTGCTTTCTTCACAGGTGAACAAGAACCTGTCAGTGGGGAACGCTCTGGTGGTCGAGATCTTAATCAGCTTCCAGCTGATCTTCACCATCTTCGCCACGTGCGACCACAAACGCAGTGACCTCAAGGGCTCATCGGCATTGGCCATCGGGCTGTCGGTGTGTGTCGGCCACCTGTTTGCTGTAAGGTCACCTTACCTCTGTCGTCATCCTAGCTTGCGTGTCTAGAGTGAAGGAAGTTGTGTTTATTCCATCCTTAGCTTCCGTACACTGGTGCTAGCATGAATCCTGCTCGCTCCCTTGGCCCGGCTGTGATCACATGGTCCTGGGAGAACCACTGGGTAACTCATTTGTCCTAAAGAAGTCTTTGTTGTATGTAGCATTTATCATAGGGACTATTCACGTTCATCTAGGTGTACTGGGTGGGCCCGGCCCTGGGAGGGAGTGTAGCTGCTGCCCTGTACGAGTACCTGTTCTGTCCAGACCTGGAAGCCAAGAAACAATACTCTGACAGCTTCATCAAGACACCCTTCATGGGCTCCAAGCAGCGTCAGGACTCGGTCACGGCTCAGGAGCCGCTCTTTGGCGCCATGGAAGCTGAGCGGGCCGAGAGGAAGGAGCGGGGCAGGGAGCGGGAGGTCTCCGGGGAGGTTCTGTCATCTGTATGACTAGACAGGAAGCGGGTCCAGGTCTGCATTGCTGAGACAACACTGGGTCTGAAGGAGACGGACCTGCTGTAGACAATATCAAGCATTGAAAGGTACTTTGGTTTAAAGACTTGTAGATTCAAATATGATGGGTATATTCACTGTGTTGGATGAAGCCGATTGTTTGAGGGAGGCGTTTATTAGTACATTAGCTTGTGTAAGGTGTACAGCTTCAATCCTCTAATTCAGGGGTGCTCATTAAGTCGATCGCGATCTACCGGTCGATCGTGGAGGTGGTACTGGTCGATCGCTGGTCGATCGCGGCGTGACATTAAAAAAATATCATCCTAGCATCAATGCCGTCACTTGATTGATATACAGGGCAGCCATTCAGATGACAACTGAATGTTGCCCTTCGGGCGACCAATCAAATCAAACAACGTCTCTAAGTGCAGCAGAACTTACGATGTCAGCCTATCATCCATCCCCGTTACTTGATTGACATACAGGACAGCCAATCAGATGACAACTGAATTTTGACCTTTAGGTCACCGCTCATGCGTAAACAGCGATGCAAAGTGCTAAGCTAGTCGGCGAATTGCGAGATTTTAAGCCCTCGCTAAAGTTTATGGTCACTAAAATGAGTGAAGGAGTTGGACCAAGTAAAAAGGCAAAAACTGGACCAAGTAAAAAGGCAAAAAACATATCACTTCCATACGGATATGGAATATTATACGGATATTATGATACGGATATTATCCATGACTGATAAACATTTGGAAGTGTGCTTGAGGCTGGCTATCAGCAGCTACTGTCCGGACTATGCATCCCTGGCTGGTTCAATTCAGTGCAAGTCATCAAAGTAAACTCAGGTAATTACAAAAAATGTTAATAGTTAATTATGTGTGTTTTGCAATATTGGCTCATTTGGTTATGTAAGGTACATCAACATACATTGTACGTACAAATAATCCTCAATACATTTGAAAATAAATAGATGTTTTGCATTTTTGTAGTGGGTAGATCATTTTGACTCGGTCATTTTAAAAGTAGCTCGCATGCTGAAAAAGTGTGAGCACCCCTGCTCTAATTGGACTGAAGAAACCAGTATAGAAAGATCTCTCTCAGGGTTTTATCAGTTGGCACAAATGGTCATAAATTATGACACATTTTTAATTAATCATATTATTTAACTCAATGTTTTGCCTAGAATTACTAAAAAATAATTCATTAATGGGTGTTAGCATGGGTGGTTAGCATGTTGGCCACACAATCGGAAGTTCTAGACAATGTGTGGAGTTTGCATGTGCGTGGGTTTTCTCCGGATACTCCGGTTTCCTCCCACATTCCAAAAACATGCTTTATTGGCGACTCCAAATTGTCCATATAGGTATGAATGTGAGTGTGAATGGTTGTTTGTCTATATGTGCCCTGTGATTGGCTGGCGACCAGTGCAGGGTGTACCCCGCCTCTCACCTCTGGGATAGGCTCCAGCATACCCGCCACCCTAGTGAGGATAAGCGGCATAGAAGATGGATGGATGTATTGCATATGTTTATGAACGTGTACAATGTTTTGTCACATGTAATGCTTCATTACAACCAGCAGGTGTCACTATCGGCCTGACTGTAACATCAGCGTAGGACACTAACACATTGACAATTTGTTGACCCAGTGCCAGGGTCAAACTGGCCATCATTAAATGTACAGGCCATGTTTTAAGTCGCATTTTAACATTCTTAAGTGTCAAAAAGAAGTTAGGCCTTTTGGGGTTTAACATCGGCTTCATTGTAGAGCAGAGGTAGGGAACCTATGGCTCGGGAGCCAGGTAGGGCTCTTTTGATGACTGTATCTGGCTCTCAAGCATTTCTTACCACAATAAAAATGTATTTTTGCTAGCATTTTAAAGTAAACCATGACAGAAATGACTGTTAAAAATAATATTAAAAATCAACAACTTTCTTATACATTTTAATCCGTCCATTTATTTTATACTGCAATACGGCCGACCATATCTATCTTTCCTGATGATATTTTCCAGGTCAAACACCAAAACGCGATTATTACTGGGTAATGCGGTAGTCTACCTCGGTCATTGAGATGTCAACATGTAAATATAAACTTTCCTCCTTTAGTCAAATAGTCACCTAGCTAAAGCTGCAGAACCAAGCCTTCTGACGAAGATGGCCAAAAGAAAGAAATATATTTCTTTCTTTTGGCCATCTTTCTAAACTTGAAACCCTCTTGCTAGGTGCTAGCATGGTAGCCGTTAGCATGTTAGCATTTAAGCTACTTTACTCATGTCTTCAGGCAAATACACATATGGCATGGTGTAGGGAGGTTATAGGACAACCTTGGCACTCTCTAAACTTGAGGCTCTCTTGCTAGGTGCTAGCATAATGATTGTTAGCATGTTAGCATTAAAGCTAATTTACTCATGTCTAAAGGCAAATACACACATGGCATGATGTAGGGAGGTTATAGGACAACCTTGGCACTTTCTAAACTTGAGGCTTTCTTGCTAGGTGCTAGCATGATAACTGTTAGCATGTTAGCATTTAAGCCAATTTACTCACGTTTAAAGGCAAATACACACATGGCATGATGTAGGGAGGTTATAGGACAACCTTGGCACTTTCTAAACTTGAGGCTCTCTTGCTAGGTGCTAGCATAATGATTGTTAGCATGTTAGCATTTAAGCCAATTTACTTAAGTTTAAAGGCAATGTATACATGTACGGAGTACGGTGCAAAACCATGCAGCAGCAGAAGTTGTATTAATGGCAACAAGTATTTGATTTATTATTAGACACTGCGCTGCTCACGAAAGTATGCTGGCCACACCCCATTGGCGTGGGGTAGTGTGCCTGGTCTACATAATTAGAGCCCATTATATCT
Organism: Doryrhamphus excisus; assembly: GCF_030265055.1. Taxonomy (NCBI): domain Eukaryota; kingdom Metazoa; phylum Chordata; class Actinopteri; order Syngnathiformes; family Syngnathidae; genus Doryrhamphus; species Doryrhamphus excisus. The sequence goes on from NC_080470.1 coordinate 24,224,589, forward strand.
AAAACTGTTGGTCTTACATAAAAATGCACACATTTTATTGCATTCAATGTTTAAAAAAATGTATATGGCTCTCACAGATACACATTTTAAAAATATCTGGCCTTCATGGCTCTCGTAGCCAAAAAGGTTCCCGACCCCTGTTGTAGAGGAATCCAGTTTGTCTTCTTCTGTTTTTTCACTGCTCACATTTTGCACAAATAGTTCACGTTCCTGCACCTCATCTTACACTTTTTATACTGCTCCAACCTCCTCCGCTCCAACACTCCTGCACTGCATACGACTCAGCACACACATTATCCTCACTTGAACATGCACGCACACGCACACATCTTCGCACATTTAATCTGTTCAGGTTGCCTGCTAGCTAAAGTGTGTTCTTTGTGTAAATGCTTTGCTGATTAGTCAAGGAGCAAATTACCTGCATGTCCCTTCCTCCCCCCTCAAAAACCCTCAATGTGCACATCTCCTTTTTGAAGGCGAGCCATGTTATTTCTCCCGACCCCCTGCGGCGACGCTGGCATGCAAGCGTTGATAAAATGGAAAAAAAGGCACACGTGCGCTCAGGACCGTTCTTATCAGTGTGTGAACAAAGTGCATACAAATCAGACTTGTGGTGTATATCAGAAGCTTGGCTAATTGCTACGTGAGCAGCGTCTGTGAAGCAAGATGGCTGACAATGAAATGCTTCTCGTCACGAGATGAAACTGGAGGCACAGCTGCTTCTGTTTGGCCTCCAAAACTTGTTAGTGGCTGCAACACTCACTGTGGCTGTCTCCATTTGTGTACTGCCATACTCACACTAAGTATTTTGAGTACATAATTCCAATGCAAAGTATACAGCAAAATGCTGTGGGCTCTTAGTTCACTCAACATGCCTCCAACAGTGAGTGCGCAGTACTGAATTTTATGTTGCGATCCAAATGTTGGCGATAACGAGTGGTTGCAAATCACCATGAGGGTGAGAAGTAGTGGCATAAGGTGAAGTAGTGTAAGGTGAGGAGCACTGTCATCCAAGAGAAACCGCATTGAGAGGAACCAGATGAGGTGCTTTGTGTATCTGGTCCAGATGCTTCCCGGATGCCTCCCTGGGAAGGTGTTTAGGGCACATCCGAGTGGTAGGAGGCCTCGGGGAAGACCCAGGACTGCCCTGGGAATGTCTTGGGATTCGCTGGGAGGAGCTAGGCGAAGTAGATGCGGAGAAGGAAGTCTGGGCTTCTCTTCTTAGGCTGCCCCACGACCTGACCTCAGATAAGCAGAAGAAGATGGGCAGAAGGATGGATGGATGGACAGGGAAGAAGTAGTGGGTAAATATTGCATCATCATCATCAGGGGAGAGAGTTCCATAGCTTGGGGTCAACCACAGAAAAGGCTCGGTCTCCCCTGGTCTTAAGTCTCGTCTTGGGCGCCACAAGTTGGAGCTGGCCCTCGGACCTCAGTGACCGCGCTGGAGTGTAAATTTGGATGAGGTCCGAGATGTATTTGGGGGCTAGCCCATTCAACGCCTTAAAAACAAACAAAATCGATCATAAAGCGAACAGGCAACCAATGCAGGGAGGCCCGAATTTGGGTGATGTGCTCCCCCTTTTTGGTTCCTGTTAAAAGCCGTGCCGCAGTAAGCGGGAGAGAGACTTTTGGCTAATTCCAGAGTAAAGTGCGTTACAGTAGTCCAGATGTGATGAAATAAAAGCGTGCATTTTCAAGTGTCAAAGTTTTAAAAAAAGATTTAATTTTAGATAAAAGCCGAAGATGATAAAAACAATATTTTATAACTGCATTAATTTGTTTATTGAGTTTTAAGTGCATTACGTATGCACAGGAGGATTGGCCAAAATCACCACCATAAGTGGCGCCCGCATTTCCTGCTTGACCTATGCTGTAGTAGGAAATACTGTATGTAAACAAAGTCGATGATGCCATCGTGATTTGGACAGTGTTACATCTACAGCTTCTTTCTCATCTATGTATAGTCACAACCTGTATGGAAGAACTGTGGAACATGTACGGTCCGGTCGTATTCCTGTTTACGTGCTGGAATAATCCATTACTACCTGGAGGAGCAATGACACACAAGCGGACTCAAGTCTGAACTCAACAGGGTGATGCTTTGGTTTGTTTGGGCATTTCAGGATCTTTGGAATTTGAACAAAACACCTCAAAAGAAGAATGGTGCCGTCCTTTCAGAAGTGGACCTTGGAAGGATCCCTGAGGTCTACCCCGATAACATAATTCCAAACAGAGCATGAGAAGCATTATTTAGCATGGCGGCTAATGTCACGGCTGAGTGAGATGAAGGAGAAACATTCTGTATGTGGTCGCCTCTAGCGTTGGGAGTAATGGCCTCAAAAACAACGGCGCCATTATTGTAACAGTAACTGGTAATGTGAATATCTAAAAAGTTAAAACACACTCATCTCTATAAGTGATCCGGATGTCACTTCAATTACCGTTGTTCTCCACAACAACACCTGAGACTAAACAGCTAGCCAAGAAAAGCTGTGGTTGCTGACTCTAAAACACAGGCTCCTCCCTCAATCCTAATCCTAATCCCTAATCTCAATACTTTTACATATTTGAAGGGGTTTTTTTTGTAAAATAAAACAACTAATGCAAAAAATTTCCCATGTAACTAATTGCAGTAATTCTGTTGCTAATTAATCATTTTCTGGGGTAAGTAACTAAAATAACTAAATAGTTTCCTTACCATAGAATCTACTCTGACAGGTGAAATTTACATGTGAATAATCTCTTTTCTGTTTACATTCTGTTTACATTTTTGTGTAGATGTAATTAGTTGGTGTATGTGATAGCGGGTAACATTAAAGTGAATGGAAAATGATGTATATGTAAGAATGCTAAGATGTCATGTTTCTTTTAGGTAACACAATGAGGCACTTTAATCAGCTAAATTTAATTGATTAAAGTTAAATAAACATGTTATGCTTCATGAAAGAGTTAACGTTGTTCTTTTAGTCCACAGTGCAGCCGTGCATATTCCTAATAGCTTAAAATAAGAGCGTGCGCGGTTGAAGGTCACTAAAACACAAAAGGGGCTTTTTTGGCGCTGCGGTCCAATATAGCGCATGCGCAGTGCGAGAGGACTGCTTCTATGCAGACTGCAATATGGCGAGAATGTCTGACAGCGGAGACACGGAGCACACCAGCTGGGGGGACGATGAGGACATCCAGGAGGTACAGATCACCGGGGAGGAGGAGGAGGACCTGGACTGGGTTTCAGGCAGTACAGTGGAAGTCCTCAGCAGGAGTGTGGACGAGGGGGAGTGCAGCAGCCCCCCCGCAGTGACAGACTCTCACCTGGCCACTCATTTCCCGCGCTCTGAGCGGAACAAGCTGAGTGAGAACACCCGCCTGGCGACCCGCTACGCTGTCCGGATTTTCAGGGAATACCTGAGCGAGAAGGCTCAGAGTCCGGACTTTGAAAGTCTATCCAAGGAGGACCTGTGCGCGCTGCTGCGCTCCTTCTACGCGGAAGCACGCTCCAAAAGTGGCCAGCTGTACAGCAAGTCCTCCCTCATTAGCATCCGCAGCTCTCTAAACCGATACCTCAACGACCCGCCCTACTGCCGAACCCTGGACCTCACCAAGGACCCGGAGCTGCGCAACGCCAACTTGACCCTGGCGGCGGTCATCCGGCGTCTGGAGGAGCAGGGGGCGGGGCCGGTAGTCCAGAAGCAAGCCATTACTCGCTCGGACCTGCGCAGACTGTACGAGTCGTCAATGTTCGACGTGGACACGCCGTTTGGACTCCTGAACAAGGTCTGGTTCGAGACCTGCATGTACTTCTGCACCAGGGGCAGAGAGAACCAGAGGGAGCTGCAGGAGGACTCCTTCGGTCTGGCCGCGGACGAGCACGGCCGGAAGTTCGTCTACTTCAAAGCCCTGGGACCCTACCACAAGTCCCGTCACCCCAGGAGAAAACCCGAGGCGGATGGCGTCACCCTGCCGCGAATGTACGAGACGTGTACGGATCTCTGCCCGTACGCCAGCTTCGTCCGGTACCTCTCCAAACGGAACCCCCTGTGTCGGGCCTTCTTCCAGAGGCCCCGGGATCATTGCTGCACCTCGGAGGTCACGTGGTTCGAGAACAAGGCCATCGGCAAGAACCTGCTGGGTACGCGCATGCAGATGCTGTCTCGTGCGGCCAAGCTGTCCAAGACCTACACCAATCACTGCATAGGAGCCGTGGCCATAGCAACGCTCGACGGCGTCGTGGGCGCTGCGACCGCAGCGAGCTGCGTTGCCACAGAGACGCGACAGGGTCACGTGGAGCCCAGTAGACTCCTTCCCTCTCCTCACCCGAAAAGACGCGCACCGTCTCCTCTGGAGGGTAGTCAGAGACATGCGCAGCACACTGTCCTCTCCACAGTCAAACAGGTAGTCACACCATTGGCCCTCTGTATATTATTCATTTCATATATCATTTGATATAACACCGAATGCTTTGTCGCTTTCAACACAAAGCTAGGATAGTAGCTTAGCTTAGCATGTTTTGATTGGATTGGTTTTAGCATCTTCACATGTTTTTCTATTGTTTGCATTGGAACACCAAGAAAGGCAGAGAAAAAAGCCAAATGTGATAATTCCACATAGAACTCCAAAAAGTCTTGAGTGTCAAAAACACCTTAAAGGGGACCGATTATGCTTTTTCCATTTATCTGACCTATAAATGTTTTTAGAATATTGTATTTGTTAAGCAAAGTTTCAGATAATTATGTTTGTGTATTTGGAAGTGAGCCCGGAAAGAACTTTGGGATAGAATGCTCGGTTTCTTAGAGTTTTTCCTAACAACAAGCTTTGTGGCGTCAATGCCATCCGGACTTCCTTATATGGGCGTGCCCAGATACGCTGTAGGCCTGCCATTTCCCCTATAGCCCCGCTTCTCTAGGTTCCTAGGAAATGTTTATTTGGGTCTAATGAGCATCAGGCAGAAGTGGTTGGAGTTGCTGATTCCCGAGGGACTGTTTTGTGAACATGGAAACAGTGATGTCCGTCATCCAAAAGCTTTACTCTGGTCTCATCTGTCCACAGGACATTCCTCCAGAAGGATTTGGGCTTCTCCAGGTAAGTGTTGACAAACTCCAACCTGTTTTTTTTATGTCTGTATCAGCAATGGGGTCTTCTTGGGTCTCCTGTCATGGTGTCCCTTTTCATTCAAATGCTAATGTTTCTCTGCTTTTGGGGATGTTCTGATGCAAAGTAAAGAAATAAAGACACAGATACTGAAGCATTTGTAATTGCCCCAATCTCTAATTGCCCCACAGGGGTGCCAATGTTTTTGACCATGACCATTTTGACTTAATGATGTGTCCACGGTGTGTGAATTTGTCAAGTACATTCACTTCGGTTGCCATGGGTAACCTTGCCTTGCTAATGAACTTACCCAGCATGCACTACAGTGACAGCCTCAAGGTGAATGACGCCTGCTTGGTTATGTTTGTTCTCAGTAAAAAAAAAAAAAAAGTCATTTGCTTCTAATGAAACACATGACTAATATGACATATGACCATAAAGCTCTTGGATGGGAAAAATAAGAAAAAAAACAAAGAGGCTTAAGATGGCGGTAACAAATATTGTTAAAGAATGTAAATGGATGAGAAAGAGAAGAGGTGCATCATGGAAAGAACCCGTCAGTGGAGGCCAATGGTGAGCCTGAGGCGGCCATTACTTGTGTTTTAGCGAGTCTGGAGTCTCAGGCCAAGCGACAGCGGATGCTTCTGGATTGCAGATGGACGAGGGAGGGAGGCGGGGTACATTTTAGGATGACTCATTTAATGCATTTAGAAACCTCAGTAATGTCGCCTTCAGGTCGCACGTTGCTGGATGTTATGTCAGCTGGATCTAGTCTTCCACGGTCTGCGTGTTATTGTCTGTTTCAACACCGCCTGTTTTACCACAGCCCGTGCCTGTCACCGAGATGACCGCCTAGTGGTCACCTCCTTCTCCTTTTGTGTCCTAGGATGGCGGAGGTGACGGCAGTGAGACGCCGGCTCCCTATGTGCCCCCGCTGTGTTCGACCGGCATCCCCGCCGCCGCCCAGCTCACCAAAACCAACGCACCCGTCCACATTGACGTCGGAGGTCACATGTACACCAGCAGCCTGGCCACACTCACCAGGTACTCCGAGTCACGGTGAGTGACACTCAGCAGAACTTGTGGGTGATGTTGGTATGCTGGTAACCAAAAGGGGGCAGCATTTCATCACGAAAGTTAGCTTGTAAGACTTCATTGACTTGACTCTTTAGGAAACATGTCTAGTGGACTATTTGCTTCAGTAGTCCCTGTATGTGACGCGCTAGCAGTGTGTTTGTCTTCGTCTCGTGTGACACGTGGCGGCAGGATCGGACGCCTGTTCGACGGAAGCGAGCCCATCGTGTTAGACAGTCTGAAGCAGCACTACTTCATCGATCGGGACGGCGCAATGTTCCGGTACATCCTCAACTTCCTGCGTACCTCCAAGCTTCTCCTGCCGGATGACTTCAAAGTGAGTGTTTGTGGCCCTCAATAACTTTTTGACCACAGCTTCATCTGCTGGATGAAGCCCCACTTGACCCCAATGCAAGTAGATGGTAAAAATAGAATCTTTGATCCGTCCACTTGGGGCTATCATACAGGAAATACAATATCCACAGTGTTCTCCAAGTTGCTGCTCTTTGATCTTTTAGGAGTACGAGCTGCTCTACGAGGAGGCCTCCTTTTTCCAGCTGGTTCCCTTGCAGGCAGAACTACGGCACTGGCGAGCAGAGCGGGAACGAGAGAGCGCTTTGCAGCCGTGGGAGTGTGTCACGGTTCAGGTAGCCCAAGACCTGGCCGAGAGGATCAGCGTAAGTGGCCTCCACTCCACCATCGAGGAGGTCTTCCCGGAGGTCACTAAGAACGGGTGCGAGTCCCAATACGGCAGACGGGAGCGTGACTCCAAGCACGTTATCCGCTTTCCGCTCAGTGACTACTGCCACATCAACTCTGTCCAGGTATGGAACATCACTCACACAGAGTCCTATACAGAAAAACAGCCCTAGCATACATTTCCCACCTTTCAGACGTGTGTACAATGAAGGCCAAAGTATATGGTTATTGTTGCAGTAATAGGGCTTTTTGGGCTTTTTTAAGCAATGAACAGCACCACTCCCCTTTTTAAAGCTACCAGTCTGTTATTTTCACTCAATCAGCCTTTGTCCTTGCCAGAAAACGACTTACATACATGCTGTCAGTTGGTCCTTTTGTGACAGGGCTCAAATGCAGTGGAAATTGATGTTTTTTTTTTTTTGTTGAGGGGGGCATTAACTTCATTTTCATGACAAACAGGGACTTCCCATTCATCTTGTCACTCTTCATTAGATTCTGGAGTATGTGCCAATTGCCATCATAAAAACTGAGGCAGCTGACTTTGTAAAAAAAAAAAAAAAAAAGATTTCCGCCATTTTAGAAATTTTTGTCCATGACTGTGTATGTTTAAAATCTTGTACAGTCAAACCTCACACAAATTTGGCTTTGGTTTTGGTAACAAACGAGTCAATTTGCCCTCATTGTCATGCAAAATCAAGTGTCCAAACAAAGTATCCTAAGTGTTGGTAACTAACCGTGCATTTCTTATAGAGTGTGAATGATAAATAACCTGCCACGGGGGCAAAGAAAGTTGCGAGTGTCATTAATGTGTTAAAGTTGAGAAACATTATTAAATTCCATCTCAGTAGGATGTATGGGAAGTCTGCATCACTAAGTTCCACCCTTTCCTCATTTATCACTATTTCTTCCATTAAGGTGAGTCCACCTCTGTGTTTGTGTAACATGTTGTAACATGTTGTAACATGTTGTAATTTATGCTGCGTGTTGTGTGTGGCTTACTTGTACACATGTGGCGGCAGGTGTTGGAGCGACTACAGCAAAGAGGCTTCTGCATCATGTGCGGCTCGTGTGGCGGCGGCGTGGACTCCCCCTCTCACTTCAGTGAGTACGTGCTCCAGAGGGCGGGGCTAGGTGGCCGGCACCCACTCTTGCGAGTCAAACACGAAGAGCTGGAGCCAACTCCGCCTGACAGGAAGTGAGGTGATATATGAAATCATATACGACATGGACATGTAAATATTGTACATCTTATTGTTTATAGTATATGACGACTGGGATTTTGTATCACGCTGTCATGTGACCTTCAACACAAAATGTTTGTCCTCTTAAAAAAAAAAAAAAAAAACACGGAAAGATGACAAAAAAATGCTTGTGGACATTTTTTTAATGTGACGGATGAACAAACATATTTAACACTTGCAACTCTTTTACAACTTAGTAAGTTAAGTAAGGAGAACTTAAAAATAACAAATCCCCCCCCCCAAAAAAAGAAGAGCTGTAATCACAGCAGCAGCTGCATAAATAACAAAATATATGAAAGAACAAAAATGAGTCAATATAAACACAACAAATTATTATTCATATTGGACCAATCAGTGGAAGGAGCCGGCAAGTTATCACAGCATTGCTTTGTAAAGAATGAGGGAGCGACGCAGGAAGCTGTCCTGCTCCATGCACGCCAGCAAGTCACGCAACATGACCCGAGTCACGCGCTGAAAGCCCTGTCTGGGCGGCAGGGACACCTGATACACAGAGAAATAAATATACACAAAAAAACCATACACAAGTAGGTACGCAGCAACTAAAGTAGCAGGCTTTCAGAGGTCATCCAAAATTTTACCTGTCTTTCCATCTGAGTGAGCGGTCTCTTCTTACGTGGCCCGATGGCGGCCAGAGCGGTGATGTTTGCCTCGCGCTGCTGCAGCTGAGCTTCTTCTATTTGTTGCAACTAAACACAGAACGCGGGCATACACATTTGTGCAACTTGAATAGTGTTGATGTAAGCAACACATCGTGAAGAGTCACCTCTTTGGCTCGCTGCTTGAGCTGCTGGTGCAAGGGGTCCTCAGTGTGGGAGCGACTCTGTGTGAGAAATTTTGATGTGAGACCGACGCTCAAAAAGCTGGTCCACTTTGTGTCCGACTTACCCTGGCCAAGCGCAGCAGCCTCTCCTTCTCCTCCTCGTCTTTCCGCTTCTTCTTCAAACTCTCCACCTCCTCCAGGAAGCGCAGCTGAGAGCGCACGTCGCTCACTTTGGCGTGCCACAAGTCCTCCTGCAATCCACAGAACGGTTATGTCGCTCTGTAAACCCGAATGGTTCAGGACATCGTCCTAGGACCAGTTATTTAATCACACAAATGAACTCAAACATTGTGCAGGCTGCGATACATCGCCACATGCATGCGTGTCCTCATACGGTATATGTATGCCATATGCATATGTTCCTCGTCTCTTGCCTCCTGATTTTAGCACCTTAGTGTGTTTGTTCCAAGAGGGGGTTGAACCCTATTGTCAGTCATACAGGCTGTCTTGGGTGGAGGCAGAGTCGGTACAGAGGGTGTAACGTAATAGAAATTAGTATATTTCCATTTTGTCCTTTTTGTTTTCGTTGTACTTTTCTCAAAATTATCACCTGGTCTTGGTTCTCGTATCATCTGGTCTCATGAAGTGAACATTTAGTGACACCCTGAATAATAACGCATTCTTTTATGTTTGAATAATTACAACAATTAGAGCTAGTAGAGATCCGAAGGTGAATGAGGGCACAATGAAGACGGCTGTGGACATATTGGCCAGTACCTTGACTGCTGATTTGCGGAGTTCTGCCATCACAGTGAGCTTCTCCAGGATCCCACGGAGACACTCCTGGGTGGCATGAGAGACGAGAGACACCACCTCTGGGCCCACTTCAGTCACCCCGAGCTCCCGTCCTGAAGCAGAACCCACAGGAGGATAAGAAGTGCTGGTATCAAAACGAGTCAAAAACCAAACGATTTGTACCCGTGTGGAGGATTCTGCTGAGGACAGGGGTAGGAGACAGGAAGAGCTGGTCCTGACAGGACTGGACCACAGAACCCACCGCACTGGTCAGGTTCTGAGCATTCTCCTCGCTCAGGTTGACTCCTGCCATGGACGCCACATCGTTAATATCGTCATCATCTCTGCGGGAACACAGACAGATAAGAGCAGGAGTGTGATGGATTTAGGTGTCCAATGTAATCTTCTTACTTGTAAGATGCTGAAGTGTCCCTGAATACAAGTCTAGGGGTGCTGGGCGGATCTCGAACAAAAGGCTGCTTCAGCGGGAAAGCTCCTACAAAAAGATTTATGACACTTTGCTTCAACAATGTCCTGCTACTATCCAGGATGTTTGATTGCACCTGTGATGTGTTTTCCCGTTTGGACCAGGGTGACTTTGGCTGTGGAAGCGGGCCTGATGTTCTTGGGGATGACTGCTCTGGACTGGGCCAACATGGTGAGCTCAGGTCTCAGACTCGTTACTCCACTAGACAGCTAGAACGTCAGCCAAGTGATGTTACATTGTTGTTTTTACAATGATGGAGATCTTTAGAACACACAGTCCACCTGTTGGGCTGGTCTTGGACTTGGGACTGTGTCCACACTGGGCTTCTTCACAGCAGGGGTGCAGGAAGATGAGGCCTGCTGGATGAATAACTGGGGGTCTGAGGTGAGGCGACGGACAGCTGGAAGACTTTTCTGACACAAGGGAAAAGACGACTGTGATGTTTAGTTCAGTGTGGCGGAGGCAGCAAAAGGAAGAAACGGTGTCATGTGACCCCAACCTTGAGAAAAGGCACCAAGCACGGCTGTGGCGTGGACTTCAGCTCCTGATAGAGTGCCTCTGTGAACTCCTCCGCTTCCAGCTTGCCTTCCTGCGGGGGAGACGGCGTGGGCACGTGACCCGATGAGCAGACACATCTAACATGAATGGCGAGGAGCGAGAAAACCACACCAGCAGACTCCTGACCAGGCCTCGCACGTTGTTGGCCATGTTGGCAGAGTTGGAGTTGCTGGACGCTAGCTTCATCAGGGTCACCAGGAAGTTCTTGCACTTCTTCACGCTCTCTAAGGTCTCCTGATGGATGGACGGTCACACAAACAATTAGTGCGGGCCAATTTTGTGAATTTGTTGTGATGTCACTCAGTACAGAACAGACCTCCTCCAAGGCCAAACCATAAACAAAAGTGGGGGCAACAAGTTCAAATTTCATATGCTTCTACTGACCGGTGTTGCAATGTCAACAGGACAAGACTCACTTGGCTAAATGTAGGTGGGGGCTCTTTCTTGGTTTCCATGGCGACTGGCTGAACCATGGGTGTTTTGGGAGTCATGCCAATCACCTGAAGGTACAGTACAAGTCAAACTGGTGCCCCGTCACAACCGGATGGTGGTACCTTCACCTTCACCGCTGCTGCTGGCTGGAAAGTAGGAGGAGCCGTCATCCGGATCACCGTCACCTTCTCTTTGCTTTGGCTTGCAGCTGCTGTCGACGCCTGGAGATGAAATAATATCTTTAATATGGATGGTGGCTGTCACCTGAACAGTGGAGCACCCCAGCAGACCTCACACACACACCTGGGGGATCAGTTTTCCTGCTGCCTCGTTCCTGCTTTTCACTCCCTGCTGAGCCTGGGCCAAAGCCTGCTGAGACATCAGCATCAGCTGACCACTCTCACTGCGGATCAGCATCATACCTGTCAATCAACACATACTTTCATTTTATGAATAATCTACCTGATATGGACAAAAGTATGAGGAAACACCAAGCTCCTCCGAGCGGGCCTTTATAGACTACCATAAGGCTCACCTGGCGGGATTTGGATGTTGGTCGGGAGCGGAGTCTGAGCCGGTCGAGACGTCACAGCCACCGGTGGCCCTGCTGACCTTGGCACAGTTATAACCACTGTCCTTCCTTGAGTGGAGCTGGCTTGGCTCAAAGCTGCTTTGGTTAGATGGTTTGTGCCGATCCCACCTGGCTTGGACACAGTGGTCACCACCATGACGGCGGGGGAGGGTGTCTGAGGGGGCTGAACTGATGAGGTGTTGGCTTGGAGAACAGGGCCAGTGGAGACCACATCCACCTTGGAAACACCTGAAGAAGGTATGGGGCCACACTTGGCTGGAATTGCTAATGTCTTCACTTGAATGTCTTCTCTTATAGTCCCAGTTGTCTCTTTATTTGTGGACATCATTACTTCTGAGTGGAAAGCGGACACAATTGAATTATAAACTTTACCGGCAAAATCTAACATAAACTCATCTAAAGTGAGATTATGAGTGTCAAAATAAATGTAAAAACGTACCTTCCTGTCGGCATTAATGTTGATTTTGTTTGACCCAAGACGAACAATAAACGAAGCTTCAGCTACTTCAAAGGGAGCTAGCTCCAAAGAGATGCTATATTTAGAATATTGGCAGGTGTGATTTAGCTCTTTTAGATAAATCCGCAACTGGGTTATCAACATAAAATGCAGAAAAATGTCTTCACTCACTCCATATACACGGCATCCACTCAAATACAAACCTTATTTGACGCGCTTAATTGAAAACATCGCCAACTGTGCAAAGTTAGCCAACTCGCAATTAGCGGTTGAGTCAAAACACTTTGAATGAAACTGCCAACGTCACGAATGGGATTTCATGTTGATAGATGAATGGGACTATGAGAAGTGCCTAAGACGACATGGAATTGAAATGATGTAATGAGAAATAAGAAGTCAATTGGTTTCGAGTCTGGATTCGACGCGCCTGCCAAATCAACCTTGTGAGTTTCGAGAGAAGAGCCCTGGAGCATGTGTGTAAATTCCGTAGTCCTCCAGGAAAGTGGACGCACCTTGCATCCTGAACGCAACACTGGTGGTGCGTTCAGTTGCACACTAAAACCAGAGAGTCAATTAACAGAGAAGGATTCCCGTTGATTTCATAGAAATGTTCGATGTTTGTGTGTATTTTTCAATAATTCCCTTCCCTTACAGCTGCTACAGAAGTTAACTCTACCGCCACCCTACGGAGGCAAATATGTACTGCATAAAAACTCAACGTCAGCATTTCATTACTTGCTGTCTTTTATGTTAAACATTAAAAATAAAAATAGTTTTCCATCTTTAAATAGAAGGTACACGTGTTTCCAAAGCTTCTCGGGTTAGATGATGTCGTTATGAAGAAAATAAACTGCCAATACACATTTGTGATAATGATAACTTTATATAGAAGTATCCAGGATAAATGTACATCGAGGACATAATTAACAATCTTGTCGGGTATGACAGAAAAGTACAGTTCACCTTGTACATAAATGGCAAAAAAGTTTATTTTGACACCAAAATGTCCTAACATGAATGTTGCTGTCCCTCTGAAGGATGGCAGTCATGTGACATGACGATGACAACGATGATGATGATGATGATTAAAAGGAAAGAAAATGTCCCCAACATGCGGACAGTGGGCGGGGTCAGCGTGCCATCAGGAGTGTTGATTACGTCCGTCCAGCCAGCAGCTGCAGGACCAGCTCCTCGTCCTCAGCCAGAGACAGTCCCGTGTCCAGCGTTGTGTGTTCCTCATCCTGCTGCCTCACCTTCTTCTTCACAGCTGGGAGCTGCTCCTCTTCCTCACTGCTGCTGCTGTCACCGCTGTGGCTCCGTTTAGCGGGCCGAGCTTTATCCTCATCTTCGACCTCATCGTCTGAGCGGTGTCTGTCAGGATCCGGCAGGGTGCTAGGGTCAAACTCGTCCTCGCTGTCATTGGCCAGGTACGCCACCACCTCATCCTCTTCATCAGACTCGGGTTCTGGCTTCTTGCTGGCTTCCCTCTTGGCCGCCTTGGCCTTCAACTTTTGCTCACGATGTTTGGCCTTGATTTTGCGGCTGTACTCCTGCTTGTCAAACTCCTGGTCTTCTCTCTTCAGACGCTGCTTGGCTTTCTCCAAGTTGATCCCTGAGACCTCCTCTTCCTCTTCCTGCTGTTCCTCCTGGCCTGTGGCTGAGCGCTGCACTGGAGGCCAAAGCTGCCTGGCTTCTCCTTCCTCTGTGAACGCCACTTTTGTGTTGACCTTGAAGTTCCTCTTGAGGATCTTCTTGGCCTCTTTAAACTTTGTGGTTTTTTGATTTTTCTTGGTGGGGCTGTTGGTGGACTCCGGTCTCTCCTGGTCCTCCTCCAGGCTGAACACGTCCTTTCTTTTGACTGTCAGGAAGTCTAAGTCTCTGAGGTCGTCCTCATCGGCATCTTCACCCAAGAGCGTTTTGGCCTGACCCTCGTCATCTACCTCCTCATCCTCATCCTCCTCCTCATCATCACTTCCTTCAGCATCCTCTTCAGAATCAGACTCCTCCTTGTTTGGAACACCTCCTCTCAGCTGGGCTTTGAAACTGCGGAGCTCCTCATCCTCCTCAAACTGCTCCGCTTTCTCCGCCCTCTGTGCCTGAGCTTTGTTCAGGAAACGCACACGCGGCGCCACCGCTAGGCCCAGAGACAGCGCATATTCGTGAAGCTGGAGTTTGAAGATGTCAAACACCTCTTTGTTCCTCATCAGGAAGACGGAGCGCAGGTAGGAGACGAAACATCGCTGGGCACGCTCCTTCTGCTCCTTCTCCTGGGCCAGGAAGGCCTCCAGCTTCTGCTGAACATTCTGAAGCTTCTCTGGATTCACCTGGAAACAATCAATCCCCATGAAACCACACGTCTCTGTGAGTAACTCACCGTGCATCTACAAATTGTAATCAAATCTACTCAGTGATTTATTAACTGAGGCCTCACCTGGATCTTGTTGATGGGCACCTTCTTCTCCTGCAGCTGTCCAACCATGCCCTTCTCCTCTGAGGGGAGGAGCAGAAGCAGCGCCTCTCCGCCCTCCTTGTACCTGGCTGTGCGTCCCACTCTGTGGATGTAGGTGTCAGCGTCTTCGGGACAGTCGTACTGCAGCACCCAGTTGACAGCAGGAAAGTCCAGGCCTCTGGCAGCGATGTCGGTGGCAAACAGCACGGCGCTCTTCTTTCGGATGAAGTCGTTGTAGACCTCCACCCTCTTCATCTGCTGCTGCTTACCATGGAGGGCCAGAATCGGCATGCCCGGTCGGAGACGGCAGAAGATTCGAAATAGGTACTGCACCTCCTTGCAGCACGCGAAAAAGACAATGACCTTCTTTTTCAGGTGGCTTCGAATGAAGGAGTAGAGCATGTTGACCTTGGTGTGGAGCTCACACACCACGTAGCTCTGCTCCAGGGTGGCTGGGGTGCTGAACTTTGCCTTCTCGTGGACCCACACGTACTCCGGGTCCTTCAAGCTGAGCCGAGCCAGGTCTTTGATGGACTTGGTCTGCGTGGCTGAGAAGAGCAGCGTCTGGCGGGTCTTGGGAAGGTTCTCCACGATGGCATTCAGTGTGTCTGCAAAGCCCATGTCCAGGATGCGGTCGGCTTCGTCCAGCACCAGCATGTGCAGGTTGGAGGCGTGGAAGGTGGCCGTCTCGTCCATGTGCTGGAGAAGCCGCCCTGGGGTGCAGATGACGATGTTGGTGTGGTGGATCTTCTCCGACTCGCCCTTCAGCTCCTTCCCACCTATGATGAGCCCTGCGGAGAAGTCATGGTTCTTGCCCACCTTACGAAGCACCACAAATGTCTGGTAGGCCAGCTCCCTTGTGGGGGAGATGATGAGGGCACCCAGGCCGTCCAAGGAGCTCCATTGCTGGCGGTACAGACACTCCAACACAGGTATTAAAAAGGCTAAAGTCTTTCCAGAGCCCGTTTTGGCGGCGCCGAGAATGTCCTTGCCCTGCAGGGCGAGGCCGATGGTCTGTCTCTGGATCTCCGTGGGCTGCCTGTACTGCCACTCCTGCAGACCAAGCAGGGTCTTCTTGGAAATGGGAAAATCTGAGAACTTAATGACATCTTTGGTGTTTATGTCACTGTACTTGCTCACAAGCTTGTCTATGTTCTCTCGCTCGACCTGCCAGTCTGGCTTTTTCTTCTGCCGTCGTTCCTGTTTAACGCGAGATTTCGTGATGTTGTATTTCTTCTTCCATTTCTCGAAGCTTTCGATGGGATCTGCCGTGTCTGACACATCTACCGATTTTGGTTTATTCCCGTAAGAACCTTTTTTCTCCATTTTTAAACATACGGGCTGCTAAAAAAAAAGTCAAGTCGACTGTGTTGATCAGCATGGCAAACACGATCCGAAGTGATGACATCATCAACATGCGCCACTTTTTTTTAAAATCTAAACTTTATTAAACAAAGGAGCGAAACATGACTAACTTATTGGATATTTTAAGATGATGCTAATATTGTCCATTAATAATTAACAACTACTTTTTCATAGTATTTAATGTATAAGAATACAAATCTCATTTGACAGATTAGAACGGCGGAGCTTCGGTGGCACTCCGAACCAAAAGGTGGCGGTAGTGCATAAGAGAGCTTGTCCCAGCCGCCACGACGAGACCTGAAGAAGAAGACAACAGCAGTCAAGCTATAGCATGACAAACAAGACAAGACTCGTCATTCTGGACCACCATAAGTTCGTATCTGTTATTTAAGGACCGACAACATCCCTGCAGCCCCTATGAAACGCAAGGCATGGCAGAGACACAGGACAATGAGGTATTGACGGCTTTAGTCCACCGCAAAATAATGAGTTAGGCTGGCAAAAGTGGTGCACCATAATATGACTTGTATGTTGGTGGTGGTAGTAAATATAAAAACAACAGTAGGAAATGTTTTTTGGGCACTTACAGCGCAGCTTAAATGTTCGTCCAAAGTTATTTCACAAACCATTCTTAGAGTAATAACATAGACAGTTTTATGCAGTGTTTGACTGTAAATGCTGTAAATTGTGGCCTGTGATATTTATTTACTTAACTAGAGTGAGCACCAGACTTTTACTAGGAATATGTTGTTAGATAGGAGGTCTATAATTAGATATGTTGTTTTATTAATTAATACATATAAATAACAAAGGCAAGTAAACTTTTTGTATATCACTATTTAAAAGCAGCAATCACTTCACTATGCGTGAATCATATACAAATGACACATATAAAACACATACAAATAATAAAAATAAGCAATAAACAGTAAAATTGTATCAATGTCTAATACAGGTAAAAAAAAAAAAAAAAAGACGAAAGAAGTGGGGGGTCTATGCTGCTCATTTCATATGGGGGCACTAATATCAGTAAGTTGTGTACAAGTTAGATCTCATAGTCTCCTCCCCGACCACGCCGACTGTGTTGTGATTGGTCAAGGGTCAGGTCCAGATCATTTTGTGTAAATTGTGTGATGTTCTTGTACATGACAAATCACAGCATAAAAATTAAGGCATAAACTTAAACACACCGACACACATCTTGTCTTTAAACCCCCAAAAGAGCGTCACTGTATATGGTTTAGTTTCTTTGTGACTATTCAAAGTTTCTGTGGTGAATGTTTGTGATACCCCAGGTGGAGGAGGCCGATCACATCTACCTGTTGATGAAGGAAGAATATCGAATATCCAGGAACGTGCGTTTGGCCTGGTTTTTGGGTAAGCTCAACCAAGTCATCTGGCCCGCCTCCAGGCCAGAGCTGGTGAGTTTGTTTGCTTCTTATTTTTCTTCCTTTCTTCCTTATGTTCATACTGTGTCCATGTCATGTCTATGTCCATACTGCTTTTCAGGAAGGGGGCATATCCTAAATTTGACTTTTCACACATATGTACAGTATATGTACAGCATGTTTAAAATGTAGTACTGTTGTTCTGCTTGATAAGGAAGTGTCATATCATGAGGTTGGTCTGTTATCCTCTGTTTTATTTTTACTTCTCTCCTAAAGCTGGTGAACAGTTGAGTATGAAAACGTCACAAGAGATCGTTAGAATTTCTCACATCACAACTTGCCGCTTCTGGCAACCGCTTCTCAGTATTCTTCCCTCTTCTCAGCTTTTTCATGAAAATGGCAGCCAGAAAATATTTTTTCGAGTTATAAGAATTGTATATCTAAGCCAGAGTAAGGCAGAAAAGAGAAGGTTTTTGGTTTAGGGACGCCATGGCCAATGAAATGCTTTGCTGGGAAGAAATGCATGATGGGAAGTTGTTAAAATAGTTGTTTTTCTTTCCAAACTCATTGGTACATGTATTATATATTTCATACCTACCTTTTGAGTGTTAAGTTGCTGCACGGTGATTTTAGTGTTTTTAGTGTTCCTGCGATTTCCGATGGGTTAGCTTGTTGTGACTTTCACGGACTTGTGCGCACCGCAATATGCATTTTATGATGTGGACATGTACGGCTTTTAGTCCGGTGCAACTAATATATATGTACAAAACTGGTTTTCTCTCTAAATTCAGTGGGTGCTGCATCCTATCCATTTTTACTTTTACTTTTTTAATTACGGTAAATATATATTTTTGTAACTTTCACTCACAGCTGAACTCTGACAACGAGTTAGACTTGCTGAGTATATTACCCAAAGGATGGCAGCAAGACTTCTCGGTATCCCCCCATCCCTCCATGTTGATGCCTTCCACTCGTGCCACCTTCCTGGCCCGCAGGTACCGCTTCATCATCGAGATGGACCTCAGCCCCTCCACAGGGATTGTGGTAAGTTCTGCTCTTGGTCTTGCTTGTGGACACACAATCACAATTGCTAATTTTTCTAATCAATGATTTGTGTGTTGTTTCCCAGGATGACAGCACAGGAGAGATGATATTTGATGAGGTGTTTCACGCCTTGTCGAGGTGTCTGGCTGGTCTAGTTCAACCCTTCAAGGTTCCCGGAACCGATCAGCTATTCAAGCCAAAGATTTTCATCACTATCCTGGTGTATTCGTCCATTTTTGGCCTTGCATCCCATCAGGTTTTTTTTTTTTAACAGTGGACTTTCATTCAATTTAAGTTTTCGTGTTTTTCCTCAAAGTTCAACTCGTATTGCATGTGCAGGTTTTGGTGCAGGGCTGTCAGCTGGACCGAACGGACCTCGGTGAGTTTCTGCATCACATCTACCAGCAGCTCAAAGCAGTAGAGAGCAACATTGCGGACGTCCTGAATCAGCAGCACGAAGCGCCAAGTGTACGTAAACAGCGCACACATTTACACACGTGTGGTGGAAGTCCGTGTGGAGTTATTTCATTGACTATTTACAGAGCCAACAATTGTATCTAGTCTGTGGCTCGTATTTAACACAAAGTCCCATTCTGTTTCACCTTTAGAGTGTGGAGTCAGGCCAAAGCTCAGGTCTCCATAGCAACAACCTGGACGAGCAGCCTCACAGGCGGCAGGGCATCTCTATGGTGTCAGCGGACATGGGACTGGTTAGCATGGTGCGCCAAGGCATCCTAGCCCTGCAGCTGCTGCCACCCAACTCCAGTGCGGGTATGTTGGCCGTCATGACGCAATTTAAAGGGGCCCTTTTCCGCTCATTTTAGGCATTTAAAAATTATATTTGATTCCAGTCGGGCACTAGAAGAAGTTTTTTTTTCATAAAATACTCCATAAATATCCAGATGTGTTGAGAGCTCCAGCCCACTGCCACCGCTCAAACCCTAGAGAAAAATTGCATATAATTGGGTGAATTTTAGAGAATCCAGTTTTGAACATTTTCAACATATGAATGCTTGGTCCTGTGACATGCAGCGATTGCTTCCTGTGTGTGCCAGGCATCATCATCATCACAGATGGCGTGATGAGCGTTCCTGATGTTGTCGTGTGTGAAACGCTGCTGAATCAGTTACGAAGTGGAACCATCGCCTGCTCCTTTGTGCAGGTTCTCACACACATGTCAGGTCACGCTTTAACTCTGCAAGAACATCAATGACAAAGATGCCGTCCTTCCTTGTTCAGGTGGGCGGGGCCTACTCCTATGACTGCAGTTTCGGCTACATCCCCAACGTGGAGCTCATGAAGTTCATCTCGCTCGCCACTTTCGGCTCTTACCTCCCCAGCTGTCCTCAGCTGGACCTGGACAGCCAGGAGATGAACGCCTACCACAAGGCCTTCCTGACCTACTCATTCCTCAAGTCCCCCGAGTCCATGAACTCTGAGTACTTCTGCGGTGAGACACAAATTCATACAAGATGTTTTGTACATGATCAGCAATACCTAAAAGGCAACATTTCATAGTTTCCCAGCACAAGCTGTTTAACGAACACCTGGTGTCAGCGAGTGGGAACCCGGCGCTGGTCATGAGGAGGAAGAAGCATACGGAGAAAGAAGTCCATGCTTATTTGATCAGCGTGGTATCTGTGCGGCTGAGAGAGGGCTACACCATCCGAGAGATCAGCCTCACGAAAGGTTGGGTGTCAATCTGGGCTGAAATGACAAGAGAATGTAATAATCTTCACGTGTTGTCCTCCTGCTCCTCCAGGTGGGACCCAGCTGGAGGTCAAGCTGGTGCTGCTGTGGAAGCACAACATGCACATTGAGTACCTGGCAGCTGCTTCCTGGCCGCTGGACCCCAACAAGCGCACCACCCGGGTGGAGGTCACCATGGAGGGAAGCTATGACATCCTGCACGATATCAGCTGCACGCAGAGAAAGCCCATCACCAGCCCCTACCGCACCTCCGTCATCCGCCGCTTCTGGAACACACTGCAGAGGTACAGAGATGTCAAACACAAGAACAAAGAAAGAAAAAACCTGCTAAATCAGATCTGAGTTTTCACCAGCCACCTTTTCCTCAGCATCAACCAGACGGATCAGATGTTGGTGCATCTGCAGTCCTTTAATTCCATACCGGAGAACTACACCATTCCAGAGAGCACCAAAAACGGAGTTCCTCTCTTCTACATCCCTCCTGGTTCGACCACCCCGGTAATGGAAACGCTCTGCATTGGTTTGTTTGACCGTGAGCTGTGCTTAGCAGTGTGAATTGAGGTCACGATGTGTCATGTGATTGAACATTGCTAGGACCTGCCCTTTTTTTAGCAGGATGAAGATTCCTTTGTTCTACCAGATGTGAAATAATGCTAGTACAATTGCAATGCCAGCACTGGAGGGAACGTTAGCCCGCTAGCCAAGGTGTGGCGGTCTCCAAAGTGAAACTGAGTTCCTCTTCCTGCTGTGGAGGCGGCCCCAATGATCAGGACATTTCCCGTGAACTGTTTGTTGGTGTGGCGGCACAGCGGTCTGGTGGTTAGTGCGCAGACCTCACAGCTAGGAGACCAGGGTTCGGTCCCCGCCCTCGGCCATCTCTGTGTGGAGTTTGCATGTTCTTCCCGTGCATGCGTGGGTTTTCTCCGGGTACTCCGGTTTCCTCCCACATTCCAAAAACATGCTAGGTTAATTGGCCACTCCAAATAGGTATGAATGCGAGTGTGAATGGTTGTTTGTCTATATGTGATTGGCTGGCGACCAGTCCAGGGTGTACCCCGCCTCTCGCCCGAAGACAGCTGGGATAGGCTCCAGCACCCCCCGCGACCCTCGGAAAAAGCGGTAGAAAATGAATGAATGAATGAATGTTTGTTGGTGTATTGGTCTGATCTGGTTTTAACCAATCTTAGCGAGTAGGCTGGTCTTCTAAACCAGCCGACATGATGGAGACTCATAATGAAATGTGTGTGAGAGATTAATTTTTAAAAAAGGGCGTTGTTCCCAGTAAAAGTCTTGTGAGTGTGTTATCGCTCTGTTATAGATAAGCACATATATGTTGCTAAATATTCTATTGCAACAACAGGATAAATGTGGCAACGGATGGATGAGTTGTGAAGTTTTAGTCCTTCATAAGGTGACATTCCTTCTTCCCAGGTTCTTTCTCTGCAGCACAGCAGCTCCAAAGACTCCTCCCAGTCCCAGTTCGCCTCCTACTGGAAGCCCATCCTGTCCATGGATGCCAACTTTTGGCAGAGATGGCTGCACATGCATCGCATCACCATCATCCTGGAGCATGACCTGTAAGACGTCCACCATACAATTCTATGCAACTCGTTAGCGTACTCCTCCAACATCATGTAATGTCCGAGCAGGCCTGTGCCCAAACACCTTCACACAGCTGGCAACAACGGCCGCTACAGCACCATCCAGTGTCGCATCTCCCACTCTGCGCTCACATCTCTGCTGAGGGACTGGAGCAGCTTCGTGCTGGTGGAGGGATACTCTTACGTCAAACTCATATACAGGTGACACATTGCCAGAGATGTATCCATTTAACAAGTTGTGTGCACAAAAAGGGCTGCACTAAAAATAGACATGAGTCGATTCACACTAAAATTCAATCAAATTTCTAAATACTGACTATTTTATTTACTTGTGTTGGTGCCGTGGTCCTTGCTGTGTTGGTGTACCTAATCAAGTGGTGTGTGATGTACAAGGTTTTAACCAGTGGAACTCAAGTGGAGGAAAACAAGAAGAAAAAAAGTTCATCAAATTTGAGATCCACATTCTGTGTCCACAGTTCACCTGACCAGCCTCCCACCTCCTTCTATCTGGTGCGTCTCATTTCCAAGACCCCCTGCATGGTGCTGAGACTGGGCTTCCCAATTGGAACGGCAGCACATGTTCGAAACAAGGTAGAGAGAGCTAACGTCTCTACGAATCTCGAGTTGTAGACAATTCTATACCATGTATTGATACATTAGATGTATAAATCATCCTCGAATTATAACCGCCGCCCTAAATCACACAACTACTTAAGATGCAGGGATTGTATAGCAAGCTGCCATATTGTGTCTCCTGTAAGATTGTGGACGAGCTCAGAGAGCAGATCCTCAAGCTGCGCTTCCCACATCGCGTTCAAAACAAAGAGGCCACACCGAAGACCAAGCGGAAGGCCGTGGGACACCCCTCGCCATCCAAGTCTCCCTCCCTCTCCGCTCCCAAGCAGGCATTGTCAGACCGGCCGTGTGTGGTGGTACTCAACAAGCCACTGGAGAAGCTGCTCATCAGGTCAGTGGCTTATTCACGGATAACACACAAAGACAAAACAATGTTTCTTTTCACACTATTGTCAACCTGCAGGTACGAGAAGCTGCCGCTGGACTTCAGGACGCCCTTCATTCTAAGTATGGAGAACTCTGCGCAGCCCTCCAGCGGCACAGGGCCCCTCAACGTGGCAGCCAATCGCACCGCCTCGTCCACACTGGCGTCGCTGTCCCGCTACTTCCTGCACCGACGCTGGGTGTGGGCTGTGCAGAGCAGCCAAGGCCCGGCAGTGGCCATGCAAGCGGTCGCCCACATCCTGTCCATGTTGTCCGAGTGAGTCTGCACTCCTTTGTTTGCGTCGCTCTGTAACAATTGGTCTAAAATGATTGATTGATGTTACTGATGTGTTTGAAGGATCCGCCTGTCGGAGGGTTTTCATTTTGCTGCCAGTGGAGACGGCATCGTCAACATGGTCATCGAGCTGCCAATGAAAGTAAAGAATGCAACTTCACACCAACACAAGAGCACAAAGAGACTGTTTTTCTGTTTCAGTGATGTTGTGATGATGTAGTTATCCGCCATGGCGGCATTATAAACAAACGGCGTGACCTCTCTCTGCAGGGCATGTCGACCGAATCTGACCGAGAGAGTCACTCTTGTATTGTTCAGTACGTCCTCTTCCCCCCTCACGCTACCTCCACCAAGGACAGGTAAGATCTCATTCAAGCATCAAAGGCTGTGTTTTTTTTTTTTTTAAACACTCCCTGATTTCCCCCTGCAGCTTCTCCACAGACGATGACAATGACACAGAGGTGGAGCCCGTGGACGTGGATGTGGAGCTGAACCTGGTGACTGAGTGCTGGGTGGAGCCTCAGAGCGGCACGGTGACCAACTGCTTGGAGCAGCACCGCCACCTGCAGGGCCTCCGCTACCAGGAAGTGCCTCAAGCGGTGCGCACACCCCGTTTGCATACCGTGTGATACGTGAACGGGTGTTGCATCGTGTCTAAAAGCATTTCACTCCTTTTCAGATCTTCCCCAGAGATTTAGCATGTATGTCCACCATGATGACGTTTGAGTACCTCAGCCAGTTATGCCAGAACAAGGACCAGGTGTGTTCTTTGCCTGCTGGACTGAAGGACGTAAGAGGTAACAAAATATCATCATCACATTTCGGTATGGGTGGCATTATCCATCGTATATGCCACAGTCCTCACTAGGGTTGCGGGTATGCTGGAGTCTATCCCAGCTAACTTCAAGCAAGAGGCAGGGTACACCCTGGACTGGTCTCCAGTCAGGGCACATACAGTGGTGTGAAAAAATTCAGTTTTTTTTTTGCATGTTTCTCACACTTACATGTTTGGGATCATCATTAGTCATGACAACACAACTGAACACAAAATGCAGTTTTTAAATGAAAGTCTTTATTTTAAGGGAGAAAAATCCAAACCTACAGTACATGGCCCTGTGTGAAAGACTGTAGCTCCAGAGCAGAATGTGGTTGTATTGTCTGCAAATAATACCAGATTCAAGTCCTTTGTGACTTTACAGATGTCATTTATGTATATATTGAACAGTTTTGGTCCCGATATTGATCCCTGGGGAATGCCACACAATACTACTAGCTTGCAGATGTCTGTCTGCTAAGTAGCTTTGAACCCAGTTCAAAGCTGATCGTCTGATTCCGTATCTTTCTAATTTTGTAATTAGGATATTGTGATGAATTTTATCGAAGGCTTTTGTAAAATCTATAAATACTGCAGCTGTGCATTTTTGACAGTCTATAGCGTTTCCTCAGTGATTTCGATTAGTGCCAAGTTGAAAATGTTAGTTCTATATCCATATTGGCTGTCTCCTAGTAATTCATTCTTATCAATAAATTGTTCTAACTTATTGTAGAATAGCTTTACAATTATTATTTTTAAATTTTTGGTAAGGTGGAAACTGCTTGGTAGTTTGGAACTACTTTAGCTGTTTTTATGTTGTTAGGGGATATACCCGTCTGGAATGATAATCTACGGTCCGTTGATGTTTTGGCTTTACATTTCTTATCAATGATTTCCTTTTTTGTGACTTAAGTGAGGAACATGGAGTTGAGATTCATGTCTTTCATTTCATTCAATTGACATTCCCAAAGACTTTTAGGATCCTTTCTTCCAATTTTGGTCCAATATTTACAAAGTCGGGGGCAGTAGGTGGGGGCTAGGGGAAAATCATATAGGTTTGGTTATTTCTCTCTTACTAAAATTTAAAAACTGCATTTTGTGTTCAGTTGTGTTGTCATTGACTAATGTTTGCATTTCTTTGATGATCTGAAAGACAGGCATTCACACTCGCATTCATACCTACGCGCAATGTGGAGTTCCCGGTTACCCTAACATGCCTGTTTCTGGAATGTGGGGGAAACCCCAGTACCCGGACAAAACCCACACACACACACAGGGAGAACATGCAAACTCCACACAGAGATGCCCAACTGAGCTTGAAAGCTAGATCTTTCCTGACTGTGCAGCCAACATGCTAAGTGAATGGAATTATTGATCTATTATTACACAACATTGCCAACTTTAACACTGACGTCAATTCCTGCTCTGCATCTGGCAGATTATTTTTATGTGTCTCCTCTGGTTTCAGGAGAACCTTCCACTTCAGAGGAGAGCATTCACATGGTTCCCTTCCAGTTTGATCTCATTGAGCTACTCCCAAAGTGTCAGCAGGTGGAACTCTTCTTCCTCACATTCAGCACCGGTATAGTATTTATTTTGTTGCCGTGTCATCTAACTCACACTCACAACAGCTCACAGGGTTGTCATGTATTTACAGAAGTGGAGCTTGAGGAGCACCTCCGTAGCGCCCCCTGCTTGCCCAACGAGATTCTCCTCAGCCTCTTCCACTGCAGCCTGGAGCAGGAGCTCAGCGACAGAGAGATCCCCTTATCCCATGGCGACCATGCCGCCTTCATGCACCACATCCTGGAACGAGAACGGGACGGCCACTGTGCTCCTTTTGCCCTTCCTGTCATCAAAGGTGAGCTCTCAACTGTACGGCACATAGGTGGGTGGCTCCATCTAAATATTGATACGATCGATACCAATGGTAGTATTGGATCAATACTAATGTAATAAGTTCAATATTTTTCAGTTTTTAAATTTTTTTGTTGTGTTGATCCTTATGTTTATTATACAGTAGATCCCTGTTATTATATTTGGGGTTTGCAAAAAGGACAAAAAAAATGCAAGTATTTGAGACACCTGTAAAAAATGTCTGCTAGCATGATGTTGACCATCTCCAAATTTCAGATCAACATTTGCAATAAAAGTGACTGATATTAGGTTCGATTAAACTCCCAAACTGTCCCTTCTCTCTTCAATTGCTATTGTTCATACACGACACGATCCAGGTAAACCATAAATATGCCACACACACTTACTAAAAAGATTTAGTAAGTGTAATATGTATTGGTACTCTCCACTAAAGAATGATAATGTAAGATGAGTGATGACAGATGGACTCTGATTCACTGTGTAACCCTTAGCCTGGTCGTTGGGCTAGCCTTAGAGCAGGGGTCGGGAACCTTTTTGGCTAAGAGAGCCATGAAGGCCAGATATTTTAAAATGTGTATCTGTGAGAGCCATATACATTTTTTTAAACATTGAATGCAATAAAATGTGTGCATTTTTATGTAAGACCAACAGTTTTAGATATAATGGGCTCTAATTATGTAGACCAGGCACACTACCCCACGCCAATGGGGTGTGGCCAGCACACTTTCGTGAGCAGCGCAGTGTCTAATAATAAATCTAATACTTGTTGCCATTAATACAACTTCTGCTGCTGCATGGTTTTGCACCATACTCCGTACATGTATTTCATTCTTTTGGCCACCTTCGTCAGAAGGCTTGGTTCTGCAGCTTTAGCTAGGTGACTATTTGACTAAAGGAGGAAAGTTTATATTTACATGTTGACATCTCAATGACCGAGGTAGACTACCGCATTACCCAGTAATAATCGAGTTTTGGTGTTTGACCTGGAAAATATCATCAGGAAAGATAGATATGGTCGGCCGTATTGCAGTAGAAAATAAATGGACGGATTAAAATGCATAAGAAAGTTGTTGATTTTGAATATTATTTTTAACAGTCATTTCCGTGATGTTTACTTTAAAATGTTAGCAAAAATACATTTTTATTGTGGTAAGAAACGCTTGAGAGCCAGATACAGTCATCAAAAGAGCCCTACCTGGCTCCCGAGCCATAGGTTCCCTACCTCTGCCCTAGAGACTATCAGGTTACAGAAGGTGGTTCTCAAAGCAGCGTCTATATAATCCATACTGCTTGCCTGTTGTAATTCCAGTAACAACGTATGATCTATTAACTTGTGTTCATGGATTGACAGTGGAAAGGTCTGCAAATTTGTGCAGTCTTGAATGCTGAATTGCGAATGCGCTGGGTGTTGATAGAACTTTCTTTTCATCAGAAGAGTTTGTGAAGCTTCCAGACAGACAGGAAGTGATGTCTGCATTCCACACCCCTGGCAGCAGTAGAGAGATGATGGGATCCACTAGCACTTTACAAGTAATCCCGCAACACACTTTCAGATATTGGAATAGTCACAACACAGCTAATGTAAAACAACAGACCATGTTTTTCTCATGTTTATTGCTAATGTTTATTGTACGTGTGATTGGCAGAGTTTCACTAATGCAGACCTCGTGGATGAGGAGCCTCTGATGGGGGGACGGAGCTGCTCTGTGCCCCAGTGGAGGTGCTATGCCAAGCACATTAGTTCCCAGCAGATCTTACTCACCTTCCTGCCAGCCACCTTCACAGGTGCGACCCAATGAAACTTTAAGCACAGTGAAACTGGTGATGGGTTATTTTTTTAAGAACCGCATTTTGACAGATGTCCTGATGTTGATGTCATCGAGCTCGGAGGTGGATCCTTTGAGTAATGTCAGCACACAGGAAGACGACACTTTGACGCCCAGCAACAAGTCACAGGCCGACTCGCTGTCAGGTTCCATCAGTGGACTCGATAGGTTCGAGTCCAGCCTCGGTCTGGCTATTAAGATGAGAAGGAGCTCCAGCAGCGGCCACTTCAGCGCCAGGTCACCCTTGCTCTCGCCACGCTCTGAGGGTCAGCCAGGACCTGTTGATCCCCTGTTACTGGACCGGGACTGTTGGGACAGCAGGGTTTTGGAAACGGAGCCTGGAACGCCGAGCTCAGGTCAGTAAGATTTAGACCACCCATTCAAACACCAGTGTAAATGCTCCAATCATCTTCATTATTAGACTTTTATGACTCGCTTTGTAATGTGCTACACGCCGACAGCGCTGGAAGGGAACTGTATCAAGGCCGAGCAGTCACACCAGTGGAATAATGGATAAAACCACAGCTGTTCTGTGTCTCTTCCAGATCTGGGGGAAAAAGTTCATTTCACAGAACCACAGAGGTCTGATCTGCACAGCAGCTTCAGCCGGCAACTGTCTCAGCAGAGCATCGGCAGCCAGCTGAAGTGTCCCGTCTACGTGTACAACTGCTGCCTGGAGCTCTTGAAGGAGCAGCTGGTCCACCCCGGCACCAATCGCCAGCCTAGAGATGTCTTCTTCAGGTACGAAAACAATGACACGTCCCACAAATGCAGTGCACCATAACTTAATGTGGTGCTTCTGGGTACTGAATTGTGAAGAAGATAGTGACCATGACTGGAGCCATTGTCCTCACGTGTTAACTTGATGTCTCTCTGGTTGTCTTCATGGTGAGAATAGACCTCAAGAGGCTCAGTTCTGGCAGATGTCTCAGCAGATGAAGTTCAGGTAGACATTTTGGCCTCTGCACTCCTTCTCCCTCTGCTGAGGTGCTGCCTTCGGGAGCTTGCTTGTTTTTTCCACGCCGGAGTGCTTTTCAATCTCACAAGCTGCATTGTTTTTTTTGCATAGAGCTCATTTAGAAATGTTTAGGGAAGAGCGTGTAGACTTCACCAGCCACAACATTATGCATAGCAGTACAATCAATACGACAGCTCTAACATCAGCCCCTTCCTGGTGCCTCTATTCCACTTTGAGAATGTACAAATAACCTTTTATCTGGATCTGCACCAAAAGATTTTGCTCATGTGACCCCTCCCTACATTTGGATTTTGGAAATCACCAAACTGTTTTGTCTCCTGTGGTAACTAACGTACTAGGTAATCTTTGGAAACGTATGTAAATGAAACGTTTGCTTCTTGTTTTGTGCACTTGATCTGTGTTTTGCAACACGTTTTCTTTTCGTCATGTTCCTTTGCCACTATATGAGGCATTCACAGTCATACCCTCCTGCTGTCTTCCCACAGGTCGCTGTCTCAGGACCGCAGTAGTCCCTCACCATGGACCGACCTCCTGGCACACCCTCACAAACACAAAGAGCTGGCCCACTACTGCAGTCTGCTGCAGGAGCATTACCAGCAGTGCTTTGCCAAAGGTGAACACCCTGTGGAGACTGTCGGTCAATCACAAAAGGTTGAACTGAAGGCAACTGAATGCTAAAGCTCACTGTGGTGTGCCTCAAGGCTCCGTCATAGATCCCTCCTAATACTGGGATCCTGTTGACTTTAGGCTTAAGCCTGCAGTTATGACCACCAGCATTGTGGGAGTTAGTTTTTTCTTCGAGGGTTTGAATGCATCCCTGCCTAAGTCCTGTTCACTCTGGCTTTCAGGTGTCTATCGTAGCCTGCAGCAGTCCTACAGCATCAGCTCCCAAGATGTCCTGATGGCCATGGACTACTGTGAAGAATCTCTGCAGGAGATCGACGTCACCTCTTTCCTACAGACCCTCTGTGGACACATCAGGGTCTTCAGGGAGAATGGCCAGGTGGAGACCTGGCCTCAAAATGCAAAGCCCACAGGGAGGTCTGCAACCTTCATCATTGGAGAGGTTGAGGAAGAAAGGCCTGGTGCCAAGTCTGCCGTAGCCTCCTTGTCCAGGTATGGGCAAGGTGCAATGATGCTCAACCTGTTGTAGAGATGTTGCAGTTTTGTTAATTTGTATGTACTTTTGTGATATGTGGAAACAGCTTTGAGATGGAAGATTCCAGTGAAGTTGAAGCTCGAGGACCAGTGCCTGTATCCTCAATAATTGTGGATGAGTCCAAGACATCCAGGCTCCCAGTGTTCCCTCTGGAGGTGCTCCAGACGCATCCCACCTGTGACATGAGTCCAGATGTGCACAAAATAATCCAGGTGAACTCCCGGGGTAACAGAAAGACAGGGGTGCCCGAAGTGCCAGCGGTATTAAAAAGTGTTTGCCTCCTTCATGATTATTTTTTTGCATGTTTGCCACACGTATACGTATATTTAGTCTCAAAGTTTTAGAAATGGCTTTATAACCTTTTCCAGACTGATAGATCTCAATTAATCTCAGTTATGTCTTAACAGTGGGGGCAATCACTTTTTCACACAGGGCCATGTAGGTTTGGATTGTTTTTACTCCCTTAATAATATAAAAAGTGCCACGTTCAGTTGTGCTGTCGTTACTAAGTGAAAAATATCCGCCCGCATTCTGGGATTTTTTCATTGTGCAAATATCGCCGTAAAAATGTTTGTACACTTCAAAACTGATCTTCTTTAAACTCAACAGGAGAAATTCATGGGGATTGTGTCCCAGTATTTCAAACCTGTGCCTTCCAATCCACATTACTACTTCTACTGCCCGCCATCGTCCAAGAAAGAGGTGAGTCCCCAAGTTCTGCATCTTCATTGGCACCCACAAACATTCATTTCTACACATTTTCTCATCATGGAGTAGAAGGATTTTTTTGTCAATGTCTTTTACCTAATTCCTGATAGTGTGGTATGTCGGTGTCTAAGGTCATGTTGGTCTAAGGTCAAACTGTGCTTTGCTTCCACAGGAGGACTCAGAGGATGGTGAGATGGAGGAAAGGCCCAGCGAGGAGTTGCTGTCAGAAGCCGAGCAAGCTACTGAGGAAGGTGAGAAATAACTTTACATCCTCCAAATCGGTGAATTTACATGTTTTTGTCAGCTACAAAAGGTTATTAGTGTGCTTTGTTAAAACACTTTTTGGACATGAACACCCACAACTGATTTTCACTCATTTTCATTATAATGCCTTTTGTTGTATTTTGGTATAGAAATAACATCCGGGGGCGGTGTCACGACAGAGAGCGACAACGACTTGGTGGTGGAGTACGAGGACCACCCTGGCACCAGGACCCACACGGGTGGCGACGGCAGGTCGCACTCTGACTCAAACACCGTCAATCCAGACCAGGACTCTTTTAGCATCCTGGATGGAGACTCCTTGCTGGAGGCGGAGGGGCGGATGCTCGACATGCCACCGCTTTTCCTACATGTCACCTGTTCCGTCAACGCCAAGAGCTGCCATGGCTCCACCCCCATTCGCACACTGCCCACCTGCCTTGGTGAGCCATGATTGATTCATAAAACCTGATTGATTTTATAGACATATTACTATAACAATGGTAATTATGTTATAATACATATTATATTATGACTCCAGTTTCCTCCCACATTCCAAAAACATGCTAGGTTAATTGGCCACTCCAAACTGTCCATAGGTATGAATGTGAGTGTGAATGGTTGTTTGTCTATATGTGCCCTGTGATTGGCTGGCGACCAGTCCAGAGTGTACCCCGCCTCCCGCCCGAAGACAGTTGGGATAGGCTCCAGCACCCCTGCGAGCCTCATGAGGATAAGTGGTAGAAAATGAATGAATTAATGAATATTATATTATATTAATATGATATATTAACACTAAACGAACCCACTCACACAATCAAAATGCTCACTGAAGTGTGTGAATTAATACACAGCCTTAATATTGTGACTCCAGGTGAGATAATTTCCTGCCTGGATGACGCAGAGGCCTTACAGTCTGTGGACCTGAATGAGCTCTCGGTCACGTTGGACATCTTTGTACTGACTCTTCCTCTGGAAATTGAAGTGATGGGTGACTTTCATCACAACAGGTGAGCTGAGGCAGGTTGTCAGGTGTAATCGAAATCACCATTCATGTGATCGTCATATACGCATATGCAGGTACACCTCGGAGAGCAGCGTGTCTTTGAACCGCTCTCCAGCACAGCCGTCATCTTATCGGTCCGACGAGGAGCTGACAGCCGTGCTGGATGGCCTGAGGGGAGCTGACGTGGGCATGTGAGTTTCATTGTTCTACTGGCTGTCGTCACACATCCATTTGGAATTTTATACAAGGTTTAAAATGTGAATGTGAAAAGTATCAAAAGAGTTAGTTTTAGTCTCTGTGAAGCAGAGAAATGCAGTGTTGCTTTTTGTCCTCTGCCAGGGTCTGTGGTGAACCTTTATCCAAGCTGCCACTTCCTCATAAGCTGGCAATTGAGGCTACAATGGACGAGGTAAGTGATTTTCTCACATGCAGTTACGCACCTCCGCCTGCAGATGCCACCAGCTGGCCACAATACCACAGCTCTACTTTGGAGGCGAAAGCTCTGCTGAGATGTGAACCAAACACTGCAAATGTTTCCTCTCCGTCAGATCCGCTGGCTGCTGGAAGATGAGATCGTTTCCACCATGCGCCGATCTCAAACCATTGGCCTGGCCACACTACACAAAGTGGCGGAGCACGTCATGCTGTCGGTCGGGCGTCCACACTGCCACAGTGAAGATGTTCCCCTTCAGTTTGTCTTTCGGCCGGAGCAGTCACTGGACAAATTCAAAGAGGCATGCTCATACACAATTTGCAAGGAGCTCTTATTGCTGACATGCACATTTTAGTGAGACTTATGGTTTACTCCTCTTCTTTTTTGGTTTAGATACATCACCCTAAAATATAGGTAAAGGTAGAAAGCCGACATCTTCACCCTGTAACTTGTGTAACCCTGCAGGAGTTTCGTCGGATGCCACTCTCAGGCTATGTGCTCAACAGTGAACAGGACAGCTTCTACTACGTGTCTCTGAGCCGGCTGCACCCTCAGAGGATCCACACCGACAAGAGGATGTCTGAGAGCACATCTGTCCCCCTCCAGCAGGCCGGCTCTAACGGTGGGCTGCCTCAGGAAGAGTCCCTCTTGGAGAGTGCGACCACAGAGACAGGCGATGGGGTCAGACATATGTCACACTTTAGTCTGTCTTGGCTTAGTGCCTTAATGTGGCTGTTGGTTGTCAGTTGAAACAATAAATAACTTATCATAACAAATAATCAAACATGTCGCATCTGCAGGCCAACGTCACACATGACTCGACCACAGAGCTTGGTGAGAAGGACGGACCCTCCAAGTCTGACGCTGACAACGACTCACAGAGTCAGTCCAGTAGCCTCCTACTCCTGAATGAGCGCTGCCCCGAGCCCACCTCACCACCCAAGACCCCCTCGAGCGTCAGCCTGGCTGAGTCGGTGCAGTCGGTCTCTCACAGTAAGTGGTCCACACATCAAATGGCTCCTCTAGTAAAGCTATTTGCTAATCACTTATCGTATTACATTAAATTACTGCACCTTCCCTAAAATGTTCCCACAAAGACCTAAAATCGTAAAAGTCCTCAGATTTATGAATGCATATGATTGGAAAAACGTTGAAGTTGTCGATTCCCGGCAAGCTAACCATCTGGACAGACAGACAACAGAGCTTATGCTGTGCTGCTCACTCCAGCTTTCCATTTTGTTTTAGCGGAGCGAGGCAGTCATTTCCAGACAGGCGAGAGTGAGAGCACATGATCCACCCGAACGCCTCTCGGGCCTAGCTGTTGATTTATTCCAGTCATCCTGCTGAGGTCGGGAGCCTGACAGAACTGTGTAATTGTCTTTCTCAGACTGCGGCAAGACCAGGCCCAGTCGAGTACAGAGTGTCGTTTCCAGCCAAGGAAGTTTGGATTCCGACATGCAGGGTGAGTGTGAAGTCACGCTGGAAGCTCACTGTTTTCATGAATTAAAAAAAAACTGAAAAAATCCAAACAAGGCCACAATGTTGAATAAACATAAACATCATCTGGCTTGTGTCAATAACACTAAAGACATGGGGCCTTGCAGTCAACCTTGCGGAGCTTCCTCTCATTGCGTTGTTCAATGTTCAATGGTTAATATCACGTTTCTTAAAGGTTACGATGGTGGCAGCAGCGACTCTGAGTGCGAGAGTCCCACCCTGGATGAACATGAGAGTCGGACGCATCTGATGCCTGACTTCTGGCTTATCGTGAAGATCCACCAAGACCGAGTCAAGGTCTATTCGCATTCTAGGTGAGACAAGTCTCAGAAACCTTCCTTCACATCAATAAACAGGTCTTCAGTCGATATCACTGGTCCTCAATTCTATACATTTATTTATGAAATGTAAAAGTTTAATGTGATTTATTGAGGTTTATTTTTTACTTGCAGGAGTCTCAGCGAAGAACAGGAGCCTAGCAACAAGGAGCTGGAGACCAGAGAGGACAAGCAGGAGCTGCCCGAATATTTACAACTGCATCAGATGGTGGTGAGGAAGATCGGGGAACTCTGTCGAATAGTCAATCAGGTACTACTACTACTAAACTAAAATACTTTCTAAGCTAGTACACATTTTTACACGGTACACAACAGTCATAATTTCTGCCTAAATTTGGAATGTTCATGAATGTAACGCCATTGGGTTGACATTTTTGGGGTTTTGCTCGTATTTTGTAGCGCATGCTGCTGCAGGACTTGCACGACAGCCACATGTGCAACTCCCTGTTGGTGGCCGAGAGCGAGGAAGACATCTGGAAGAACGAATCTCTGTACAGGCAAAAGCGCAACACATCAGACGGTCAGTTTGTCTAGCTACTGTATTTCCAGGCTAAAAACACGAGCTAAACTAGGCTAGTGTGTACTAAGGACTTCCTATGTGCTCAGTAGATTACCACACAGAGGAGAGCTACCAGGCCAGAGACTATCTGGCAGCCACCATGCAGTTCATACCAGGCCATTTTGCCTGCGATGTGGTGTGGAGCACCATCATCCACATCCATCCACGCCTCAAGATGGGTGCCAACATGGGGGTTTCCAGAGGTGGGTGTACAAGGGCGTAGAAAAATAAACTTCTCAATCATTTCAAAAGTCTTGCCTTCACAAAGATAATTTTCATGTAAAAGATAATATTTGATCATACCTATAATGCAAATCTACCATGTGTTGAGAAAATATGGTCAAGTATTTAAGTAATATACATTGATATGTCGATTGTGTCTCCTTATCACAGCCATCCAGGCACTGCGCTCTGTGCTCATCTCTTTCTGGGTGGTCAACAGGAAGAACATGTTTGTTTACCAGGAGCGCACCACCAAATCGGTCTTCTACCTCAGGTTGGTGAAAACCTCTCTCTGGGCTGCATCTTCACCGGCAGGAGGGTTTCATCTGGGCATAAAGCATGAAATAAATGTGGCAATGATGTGGAGAGGAAATGTAAACATCATTTAATGAAGGCTGTCTGTGTTTGTGTATTTGACCGTGAAAGGAACTCGCAATACGAGATGTTCAACATGCTTGCTCGTGTTTTTCACAGGAGTGCAATCTATCTGTGGTGCTCTGCGACTTTGCCTAATTTGTATATCATGTTTTTAAATCAACAGAACATGAAGTTATTGACTTACTGATGTTGTAACACAGTCCATTAAAAAAACCAAACAACAAATGTGTTACAATGCACAGCCAAGTCAGTTGTGGTCATTTTTGTCAGACTTCTGATTGGACAAAATGAGCATCACAGCTGGTGAATAAGCGTTTCACAACTCCATTCATGCACAGAAACTCTTTATGTATCTGTACTGTACAAAATGGAGAGCGGTTAAGCATCCAAGCATATTCAAGGGTCGAATTGCGTGCAGAGTACAACAAATTCACACATGTTGGCAGTTTGGCACAGACAGTCCTATCATAATGTGTTTATGAGGGAGGGTTAGTTTACACCTAATGGTGGCGTTTGCTGGTCTTTCTTTTCCAGACTTTATGAGACGTCTCTGGCAGGGAAGTACTCAGACATGGATGGTGTCCTCCACATGAATCGCTGCATCGGCCTGGCAAGGAGTCAGGAGCCGCTGTTCTCAGAGGACCTCATGGTATGCAATCATAAACTCTTGTTGTATGACATCAATGTAGCGCTT
This sequence comes from Doryrhamphus excisus, assembly GCF_030265055.1. Taxonomy (NCBI): domain Eukaryota; kingdom Metazoa; phylum Chordata; class Actinopteri; order Syngnathiformes; family Syngnathidae; genus Doryrhamphus; species Doryrhamphus excisus. The sequence continues at coordinate 24,260,396 of NC_080470.1, forward strand.
GTATTCTACCGTGTACAAGTCCTCAGGATAAGTACCAAAAATCTTGTACATGTTTGACAACATGTAAAGTGGTTCAGGTGTCTTTGTGTAACCTTGCTAAAAAAACACACACAAAAATATAACATAATCTTGTTGGCTTTGACTTGAATATAGAAGAGTGTGTTGCAATCCTTTTTCATAAAACCTTACTTGTTATTATCAATAACTTGATAATACAGAACTTGTGAAGTTGTGTGCTGCTGAAGACTCAGGAAAGATCCATTTTAGTCGGATGACGTCAACGCTCCTCTGCAGCTTATCTAATGTCAGGATTAAATGTGCCATATTGTTTTTTTTAAGCCCCTAAAAGCTGGGAAAAAATTATTGCTACCACCCTGCTCCAATTCCTCCTGATTCCTGAATAGATCGTTTGCTCCCGTCAGACTTTGTTCGTGTGTGAGCTTAAGAATAAAACCATTGTAATGATATCTTGCAACGTTGTGCCCTAATGAAGTGACCAGTGAGTGTAGTTCATGTTCAGACGTTCCAGACAAAGTAGTGACACGAGCATCGTCATGGCGGTCTTCACATGTTTGCCGTGTCCCCTCCTCAGGGTTCCAGGTCGTCTCTTGAAGGTTCTCGTCCGGTGGGACAAGTGGACAAGCACATCCTTCTGCTGGTGCATGGCATCGGCAACGCCGGTGAGAGGCAACGTCATGTCATCAAATGCTTTCCAGTGCACCAGTGACGTGTTTCGATGGAAATTGCATGTTGTCGCAGGTCCAGAGATTACGGACGAGCTGGTGAAGGTTCTGCGTAAACGCCTGGACGAGACCACGCTGGACCTCATCACTATGACGCTGGTCAGGAATTGCAAGCTGACGCCAGCTGACGTGGAGGTCAGTTCTTTTACTTGAAGGCTCCTTAATGGCTATGAACCCTGTTGAATGTTCCCATTTGCACACACAGCGTTAAAACATTGTCTTCTGTCTTCAGTTCATCCAACCATCGGGCTCTCCCGCCACAGAGGTCATGACTTTCAGCCTTCCCCAGTTCTGTCTTCCCTGGGTGTCCGCTGTAGCGCACTACCTGCGTCAGAACCTGCTCATCTTCCTGCATGTGCCCAAGTACACGGACAGCAACACGGCACACCATTTCAAGGTAGCGTATGCAACCTTTTACACTTGCAGCAGAGGTGTCCAAAGTTTGGCCAAGGGGACATTGGTGGCCCGCATCTCTTTTTTTTATTGGCCTGTGACATATTCTAATAACACAAAAACAAGTGTTGATGCCCAAACTTTTTAAATATACAGTAACACTGTAATGTTCAGTAAGCACCCACACACCAGACTTAATGGTTTCAATTTGAAGCACTTTGGTTATCTTGAAAGATGCTATATAAAGCCAGTTCATTATTACTATCATTAAGAATGCAAATAAGTGATCAGCGACATGGTCTGTGAAATAATGGTTGTTATTCTGCAGCACTGCTTTCATTCGGGCACTGAAGCAGCTGATGGCGACATCTACCTGTACAACAAGCCTGGGGGTCAGGGCACAGGACGCAAAGGTAATAGCTGCATGCACACACACACACACACCACATATGTTTTCACCTTTTTTTACTTTGGAGTGGGGCCTGAGATAATTCCAAATACATTACTGCAACGGTAATGTATTTGCCTTGTTACTGCAACAGCTACATTGTTCACATTCCAACAGGTATTGCCTGCATCACACTGACCTTTGTCGATGCCAGCGGGCGACCCCTTCAAGTTCCAGCTCAGGACTGTGGCGCCCCACAGAGATCTGAGAACGGCTCTGTTCCTCTTCATCCCAGCCAGTTTGACCAGTTGACCAGTGTGGTGAAGGTGGAGAGCAGCCGGATTCGAGGTGAGACACATGCAGCTGTACGTGTGTGTGATTGGATAAAGAGGTCCTGAATAGCAAAGTTTCAGCACGACTTGGATTCGAAGGTGAACATGACCTCAAAGCAGCGATGAAATGTTTGATAGCTATGAAGTTTTTCCTCTTGTTCTTCTTTGTGTGACCTAGTCACATATTCACTTGCTAATGAGAAAGTCTGACGCTCAAAGGCTGCTCAACTCACAGGAGCTAAATGTCACACAGGAGGAAAGGTTGCATGAAATAGCATTTCGGGAAAAGTGTTACACAAAGATAGCAGATATGGGAGCTTTTTAAACGTAGAAATAAATTAACATTTGCTTTTATTACATGGAGTACTTTTAAATACCTACTTCATGCTTCTATCAGGAAATACAGAGATATTGTCAAACACACTGAGGGTCTACAAATCCATCCATGTATCCTTCCATCCTTTTTCTATAGTGCTTGTCCTCATCAGGGTCAGAAGTGAGCTGGAGCCTATCCCAGCTGCGAGAGGCAGGATACAGCTAATCACAGGGCACATATAGTCAACCATTCCCACGAATTTTGACAATTGAGAATCTCTATTTCTAGACTATTTTGGCCCTTTGTATTGAGTTGTGGACTCCTATAGAGCAGCTACACACAATAACCCACACAGAAAGCTTTCTAATTTATTCCACCAGAGGAGGGTTGCTCATTATGACTTCCGGATAGCTGCCAAACCCAACTTTCTCTCAGTTGATAAATGGTATATGAGTTGATAATAAACAGCGATTTATCTTTTTAAAATGTCCGTCATTACACTTTTTTGCTGGATTACCAGTGTTAAAAAAAAAAAAACTCTGGTAGACCCACTGATTGATTTGTGAGCTTGTAAATTGCACCTCGCTCCCTGTATGCACACTCTATAATGCTACACAGACAACCGCTTAGCTCCATGACTTGCACAAAATAAACACACTTAGGACATTTATTGGGTTACTTATTTCTTGCTCTTCTGACATTACGACATGACCAAGTAGTTGCAAAGGTGTTGTGTTTTTATAACACAAGAACAAAACATTGTAACTACGTTTATAGGTCAGAAAAGTTAAAAAGCATACTGGGTCCCCTTTTAATGTAAAAAATAAAGAAATAATGTTTGAATCCAAACTGGACCATTTCTGTACATTCTCTACATTAGTAAACCGTGGCGGTCCAGCTAAATCACATGGCACAGACCAACCGCAAGCAGGAAGCATCAGTGGGCTGGGACCTCCACATGTGCTTATCACCTAGCAGGAATATTATTCCTCAGCTTGGCTCTAGAGATAAGCAGCGTTGTTTATTTTTTATCAGGCGGCACAAACAGAAAGCAGAGGAGGGCGGGGAGTGATGGCCGCCTCGCCGCTTGCTAAACCATTCATACATCACCTTCATAATAATCTTGATTCCTCTCAAAGGGATGACAAGACGTTGGAGGTGATTAATAGCTCCTATCTGGAGTTGGAATATTAAGAGCACGTTCTCATTTCCGAAGTGGGCTCTTCCCTCTCAACGCCCAGAATAGCGATCCTAGCAGTGGGAGCGCTGCAAAGCTTTCATGTTAGAAACGTTTGAAATGTTTGTTTACGATGCACAGAGACGCACTTGTTGGTGCGCTTCGATGTCTGGGAGCAAGGCAACGTCAGCCCTTCGCAGCTGGCCGATAAACTGCAGGGGGCGCTGCGCCACGCCCTCTGTGACGTCATCATGGAGCTGAGGGTCTTGCCCAATCCTCTCTGCGTGCCGTGTATTGCCACCAAAGCCCAAAAGGAAGAGGTCAAAGGTGAGTGTTTCTTATTTATTACTGACTGAATGACCAGATTTGTTCACTTTAACTTAAAGTTGCCGTCTTCAGGCTTGTTGAGTCTGGCTGAGATCAAGGATGTTAAGGACAGTCCCAGACAGCGCAGTGGGTCACGGGTCTTTAAGAGCAGCCCCTCCCCCATCACCTTAACACAAGGTGGCACCATGACAGGGCCCAGCACACCCGAGTCCACCACCCCGACCGGAAAGAGCACACGCCGCAGCTTCTGGGACATACTGGTCAGTTCCACAAAGGCTTTGCTCACAGTCAGCCAGTTAGCATGGTTGTTTTTGTTTGTCCCAGCAGAGTAAACCTGAGTCCTCTGAGCTGGGAAGCCCAAAAACGACTGACGACATTGTACAAGAAAGAGGAGAGGAGGGACGTGTTGCTCGCCGAAGGCACAAGACCGAGAGTGTGAAGCACCCGTGGTGCCAAGAGAAAGTCAGCGAATTAGAGCACGCACAGAGGTTTGTTTTGGATTTTGTTATTTTATAATACTGTTCCTCCTTCAGACTTACAGTAGTGCCCTTGTTGCAGGAGGCAGGCGTGTCAATTGGAGGAGGGTGATGCCGGTGCCCTGCATCCCGTCTATCAGCTCACCTCCCAGCCTTGGATCTCCTTCATGGCTGAACTTGGTACTCTCAACTCTTTCTACACCTGATCAGGATGTGTTTGTTCACCAATTGCATACATCTGCTTGGAAACAGGCTGCCCCTCCATTCAGCAGTGCACGGCTGAAATCGCCTCTCACTTCCTGCTGCCGTCCATCCTGGCGGAGGTGGTCAGTCTGGTCAGCTCTCTGGCCAATGACACCAGTGTCAAGGTCTTTGCCAAGACAAGGTGAGCTTGGATACGTGGGCCAAGGTCAAAAGCATCCTTATTCATCCCAGTATTCTGTTATTGTTGTTTTAAGCATTCACAGTCCGTCTGGGAACAGGAGTGACACCTGTGTGACACCTGTGTTCAATATGTTAAATGAATGTCTCCATCCCTTTTCCAGCTGCCCAGCATCTGGAGACACATTTGTACCTTCCACCTTGGTCCAAAACACGTGGCTGAGTCCTGATGCTTCCAGGAGCTTTATTCTCATTGGGAGAAACTTCCACCAGTGGCACTGCAGCACAGAACAAGGTAATGTACCTTTCCTTGCTGCCTTAATACTGCATTTTTGTTTTAGGCCCTTTTTGTGAGGAACCACTTCAACAGAACCTGCCTTCATGTTTTGTTTGACAATACATTAGCATGATCTCAGAAACAAAATGTACTTGCTTTGCTTTTACTATCCACAGTGTTTCGTTTTGACTCTGGAACACATTATGCCTATTTTTAGGAAATCAAAGACCATTAAATAAATAATTATGTATGAATTCATGTAAAAGAGGTGAAATTTGAAAAGAGGGAGCAAAACATGAAGACTGTGATGTCACTATTGACCGCAGCACATTGCTATGGTGGCTTGTATGTGTGTGTTGTTGTTGGCTGTTTGTGTTTACATATGTACAGTGGTGTGAAAAAGTGTTTCTCCTCTTCCTGAGTTCTTATTTCTTGCATTAAAAAACATCACTGAGATTAACTGATCAGCCTGGAAAAGGTTATCAAGCCATTTCTAAAGCTAACCACGGTAAGAGCCATTATCCACAAATGGTGAAAACATGGAAAAGTTGTGAAGCTTACCAGGAGTGGCTGGCCAACCAAAATTACCCAACAGAGCAATGACAACTCATCCTAGAGGTCACAAAAGACCCCACAACAACATTGTGACAATGATCAAGGGCAAGGACAATGATCCAAAACACACCTGTGAATGGCTGATAAAAAGTGACCTTGGAATGACCTAGTCAAAGTCCAGACCTTAGTCCTATTAAGATGCATGACCTTAAAAAGGTGCTTCATGCTTCACTCCAATGTGGCTGAATTACAACAATTCTGCAAAGATGAGTTCGGCCAAAATTCCTTCACAGCGCTAAGAGACCCATTGCAAGTTATCACAAACACTTGATTGCAGTTGTTGCTACTCAGGGTGGCCCAATGCAGTTACATTTGTGACAAACATGCTAAAAAATAAGAAATCAGCAAGGGAGAACACACTTTTTCACACTACTTATGTTGTATATGTGCATGTCTTAACACACTGTGTCGTCTAACATCAGTTTGTGTTGCGCCATGTCCTCTCTCTGTCCATGTCGGCCGTCTGTGCATCTCATGTCAGCCGCAGACGACAGTTCTGAGGAGGAAAACATGCCTTCACTAAATAGGTTCACACGTGAGTTTGACTTCCACTTTTAGTGTTCATCAGCCGTAAAGCTTTGCATTAGGAGCTGTCCTCTCTTTCGGTTTGCGTGCTGGCGAGCTGTCCGTTATGCTTCAGTTGACCTTCCTTGGCCTTCTTCCTGTGTCCAGCTCACAAGGGCTTCCAGCGCTTTGAGGCCTCAGAGCAGCAGGTCGACTGCTTGAGTTTTGGCCAGGCCGGGTCAGTAGCTCCCCGGCAGAGGTTCCTCTTCATCAACATCCTGGACAAAAAGGTGACATGTTATGCACGGCGTAATGATATCGCCTCTGGACACTTGAACTGACACCTTTGTTCACCAGGTGACGCTGTACAGTTATAACTGGTCTGTGGACCTCGGTGCCTCCCTGAACCGTGAGCTGATTCGACTGGTAAAGTGGCAGAACGCGAGGGCCCATGTGGTCCACTGTCTGCTCAGCCAGAAGATGGGCCTCTTCCATCACCATTGCTTCTCCGACACACCGCTCCATGACATGGACTCCAAGCGGGTAGGTGCAGAGAAAATTACATAATAACTGCAAATGAAGGATTTGATGCGGCTCTGTGGAGTATTGCATACAGTATTTCAACAGCTGCCCTTTCAAACCGTCACCAGCCTCCCATCTGGTTGGGGGTGTCTGCTAGTTCAGGTGGAAGCAGCCTGTCAGGCCAGCATCTGGGTTTACTCTGGCACGAGGCTGCAGGTCCTGGGGCCCCCTGCATGCAGCTGTTGTGTCCCAAGGAAGTCAAAGCCTTTCCTTGCTACCTTTGTAGCCAACACGTCCTTACTTCAACATTTACATGTAAAACAGTGATTGGCTATGACCAGTGGATGTCAATAGATGTACCTAATGTTATGACCCTACCATGATGTGTGGTGTGCTCCACTTGCTTACCGAGCGCAATAGCAGTTTTGATGTGTGTGTGTGTGTACTATATCTATATCTCCGCATATAATGTGGTGTCAGTCTTCGATGACTCATCACAAGCACAAGAGCAGTTATGAGTCCCTGTGTTGATATTTTGTTACATTAAATCAATTTCATCTTTGATTTAAAGGTGACCTATTATGCTCATTTTCTGACACTTTGTTTTGAGTTGTGGACTCTTTCTAGAGCTTTATATCTTTGGATTGTGCTTCCCGCCAAATTTTGTTGTGTTTTAATTTCATTTATTTCACCCATGGCCGCCTCCGGGCATGCCCACGCCATTGTGATTGGTCACACTCCCAAAGTACTTCCTGACTACTGCAAACCCCACTTTCTAATATAGTGGGTATAGGAGTTGATGATAAATAATTACATTATTTGGATAGCTATTGAAAAGTGTTTAGGATCTACTGTCAGCTCATGATCTCCTGGCTGGAGATCCCTAATTTACCGTGTATGAACTCTAAGAGTGGTAAATGTGGGCACCACTGGTGCGGTGGAGCTCAGGCGAAGCCAGACTTGTGGTCGCTGCCTCCAACTTTGCCTGCCCGAGGAGGAGCACTCAATGTCGGACACACTTTGTCAGAGGCACCACAGCCTCTGGGAGAGCTTGGGGGGGGGGGGGGGGGCAGAGAGCGTATCTTGCCTGCAGCCATGCCCACATAAGGAAGCTTGCTGTTCTGTGACATCACAAAAGTACAGTTTTAATACGCCCTCTGAAACCGAGTATTTTGAGCCATCCCAAACTTCTTTCAGGGCTCACTTCCAAATGTTCAGACCTCATTATTGGAAACTTTGGCATCGTTTAACACAGGAATACAACATTCCAACTATATTTATAGGTCAGAACAGTGGAAAAGGCAACAGTGGAAAAGGCATAATAGGTCCCCTTTAACTGCTTTTATTTTGGCCCATTTCCTCCATTTGCTGTTCTAAGCGCTTACCAAAACCAGCACAGCTACTATATATTAAATATGCAACAGAGATCAATATTTGCGGAGTGTTTCTGCAGTCAACACGACAACAAACCTGCCACAGGCCTTGCCTCTTCCTGTACGCCTAATCACCTCCCAGAGAGCGATTTTGTTACAGCGACGTTTACTTTCCTTTGGAATTCAAGTCACGGTAATCCACAGCGGTTGACTGGGAAGAAACACGAATCTTTGACTGTTACAGTCACCCTTTTGTTGGAGAACTGGTGGCTGAAGCACAATAGGGCACAAGACACACACACATATGGACAGAATGTCATCGTCTGTACCATACAATGCAGTAAAACAATGGAATGCAGGTTGAGGCAGGGCTGCCCAAGAACAGCAGACATTCCACAGATAAACCAGTAAACTAGAACATTGTTGACCCACTTGAGCCCCACATGAAAAACTGTGTGAACGCAAGGCAAGTCTCAGCACAATAAAAGCTGCTGGGCTGCTTTTACGAAAACATGATGGAAGACATGTTGGTCCCAGACATCCTCTCGAGTCCACGCAGGTCACATGGTGCTTTTTTGACATGTTGTGTGTTACTGGTTGAGATTTATTGGAGCAGCATCTTCCAGCAATTGCCCTTTAAGTGCCCCCCCCCCCCATCCTCCTCCATTTCCCCACGGCCAATTGCAAAGCAAAGCAAAAGAATAGTAAGAAGTTGACTTTTGCTTTCCCTCCGATGGCCTTCATGGCTGCATCACTAATGAGCTGGGACAGGAAGCAGAGTCAGAGCAGCATAAAATTTGCCTGAACCGGCCTTCATCTGTCACGGATGTGATGAGAGGCAGAGGGAGCACCAGCGCACAGTTTGAGCCTCCCGCCTTCGGGCACGCCGCGGCCAGGCCTGCCATGCTGGGCCATCTCGGCCCTGAGCTGCTCTGCTGAGCAAACTCGCCCCAAAGTTGCTCTCAACAGCCAGCATGGACACAGCTCAGGGAATTAAAAGTGACTATCAAGTGTACAGCTTTTCTCGGCGTGGAGATATGAATGCTCCTATCGCCACCGTGGAGGTTGTTTATCGGCCAGAATTGTAATTATGTCCATATTGTAATTTCTCCAGAAGGTCCCCTCAACAAATATAAACTTCTAACTCATGTCCTTCCTCTTCAGGATCCGAACCCCTTCCTTGGGCCTGCCATGGAGCCGGACACGCTGCTGCGGAGTCCTGTTCCTCCGCTGCACAGCAAAGAGCAAGGCAGGCTGTCTGGTTCGGGCCGAAGTCTAGCTCCTCTCCACTTCCCCTCCGAGCTGCTGCCGTTTGATGAGGCTCTGAGGGACGTCTGCACTATCCGACCCTTGATGGAGGGCGACGCTGTGGCCCGACATGGCGGCCAGCTCTTGGAGATCAAAGTGGCCGAGCGAAGAGGTTAAAGCAATGATAAGCGTATACGGATGCTATTTTTATGCTTCCTGGGGTTTGCGATGATATGCATTTCCTGACACGTTGTCTTTGTGTTGCCAGAACTCGAGAAACAGATGAAGATCGAGAACCTGTTTGTCACATGGCAGCAGAGGTCAGCTCAGTCCAACATGCCCATCGCGGTGAGTTCACTGTGCCCATTACACTTTTCAAGTCAAGTGTGTCCTTGGTTGAGCAATCAGTCCGTACTGAGCACAAGTGTCTTCCTCAGCTGGCCGACCTTGAGACCTTGAAGCAGTCATCCAGGCTGGTCCATTACTGTGCCACGCCGCTCCTGTTTGACCCCATCTTTCGCAAGCAGATCCAAGAGGAACAAGCAGTGCCACCGCCAGCGAAGGTAGAGAAGCACCAGGAAGACGATTTGAGAATATCAATGCTAATTTGTGCTCTGTGTGGGCCAGAAGCGGCATCGGTCCAACGACTCCACAGCATCAGGCCGCGACCGTAGCTACAGCACTGACTCTGCTGACATGCTGCCCAGTCGACTGAAGGAGGAGCCGTGGCTGCTGGACATCTCCAGCACCTTCCTGCAGCGGTATGTGCAGTACCTGCAGAGCATGGGCTTCATCCTGGTCCAGGTGCGGCCCCAGTCCCCGGCACGCAGGTCTGTACCGCTGTTTGAACTCCAGGATTCTATGCTGGTCTTGTAGCACACATAATCAGCAGCATGCTCGCTCCTCAGCATTTGTCACTTTTAGTGGGAAACTTTTCCAGATGGACTAATCCATTTCAACCTCTGGTGTCAATTCACCCGTGCTCCTCTGACCTTTCACCCCTCTGAGCATCACTGCCCCCTGGTGGATGCAGCAATGCGCCCACTGTCACTTTCTAGGCTCTCGACATGTGTGACTCACTCTGCTCTGCATCTTGGCTGGGATCCTGCGGGTCTTTTTTGGACTTTGAGTGGATCCGGACTGACCCCCTTCTCACCCCTCCTGTGTCTGTTGTAGCATCGCCCGGGCTCGCGCTGCCATGCTGAGCTCTATGTCATCAGAGGGGAGGATGTCTTTTTCTTATGTGAAGCAGAAGAGCGAGGACAGCCCCAAGGTGAGTGTTCACCTCAGAGAGGGCGGAGTCACGCCCTACAACAGAAATGTCTCACTCTTCTTTAAAATACTGCTACTCACCCCTCGGCATTTAAGCTACAAGAACATTACTATCTTTTTGATTTTCAGTGTTGCACAAAATAGGTGTGGAAGGGGTTGTCCTTTTGGTGAGAACTTGATGAAGGCGTTATCGTTTCTTTTAAACATTTTTAGTTAATAGGGATTTCAACATTGCCCTATTCCTGTACCTATTAAATTTTACGTAATTTTCCATGAACCAGGACGTAGTATTCTCACTACAGAAATATGGTGTCAAGATATTTTTTACTTTCCCTTGATTGATTTAATACAATATGTATTTATTTCCATAATGGAACAGTTAAGTCAGAATCAGGAATGTAAATATCTTTGATGGACGATTCAAATCAAATCTAGATACACAGGATCATATTTTAAAACAGAATGATTTGATGCAGTGTACAAATGGTACGATTTAATTTGATTTTATGATTTGGTGATGTAGATAATAATCGCACATTTTTCATCCATCTTTTCATCCATCCATTTTCTATGCCGCTTATCCTTACTAGAGTCGTGGCTATGCTGGATCCTATTAATCGCACATTTTGAAATAAGTAAAATATTTTCAAATGTACAAAAGAAACATCTCGTAGTTTTGCATACAGTTTTGCGGCGACATGTCCTACTTTGTTCAAGAGTCCATGAACCCACCATTTAACTTTATACGATGGTGCACAGCTAGACTACTATACTGTATTTTCCCCCTTTTTCTTTACTACACTACGTGGGAATGCGACAAGATAAGATTTGATGACGTTATTGAGTGCTAATGTAAATATTTGTATTTTGGGTGCTGTCCTGCATCAAATTATGAGTGTCCAAAGTGCATATTGTAAAAATATTCATTCATTCATTTTCCACCGCTTTTCCTCACGAGGGTCGCAGGGGGTGCTGGAGCCTATCCCAGCTGTCTTTGGGCAAGAGGCGGGGTACACCCTGGACTGGTCGCCAGCCAATCAGAGGGCACATATAGACAAACAACCATTTACACTCGGATTCATACCTATTGCAAATTTCCCCACTGAGGGACGAATAAAGGCATATCTTAATGGACAATTTGGAGTCACCAATTAACCTAGCATGTTTTTTTTGGAATGTGGGAGGAAACCGGAGTACCCGGAGAAAACCCACGCATGCACGGGGGGTATTAATTATTTCAGAGATATATTATTAGATACTTAATTTGCTGTGCACCCATATAAAGCTAAGATGTGGATGCTTTTGTCATACTGTATGTAGCTTAGTGTATATAGCCCTTGTCGGCAACCTTGTTGTCAAGTTAAAGAAGACCTTGCTGGCCAGTCATGTGTAATCATTTGATGGTTAGAGCTAGCCTTTTCATGATCAGGTGATCAGAATTTGCCAAGTCCCGAATAACTATACACATGACTATTACGTTTTTCAGACCACGGTGTCCGCTACCACTGCGTATCACCTCCAGAGGGCACTACCAGGTGGAATCGTGTTGATGGAGCTAGCATTTCAGGTAACACATTCTGCTTCCCGCCACCAAATAATGTAAGCAATATATTAGAAATAGTTGGATGGGGGGGGGGGCATTTAGTGGCAATGTGGAGGGGAAAAAAAGTGCTGCCCTCTTCATGTTTTCTTGGCATTCGCTGGACCAGTCGGGTAATGAGGCAATTAGAGTGTTTTAATCGAGCGCTTTATAGCTTTAATGAGACTTTGTTGTTATTAAACCCCGTACAGTAACTCTACATCACACTGTCCATGTCCTCTCTGGCAGGGATGCTACTTCTGTGTCAAGCAGTACGCACTGGAGTGTTCCCGCATTCCCATGGGACAGTCCGTCAACTCCCAGGTAGGACCTCCGCACCATGAATGCATGTCATGAGTCTACGTTTTGATAGCTGCAGCTTGCATAAAGGGGAGAAGGAAGGGCAAATGTAAATGGTCTGAATGCGATGGCCGAAGGCTTCAAGTGGAAAGAAAGTGTGGATGAAAACAGATGGTGACATTTGACACAATCAAATGTCCAAAGATCAACTTTGAAGGGGATGTGTTTGTTTTTTCATTGTTCTTTACTTCCGATCCGATCCCAGTACCTGAATTCAGATATCTGCCGATCTTGATAAAATTCCGATAACTGAGCTCAGTTTGCTTTAAAGTGCCAAAAGAATATTATCAAATATAGCATTCATGGACTCACAGACAGTTGGACAACACATGATCATTCAAATTACATTTCATGTTACTTCCGGGTCGCCACATTATCATCATGGTTGATGTCAGTCTGTTGGCTGCTTTGCTGATATTTTTCTAGCTATGTTTGCTGGGAACATTAAAGCGCAGAGATGGCTCATGGATTGAAGATCACCGCAGGTGGTGTCAGCAATTTCAGACGCAGTAATCCCTTGTTTATCGTGACTAATTGGTTCCAGACGTGAGGGGGTTCCTGTTTTATAAATTGAATATTTTTGTAGTTTTGGCATATAAATAACGTTTTTTAACGTTATTATAGCTCTCTATACACCCATATTGTCGCTTTACATTTGTATTCCCCAAAATAGTAGATATAATCAGACAAAGTAAGCCATTTAAGGCAGTTTACTTTTTAAGGGAGCAGAATCGGTGGTGGACAGGAAGTGACATTGGAGGTTCAGAATTGAGTTTTATCTTGTCACGTGGCGGCTATGGAAACAACAGTAACCTGTGTTGTTATTGTGCCTGATGCAGTAAAGGCCTGTTGGTGCTGTAGTTAACCATGGCACAGTGATCATTTATTAATGAATTGATTTTTGAAAAACTGCAGTAAAGTGAAGGAGATGTTCGAACTGCAATGTAGCAAGGGACGCCGATTGGTCAATTAGGCTGGTATGGAACCTGATACCAAAGCTGGATCGGATCGGGCCCATCCCAAGTTTGTTTCATTCATTTGTGTATCATTCCATCCTGTTGTCTCTGTGTGTGTTGTCTCTGTTCCCTGCCTCCCCCTCCACACACACACACACACACACACACACACACACACGCACACACACTTCCTGTCATCTCTCCATCAGGGCAGCCTCCTCACCAAACCTCGTTGCAAGCCGTTCCCAGACGCCACCCCAGTATCTGACTGTGCGGTACGTCCCACCAGCCATTCTCCTGGACAGGGGACAGAGGGGGGAGGGTGCTCTTGCTGCATTCAAGCATCAGACCCCCCCTTCCTTCTTCCCCCCCCCGCCGCTCTCCTTGCTGCCGTCCCTTCTTCCACACGTTTGTCTTTTGTCTCCTATGGGATGGCTGGCATTGTCGTGAAATGAGTCCTTTCTGCTTACTTTCAGTGATCACATGCGCAAAGGTTGAGTATGGCAATGACCTTTGAACTGTCCGGCTCCTCTGCCATTTCCTGTTTGTCTCTGTGCTTGCTGGTGATATTGTCCGCTTGTGATTGTCTTGCCACGCTGCAGTATTTGCGTCTTTGGTAGCTGAGCTTTCCCGCTAGGATTTCTGCCTCTGTCTTCCTTATGTTGTCTTGTACTTTGAAGGGGTCATTCATTAGCATACTGCTACTCTGCTCATTGATCAACATTAGGATTGATTTCCTTCATTCTTGTCAAACTATGCAAAAACATGTGTGGCGTTCCCCAAGGCTCAGAGTCAGGGTCTCTTGTCTTCTGTTTTCCCATTCCCATGATTTCACCTCCTTGGCTCCGTTTATTTCTCTTCAATACAAATTTTGAGCGGCACCACCAGGAGACGAGCCCTTCCACTGAACCTTCCAGTTTGTTCCTGTGAAAGTCGCACTGGGAGTTTAATTGTCCAGAACGGGAGCCAAGGGGGATTGTAGATGATGGAATAGTAACCATGCTAGCTTGATAGTCACATGAACACACAGAGGGAGGTGTCACACCTCCGCTTTAAAGCATCCCGGCGGCCTCCCGCTGCCGTGGATAACCAGCTCAGAGGTCACACTTAATTTGTCTGCCAGACCGCTGGAACACCGCAGGGAGGAAAGGAAGAATTCAGATTTTTGTTCCTCCATGTCAGAAGAATATTTCTGGCTCTTATCTTTTCACCACTCGTCTTCCAGCAGCTCTCAAACATTTGGATTCTTTTGGATTGGATCACTGCAAAGTCCACAAAGGACACACTACTGGTCTCTGAATAGGATTCAGCATTAATGTGAAGGCTATCAATGGTCCCCCTTCCTTCCCTCCCTCCATTTTCTACCAGATGATGGGTGAGCTGGAGCCTATCCCAGCTGACATTGGGTGAGACGTGGGTTACACTCGTGTCTGGTCATTGGTCAGTCACAGGACACATTCAGACCAATGTGTTTCTGGACTACAAAACCCAGATAAAGATGGGAAGAGCAGAACCACCAGACCGTGAGGCAGAAATGCTAACCATATGCAAAGCCGCTCCATTGATTTGACGATGACCCCAAGCTTCCCTTCTAATCATTTCCCAGAATGCTGTGCGTACATGACATTGAGCAGCTCCAGGTTAGAGCACACGCACGCTGTCCTCAGGCGACTCTAACGAGTGCTGATGCTGTCTTTCAGCTCTCCATGCTCTTCACTGAGGAGTGTGACAAGGTGCGTGACCTGATGCACGTGCACTCCTTCAGCTACGACTTCCACCTGCGGATGGTGCACCAGTACCTGGTTGGCTCCCACATGACTCTGCGCCAGGGCTACCAGCTCACAGACTTCCTCAATGACTTCATCTTGCAGCATCCCGACATCCCCAAGTTTGGACGCAACCATGTCTTCCAAGGTCTGGGTGGAAACTGTATCCTTGTAGTCTTTCCTCCTAGATAAGAAAACATTCCATAGATGTTCAGATGCATTCTGCATCAGGGTGATTGTCCTTGTGTTGCCCATCAGGAAGCTTCTCCATCTCCACCGGGATGATAACTGCCCACCAGCTGTACAACTACATCACCGACCACACCAGCACCTACGGCATGAAGCCCCTACGCATGTCCAAGGCCGCTGTCCCCACCGATGCAAAGAAGGCAACTCCTGACCTGCACGAGTACGCACTGGTGGCGCTGTGGAACAGGTAGAACATCCTCAGGAGCAAAAGACCTCAATGGAGAGGCCTCATCTGACTTTGAATTCCTTCCCACTTCAGCTCCGGCTCGTACAAGGACTTGGAGGGTCTCCATCACCATGACGACTTTGACGTGTCCCTGGTGGTGTGCCACAATGCTGCGCCCTTTGAGGATCAGTCGGATGGGGAGAGGCACTTGCTGAGGTAAGACTGGTTGGTGGTTAAGTTTGATGAAGATCCTTCTATAATGTACGTCTATGCAGGCTGCACTTCTACGTGATCATGACCAGCCGGAGGGAGCTCTTTCCTCGACTCACCGCTGACATGAGACGATTCAAGAAGCTTCCTCAGATCCACCGTGATGCCAGTGAGCCAGGCAGCCGCCTTCCTCCGGATCGGGCGGAGGCCTGCAGCTCTCTTGGAGGCGAGCAGGACCTCTGGGAGGATACCTCGTCTGAGGCTGCAGCCACCTCCACACCCAGCGACGGCAATGAGTTTTATCCACTGGTGGCCGTGGCCAAGCCTCAGGGGCTGCTGTACCCCTCCCCTCTGTTTCCCTTGCTCAACAACGAGGTGGCGGCCGCCCGCCGGCAGATCCAGGCCAGCGTGGAGGAGGCCATGGGTCACTGCCGCAGGGACAACCAGTGGAGGAGGCTCCTCCACGGTGAGCACCTGGCGATGGACAAACTCAAGCTGACCAAGTTGACTTTCAGCGAACTGGAGGAGCTACTGGAGGCCGTCCAGAGCCGTTCGGTGGGGGAGATTGACCCCCAGCTGGTGAGACCTAATCTTGTCATTCAGACCTGATGAAAGAGTCTGTAGCAGTCCTGAAACACACTTCCACTGTTGCTGCAGGACTGCTTCCTGAACATGAGTCCAGCCTGGTACCAAAGTCTCATCAAAGTTCTGCTCAGCCGATTCCCACAGAGCTGTCGGCATTTCGACGACAGCGGCATCCAGTATCTGGTGAGGGGTTTTCTCCATTCTCCACTCAACTTTAAACACCCAAGTCAAACACACTGAGCCGGTATGACTTTATTCCAGGCCGTTCTAAACCACAAGTTCACTGACTGCTTTGTTTTGGTCTTTCTGGACTCCCAAGCTGGAAAAACGGTTAGTTGTCCCGACTTACGTCAACTGTCCTTTCAGCGGATGGTTTAATGTACTTTCAGTGTATTTGAAACATCAAACACCATCTTTCGCTTTCAGAGCTTGAAGGTCGTGTTACGAGAGCCTCTGCCCCCTCAGCCGCAGGATGGCAGCAGCCCCCCTCCCCAGCTGGTGTCCATGTACCACCACCTGGAGTCGGTCATCAACACAGCCTGCTATAACCTGTGGACCGGACTCTTGTGACAGTCTGAGCACGCAAGTAGGAGTCTTCAAGAAGCCTTGACTGCTATCTTAGCTTTTTCATCATGCGTGCAAAATTACAAACTTGGGGGACATTTAAATCATCTTGTGACTGTCTTTTGGCTAGCTAACATTATGCTAAACTGCTAAAAGGCATTTTTACATGTATGGAACACACACATTGTGCACACTCCTGAGAGGTGCCGCTGATGAATTAGGGCAGGGGTCGGAAACCTTTTTTGGCTAAGGGTGCCATGAAATCCACATATTCTAAAATGTATTTCCGTGAGAGCCGTAGAATATTTTTTGAAACTCTGAATACAACTAAATGTGTGCATTTTTAGACATGACCAACAATTTTAGAATCTAATAAGTATCTGCATTTATTTTTTAATAGCTATATCTTCTTCAAGTGTTTGCTTGATAGAATTAACAAGCTGAGAATTTTACTTCCTGACCTCTCAATGACCTGGTAGGTTACCGCATTATCCAATTATAATTGTGTTTTGGCATCTGACCTGGAAAAATATCAGAAGGAGATTGCATTGGCTCTAGCCAAAATTAATTAATTAAATACATTATAATGTTTCATATTTAATGTTAATGTTATTTTTAACACTTTGAATTCTACAATGTTTTACTTTATGTCAGCAGGAGAAAAAAAAGAACATTTAAAAAATGTTATAGTGTTAACAAATGTGCAAGAGCCAGATGTAGAGCCATAGGTTCCCGACCCCTGAATTATGAATTCTTTTGGTCCCAAAGTCAGGATGGACTTTTTGAGAAAAGCTTCATCCAGCTGCGGCGTGACTGATGAGGTGTAAAAAGCTTTGCAGCTTTGGACTCCACACTTCGGACTGACAGACTCTGTGATGAAATGGAACACTTTACTGGTGCCTTGTGAAATACCACATCGGTGTTTGGTCTCAGATTTGATTCCCAGGCTTGTCAAACCTGTTGCATGCGTCATGTGACCTCAAGTGCCTTTTTTTAAAGTTTTTTCAAATGGACTTTTAACTCCCCAACTTTGCCACGTGATTGATGAAGCGCAGGGAGGCAAACAAACTTAAGGACAATGGTCACATTTGTGTGACGCTCACATTAGGATGTCAAACACTGGAGATCATGTGACAGGTGCGGAAATGAACATTGTACATTGTCCTACATAGCGTGTATATACAGGCCAATAAATCACACAAAATAAACTTTTTGGTTCTTTCCAAAAAGTTTAACCGTGACATTTTGATTTCATTCATTATTGTTAAAAATGCTGTGACGTCACTTCCGTTTGGTCCAGTAATCCTTCAGCCAACCCAAACCCTCCTGTGTGCTTCCTGGGAGAAGACAGTTAACAGTTAATGTCACATTGGAGTCCAAAGCGGGTGGATCAATCCTGCCTACCTCGTGGCTTGTACTCGCAGCCCACGTAACCCTGGTAGCCCAGCTCCTCCAGCGTGGTAAAGATGTAGTCGTAGTTAAGCTCTCCAGGGCTGTCTGGCTCGTTCCTGCCCGGAACCTGAGCCACTTGAATGTGACCTGAGACACACCGAGAATGATCTGCACAGCTGTAGTCCACCTTCACCATCAATATAGTGATATACTGACAATATGTTTTATGCAAAAAAAAAAAAAAAAAACGCCTTCAAAGAAAATTGTCAAACAAAAAGAAATGTTCAAATATTCGGAGGAACAAATGCCATACTGTAAATAAGTGGTGGTTTACTGTATTTTAGAATTTATTTGAAATATTGGTTATCCCAGCTTGCATTCCAATTGTCTTACGATTAATGGGCAGAAAATCCAGTCATAAATGGGAGAATGAACTCTTACTTACCAATCAGTGGTAAATACTTCCGCATGTTATGTGTCAGGTTGCCATCCATGATTTGCCAATGAAAAACATCCTAAGAGTTTGTTTGTTAACATCGTCTCTGCATCGCTTTGACAAATAAATACAGAGAGAGCTCACCATTTGCAGTTGGATATTTGCCTTTCCGACCTTCTGCAGGATAGCAGCGGCTGCGGCACATTGGATGAGGTCAACGCGGTAAATACCTCCAATAGGAACATCTCTTGCTCACACGTGCTGAAGGTGATCTTACCTTGATGGGGCGAGTCCAGGAAATACTTGGGCTCAGTCTGCCGTGTGTTGATGGGCTCGATCAAGCCTACGATTCCATCCTGACAGAAACAAACATGGAAGGTTTGCAGCTTGGAGTTAAGCCATCATCTGCTATGTCGACGTGTCCTACAGTGCCACCTTGGAGAGGAGCTCAGCAGCGTAGGTGAGGTTCTGGACAAAGATGGTCTCCATCTCCTTGGCGATATCGTCTCTGTGCACCCCTGTGGGAATTTTGCCGGCCATCAGGTGGATCCTGATGATGTAGGATTATGACAACATATTTTAGAACCACAACACTACTATAGGCCTTGATGGTTGGAACTGATCACTGATATCATTTATTTGATGTGTGTGTGTGTGTGTGTGAGACCTTTTGCAGTCCAATGCTTTTGCCAACTTGAGGGCCTGAGCCAATCCTTGTTTAAACTCTGCCTCTCTTCCTGGAACCGCCCCCAGACCCAGATCTCCCCCACTGAGGTCACCTGCAACACACACCTGATGATTATGGTGATGATGACGAAGGGGAGGAGTGGTCCATCAGAGAGGATACTGTGGCTCACCGGGCGGAGTGTTGATCAGAACCACCTCCAGTCCCGTCGCCTCCCGGACTCTCCGGAGCTCCTGCGGATCCGAGTCGTACAGCCAGGCCGCCTCTACCGCCTGGAATCCGGCCGCGGCGGCAGCGTACATCCGCTGGCTGACGTCAGGCAGCTCGGTGAAGAGCCAGCTTAGGTTGGCGCAGAACCTGAGCGAAGGCATGGCGTAAAAGGTTTGCACAGACGTGTATATAAAGTTGAACTGTGATGGACTTTCGCTCGTCAAGTTAGCGGAAATGTCGCAAAGCGGAAGTGAAGTAGGTAAATAAAAAGTTCACGTGACTTATTTGCATAATGTAAAATTATACAGTACATCTATACCAATATAGATTGAACTACTGTAAGTACATATAAGGTTTAACTGTCGCCTTTTAGCTTTTTAATTCGAAGTCTTCAGAAGTACCTAGCGCTCACAAGTCATGCGCAGTTGTCCCGTGACTACTATGCTAGTGTTTTTATTACAAAATGTTTTATTAGGCACACCGTCCAGCATAAAAAATAGAAAATGGCCGTCAGACGTTTGCGTTCAGATAATTCAATGATGGGATCATTTGTGCGTTGGCCATCTTAACTTTGCTATAAAATTGACTTTTTTGGTTTGGAAATTATCCCAAGGTTTTTTTCCCTTCCCTTTCCAGTTACTGAAGCAAAAACCACGACGAGAACTTGTGGAAAACGTCCGCCGCCGCCCTGTAGCCTCCCTGGCGGCCATGTTGGCAGGAATCGTCGCGGGGGTGTAATCAACTGGCAGCGAGGAAGTAAATTAGCGCACGCTCTTGCTGTCGTGACCCCCTCGGAGGCTGCGTTTGTTAATTAGTGGTTCAGCTGACGGCGCCCCCTGAAGGTGGCATGCAATTGTAACTGTAGCTGGCGGCCGGACAGCGTGTTGGTCGGTGCCATCTATGAATTTGAAACAAGCTCCGCCCACTGTGACACCAAAGGGCGAGCAACACATTTTGTGGACATGTTGAGCTCATGATGTCTATTATAGTCTGTTCTAAGTAGTCTGTGACGTTCCCGGGTTCCGTCCCGGCCCGCCCGCAGACAGCAGACCCAAAAGTGGAGCTAATTAGACACATCATACAACTGGAAGGAAAGGTGAGAAAACGCAACAAGTTTAGGGGGGGAAAGAGGTTGCGTGTAAAAAGCACTCCACATGCAGGAAGAGGAACATTGTGCAGTCACTGGGACGCTTCCATGCCATCTGCCACTGGAAGTCCACCTTGAGAGAATAAGGCTAATATTAGCAGCATGCATCCTAGCCTGGAGGGGGGGTGCCATCTGCTGCCTTGTTCGACATGAGGGGCGAGGATGGGAGGGAGGCTTGATCGCACAATGTGTGCGTAAATGCTTAACATGTGGACTGCCACCTCTCCCTGTCCTTGCTATGCTGCGTGTGGCAGTATGCACTTTGTGCACAATGATGAATCAAGTATTAGTATTAATTTTGAACGATTTGAAAACTTCATCTTATCGCGCTAGCATCAACCTCGAGTCTCCTCGTCTTAAAGTAAAAATGTGACACAAATGGAAAATATAAAGCATCGAAATCTAATTTACACGATGGAACAATAGGAGTTTGTTTTTAAAATTGCTTTTAATCAGTGTTGGATGTAGAAGTAATGTATACAATCTGCAACAACACAATTAACCTTTTACTTTTTAAATTGTTAGTACAATAATAAATTATTTTTTTAATTACCTAACCCTTCTTAAACCATAAACCAATAATTCAAACCTATTAAAATTTCTAGAAGTGATGCCTTTTTTATTGACGTGCTAGAACTGAACTGTGAAAAGCTCGTCAGCCAATCAGCATCCTCCCGTTGCGGATTCTACGGAAAGAACCGAGCGAGGCCGAAGTCTGCCGATGGCAGCGAGCGAGTGTACGCATGGAGCTTGTCTTCCAGAGAGGATGGTGGACAGTCGGAGAAGACTGAGCTGAGCGGAACCACCGAACACCACTTGAAGAGGAGAACCGAGCTGGATTTACTTTTTGTCTTTTTTTATTCCTCTTAATTTTCATTTTATGGTGGACTGACGCACGAGAGGAAGTGGAGCTGTTTTTTTTTATTTTTTGGAGCAGGTTACATTTTTTGATCTTCTGGTCCGGACCACCTTAGCCGGCCCTCCAGGAAAATGGTGAGTGTGCGTGTGTGTGTGTGTGTGTTTGTGTGTGCACGTGGCGTGCACGTCATGACACCTGTGTACGAGCCTGGGGCGTGCACGCCCTGCTCCAAATCAATAGATGTGTCAACATGACTGAACAAAATAGATAGTTTATTGCAGGAAATACAGCAGCTACATTTATAGACAGTGCAGTACCAAAAATAATAAAGTTGATGTTTCAATGTTATTCATGAATGAGATGCTAAACTTAATTGGTTGCACAGATAAAACATGCCTGACTGGAGAAAAACAGTTTTATAGTTCATCAGCTAGGAGAGTCATGGAGGAGGCTTTTCTTCTTGCCTCCCATCTTCAAAAAACTGCTTTATTTGAATTCAGTGTCAATTACACCATAGGATAACACATTATATAATAGCAATCGTCTGTTCCAGTGTCAAACTGCACAGCAATTTTTATTAAGTATACCGGCAGTGCTATAAATACCATGAAACAGTGTTAATGGTGTAGAACAGGGGTGTCCAAACATTTTCACCAATAGCCACATAGTGTATAATTACAGGATGCAAGGGCCCCTTTGATATTTTGTAAAGCAACACATGTGGCTATAGCTAAAAGTTACTCTCTGTATTGCATGTCAGCTTTGGAAAAGCCTATCCAGTGCTCTCTTTTTCCATTTTTGCTAGGGTTTTTTTTTTCAAATATCAATTTTCTTTTCATAATATTATGAGTTTATTCCCATTTGTTCGTTTTCTATGCCGCTTAATCCTCATTAGCAAGGGTATGCTGGAGCCTATCCCAGCTGACCCTGGCAGCCAATCACAGGGCACATATAGACAAACAACCATTCACACCCACATTCATACCTATGGACAATTTGGAGTCAACAATTAACCGAGCATGCATATTTTTGGAATATGGGAGGACTAAGCCAGAGTATCCGGAGAAAATCCACACAAACTCCACCCATTGAGAAATTGGAACCCAGCTCTTCTGTGGCTAACATGTTAACCACTATTTTGACTTTATTCCTATAATACTAAACTAATAACATAACTAATTTTCAGTTGCCATGAGTCTTAAAAAATATTCTTTAATACTTCAATTGTACGGTAGTAAAATTATATTATTTTTCCCCGTAACATTATAAGGTTATTCTTGTGAAATTGTGACTTTATTCTGGTTAGAATACAACTTTTTTTCTGTTAGTATTGTGAATATATTCTCATTCTCATTTTCTACCGCTTTTCCTCACGAGGGTCGCGGGGGGTTCTGCCAATCGGCCAATCACAGGGCACATATAGACAAACAACCATTCACACTCACATTCATACCTATGCACAATTTGGAGTCACCAATTAACCTAGCATGTTTTTGGAATGTGGGAGGAAACCGGAGTACCCGGAGAAAACCCACGCATGCACGGGGAGAACATGCAAACTCCACACAGAGATGGCCGAGGGTGGAATTGAACCCTGGTCTCCTAGCTGTGAGGTCTGCGCACTTGTTTTATTTCATCTTCTCATAATTATGACTTTCATTCCCATAATGTTTTCACTTTATTCTTGTAACATAACTTTTTGCGCAACTTACGTCTTTATTGATTGTTGTGTTTGTTTTTCATATTACGACTTTAAAAAATCTTTATGCTACTACCACATTATTTTGCCTCATGATGATTTGATACTATTGTCGGAATTACAACTTTTTCTCATTAGATTGCACCTTTTTTCTCTTAATATTTTGACTTTATGTAAAATTAATGCAGATTCTTGCTCCTTTTGTGTGTTTTCTTGTTAGTTTTATTTTTAGAATATGTTGTAACGGCGGTCGAGTGGTTAGCGCGCAGACCTCACAGCTAGGAGACCAGGGTTCAGTTCCACCCTCGGCCATCTCTGTGTGGAGTTTGCATGTTCTCCCCGTGCATGCGTGGGTTTTCTCCGGGTACTCCGGTTTCCTCCCACATTCCAAAAACATGCTAGGTTAATTGGTGACTCCAAATTGTCCATAGGTATGAATGTGAGTGTGAATGGTTGTTTGTCTATATGTGCCCTGTGATTGGCTGGCCACCAGTTCAGGGTGTACCCCGCCTCTCGCCCGAAGACAGCTGGGATAGGCTCCAGCACCCCCGCGACCCTCGTGAGGAAAAAGCGGTAGAAAATGAATGAATGAATGAATGTTGTAATAAAAGTGCAATGTAATGTATGTAATAAAAACAAAAACAGCTATCATCACAAATTGCTCCAGACCGCACTTTGGGCACCACTGGTATAGAATGGGAGTTAGCATATAGAGATGCTAGAGTCTTCCGACTTTGAATGTGACACAACTTTCTTTCTCTGTTCTTCTTCCCTTAACAACCCTTTTGGACAGTCATGTTTTTCTGTGTGAAAAAGCTCAAGAAAAAGTAAAATTGTAAGGTTCCTCTTTACCTTTCTGTACAGTCAGCTGTGTTTTTATTTTAAAATGTTGTTGACACTGACATTGAATCATTTCTGAGGGTGTCTGTGCATTCATTTGCTAATTAGAAATGTAGCCGTGTGCGCTGCAGAGTTGCACTGTGCTGTAAACACTGAATAATAGGGGTGTAAAGGTTACTATAGGGGTCTTATTTCATATCTACAGGGCTTTACTAATGTTAAACACCACATTTAGAAAGTCATTATGTGGTTTTCTATGCTCTGTGAAAATATTCCATTTATTAACATTAGAAAATCATTTAACACGGCCGGGTCCGCAACCAATGAACCGCTATAAACGAGTGGCGTGTGCATTCAAAATGCTAACTGAAAGTGTGCAAACTGAAACACGGCCTTTGCTGAGAAATGAGCATTAGCTGGAATTGAAGGACTCTGCAACCGCTTTAGACTTGATATTTATGGGGGTATTGTGTGTATTGCAGCACTGTAAAGTGGAGCGTGCCTCGTCTTTTATTGCACTTTTACCAGCGAAGCGCTCCATCATGGCCGCCTGGCCTTGTGTTTTGTGGCCAGATGATGAAGGAGGCTTCGCTTCACAGAGAGGATGTAAACACTCACCGGGGGGCCATCGGAGTGGTACAGCAACAAACTTTTAAGTGAAGTTAGCATGCTAAAGTACATCTACGCTAAAGTAGTCTTCCATGAGCAGGAGGACGCAGCAGGCTTGGCTCTCATCCATCATTGTTGTTGGGGTCGTCCTCAGTTTGTCCCCTTATTCATGAGCTCCCGCCCCCCCCCACCCCACCCCAGGCAGCGGTGCTAAATGGATCAGAACCAGACAACAAGCAGTGGACAAGTGTACTGCTGGCGGGGAGGAGAGTTCAAGTTTACTTGGGCGCTAGATTGTTAAAAGATACGCCAGTGAATTTATGACACGCCATGTTGTTTGGGACCCGTCGGCTCCAAGATTGTTTTTTAAGTTGGAGCCCTCACTCCACATTCATTCATTCATTCATTCATCCTTTGGACGATTAAGATGCTGACACACATGCTTTTGGAGCAAGCCCAGATTCAAAGCCAGAACAACCTGGCTGTGAGGCAGACATGCTAACCACGACTCCACCGTGTCGCTCAGACCCGCTGTGATGTCAGAATGTAAACTTTTATCTTCCTGTCCATCAAAGCCGCTGCTTCCTGCAGTGATGAGCCGCTGTGAGGCTGCAGCTAGGCCGAGTGTGGAGGAATACTGATGAACCCGAGCTGCTCCCTGACCACATGTCTCGCTAATGAATGCAGAGTCCCTGTAGGACCATTCACTGCATGCACGCTCTGCACCGGACTCTTTTGACTTTGACCCGGCATCATCCTACATGCTCAGAGTCTCCTCTCTGAGGCCACCATGCACATCTCTGAATACATTTTATCTTCTGGGTTAAAAAGAACATGTCCATCTATACTTTTTAAAGTCCCATTTTCTACCATGTGGAATTGCACCATTCATGCCTAATTTCTAGATATATTGTACATCAGGGGTGCTCACACTTTTTCAGCATGCGAGCTACTTTTAAAATGACCGAGTCAAAATGATCTACCCACTACAAAAATGCAAAACATCTATTTATTTTCAAATGTATTGAGGATTATTTGTACGTACAATGTATGTTGATGTACCTTACATAACCAAATGAGCCAATATTGCAAAACACACATAATTAACTATTAACATTTTTTGTAATTACCTCCACATTACTCCACATTTCCCTTCTTTGGTACTGCGATGGTAGAATGGCATATGAGGCAAACGCACTTCGAAAAAGACATTGTGAAAAAAAAGTCCACCTCCCATTCCGTATGGAAGTGATATGTTTTTGCCTTTTTACTTGGTCCAGCTCCTTCACTCATTTTAGTGACCATAAACTTTAGCGAGGGCTTGAAATCTGACGCAATTCGCCGACTAGCTTAGCACTTTGCATCGTTGTTTACGCATGAGCCGTGACCTAAATGTCAAAATTCAGTTGTCATCTGACTGATTGTCCTGTATGTCAATCAAGTAACGGGGATGGATGATAGGCTGACATCGTAAGTTCTGTTGCACTTAGAGACGTTGTTTGATTTGATTGGTCGCCCGAAGGGCAACATTCAGTTGTCATCTGAATGGCTGCCCTGTATATCAATCAAGTGACGGCATTGATGCTGGGATGATATTTTTTTAATGTCACGCCGCGATCGACCAGCGATCGACCAGTACCACCTCCGCGATCGACCGGTAGATCGCGATCGACTTAATGAGCACCCCTGCTGTAGATGAATAACTTAATGGTCACTTTCAATGACTGTATTGAATGAATTGCTTAATATCATTGAATGTGGTATTTTGGGGTATTATTGTGCAGTTGTTATTGTTGATTATTGATGATATGGACCTTTGTTCCTTTTAGCTTGCTTCCTTGTTTTTTGGAGGGTGAACTATGTGAAGATGACCGGCGTGGTGGTGTTATTCCTGATAGACATCCACATCCAACCCTTTTCATTGTAGAAAGTTGGTCACCTGTTGCTCTGCTGAAGTAACATCTTGGTGACCTTTGTGTAATGTGGATCATCTATTCTGCACATCATCCCTGATATAATACCATCCTTGCAGGCATTCATTTTCTCTTCCAGCCCATCTTCATTAATCACTTCCTTGACTTTGTGTCGTCTTGCAGTTTTTCCCCGATCTCATTCAGCCTGCCTTCCATGTCCTTCAACTTCATTGCTACGTCTTGTAGACTAAATGCTTCCTGGCTTTCCTCCACATGCTTGTCCAATGTGTTCGCTGCAGCTTTTCATTTTGTTGTTGGTCAAAGTGAAGCCAGCTCTGGGGACATTATGCGCTTGGAACATCATTACAAAGTGACTTTTTCA
The DNA here is from genome assembly GCF_030265055.1 of Doryrhamphus excisus. Taxonomy (NCBI): domain Eukaryota; kingdom Metazoa; phylum Chordata; class Actinopteri; order Syngnathiformes; family Syngnathidae; genus Doryrhamphus; species Doryrhamphus excisus. The sequence continues at coordinate 24,287,347 of NC_080470.1, forward strand.
TGAACTTGTCTTCAGTGCTGTGTTGCTGGTGTAAGGAGGTCCTCCTGGTCTTTTCATCACATGCAACAACTGTCCTTTTTGGGACGTGTTCTTGAGTGTGTGCTGCTGGTGGAGGTTCTTGCTCCTGAGGAGGTGATGAATCACGGCCATATGTTTGGGACGTGATATGCTCGCCGCTCCAAGCTGAATAATGAGAGGCAATGCAATGCAGGGCGGGGGCGGGGGAAAGCGATGATGTTGGCTCCGCTTTTCCGAGAGCGTCACGTCCTTCATGGCTGCTGCCTCTGCGGCGGTCTGGCCTGGACTCTGACGGGATGTGACCCGCTGAGCCTGGCCCAGTTCTAGACTCTAACAATCTGCCGCTCCCCTGGAAGCTCGATGTGTTCGTCCTCTGAGGAGGTAAACAAACTGCTTCGCAGGGAAACCGTCCGTCCATGAGAGGGCGCGTTCTGCTGATGTGACGAGACAAAATGTTGCTCATCGTGTGTTTTTTTTTTTTTTTTTTTTTGTGGAGAGTTTTATTGTGAATGTTCATGCAGCACTGAGCTGGTTTAGTGGCTTGCTCGTTAGCCCGTCCTCACGAGCTGACTGCTAATGATTGTGCAGATAAGTCTTCAAAGTGGGACTGATGGCGCTTACTAACTGGATTTGGAGAACCTTCACAGGCTTCACTCACGTTGTGGGTCACCGTGATCCCATTAGAACAATACATTTTTAAACACAATATGTCCCCTAAAAGTCCCCCTTTTAACTCCTCAGCTCACCATACTGAAAGCAGGCACCATTGGTGAAGCAGGTACTGTAAGGTATTTGTAGATCCCATATCACATATTCGTGGTTAGGCATTGGCTCCCCTGTAGAGTTCACTGACGGTGAGATTCATGACTGGTGAGGCACTGGTGAGACTCTTTTGGAGTTTACATAATCAGCCCCCCAACATTTGAATAATTACAGCCCCCCAACATGCTCCGAATTCAACCAAAGTCGTCAAATTTTTTTGTGCTACGTTTGTGCTGTTTTGTGCAGTCAAAATTAATGTTTGTGCTGCTTTTGTTTTTGAGTTATTAACGATTTAAGTTTTGGCCTATTACTGTTGGACTCCTTTGGTAGAATTCGGAGCATGTTGGGGGGGGGGGCTGGGTGACCTTTGGTTGACCTATGTAATAAACTGTAATTATTCAAACACTAAAGCAGCAAAAACATTCATTTTAACTGCACAAAACAGCACTAATCTAGCTAATAATTATCACTAATAAAAAAGTGACACTTATTTTGGTTCAATTTGGAGCATGTTGGGGGGCTGGTTATGTAATATTAAAAATGATATATAATGTATGGTATATTAAATATATTCAATCGTTAATAACTCAAAAACAAAAGCAGCCCAAAAGTTAATTTGAACTGCACAAAACAGCACAAACGTAGCACTAAACAAATGAGACTATTTGACCAGCGTTTGAGTGAGTTGGGATCATTATCCTTGCTAATCCAACAATAAAATAGAATAAAATAGAACATAGAAATGTCATACTGGAGGCACTTGCAGTACCGCTGCATCCTAAAAGAGCGGGGGCGTGCGTGAGCTGGAAGGTACTTGTTGCTGCTGTCTTTCCACAGAGGAAAAGCCAGCATTTTTTGTTTTTTTTTTCCATCTGAAAGCTGAATGAATGAATTTGACTTCCAAGACGGAGGTTTTTAGACCCAGACTGATCAGGAGGTCAACAAAGTATCAGAACTTTTCCGGGAGAAGGAATGGCTGCATGTACTTCATATAGTACACATAAAAAGGTCAGAACAAAAATGTTTTTCAGTTCATAAGAAAATCAATAAATGGGACTAAGAATTATATGAAAAGAGTTTTTTTTACACAGTTGTAGAAAGTCTCATGGTATATTGTATTTTGAAAACTGCTTCCACAGTGGGAAAATCCAAAAACGCCGGCTTGTTGATGTCACCGATCACATGACTCACCTCAGTCACCATTGTCCTGATATTTTGTAGTCTTATTCTCTGTAATATTGATTTTATTAATTGATTTATTTATCGCTTTTGTATATTTTGCACCACTGGTCACTAATTATTTTCTCTACCTTAAATTATAGTTGGGGTATTTTTGTTTGTTGTTACTGTACCAAAATGTTTTGATTGTGCTGTCCCCAGGGGAAAAAAAGAATGCTGCTGGATCCAGCAGAGGGCGCTGTCTCACAACCCAATACACTCACCATTTTCCAGCAGGAAGACGCTTTGGCAAGACGGGATGTGTAAAACTGAATTTGAAATGAATTTAATAAGTGTGAGAGGCATATGTTTGATCCATTTTTATGGGTGTGTCAATTATTGGCATTAACTGTCATGTTTGTCCTTGGTCATACGTGTAACATGCTAATGTTAGCTCAGCCTGTTGCTGTTGTCCTTGCTTTGGCCGTTGCAGTTTTATACTCCAGTCTTCACTTTGCTGCACTTTGACTTCGGTCTCAGTAAAGTTGACCAGGAAGTAAATACAGGAGAGCTTCATTCTCTATTGCTGTTGGTTGTAATTGCTGTGTTCAATGACGCATGGTTTCCACTGTTTCCTCCAGGTAGATTCAAGCTAAAAGCAGCATTAGTGCCCGATGTCCTGCTGCCACTTTAATTAGTCATGTTTGACACTTGGCTTATTATTCTCCTGCGTCTCAGCGTCTTAGTCCGTCTGTCTCGCGTCCCTTTAGTTGGACTTTAACAAGGTCTCCTGAGCGTCTCATTGGGCCACATTGACTTTTTAAAGCTGCAAAGGCTTTCAGCTGCTCGGTGCAGCGTCCTGACTGTAAAACAGGGAAGGCTCATTCAGACAGGATGACAACAACGCTGTCAGAGAGGTGTTCATTTTGCCTTTTTATTATTTATTACAGTCTTTTTCCATTGTTTTTTAGCTGCTTGACACGGTCGAAATATATTAGGAACGGTTGTCGGCACAATAATAAACATATTGCTTACCTCATGAAGTGGAAAGTGCAGTTCGCTTGTTGGAGCTGAGCTGCGGAGACAAATGACACAATGTGAGCTATGTGTGTGTGTGTGTGCGCCTGCAGACACAGTGGTTATGGAGACGGTGAAAGTGTAGCAGCTTTTGGACCAGTAGGAGGGAGGCCATCACTGTGCTGACACTGCACTTCATCACAGCACCCGAAGAGAAGACACACACACTTCTGCATGCTTTTGGCTGATTGTGAACAGGCATGGTGAGGACAAACTGGAATGTACATGCACTAACAAGAGCTTATTATATGTGCATACTGTGTATGGACAACATGGAGAAATTATAATTTGTGCAAACCTGCTGTTTCCCATACATCTATTTTTGGCGTCTGGGCCTCGTAAACACATTATAATAGGACTGTCTCTGAATGTAGCTTGTTGTTCCAATTCTGTACAGCAGATGGCATCACAACTCTGCTCACCTCAGCTCTGCCAGAGAAGAAGAAGATGTAGCAGAAAAGATCAGTGTTTTCATTCATTCATTTTCTACCACTTTTTCCTCACGAGGGTCGCGGGGGTGCTGGAGCCTATCCCAGCTGTCTTCGGGCGTAAGGCGGGGTACACCCTGGACTGGTCGCCAGCCAATCACAGGGCACATATAGACAAACAACCATTCACACTCACATTCATACCTATGGACAATTTGGAGTGGCTAATTAACCTAGCATGTTTTTGGAATGTGGGAGGAAACCGGAGTACCCGGAGAAAACCCACGCATGACCAGGGAGAACATGCAAACTCCACACAGAGATGCCCGAGGGTGGAATTGAACCCTGGTCTCCTAGCTGTGAGGTCTGTGCGCTAACCCCTAGACCACCGTGCCGCTCAGTGTTTTCAACTTTGTTGAAATTTGTATTCCTCAAATGGAGCGGGTTTGGAAAGCTAATGCTATAGGTTTGTTTCTACGTTGCTATGAGAAATCATTGCACCCAAGAAGGTTGCAGTTAGTACAAAATACTGTACTACATGTCATCATGGATGTACCTGTTACTACACGGTCACAGCATGGATACAAAACCACCGAATGTGGCTGGAGCTTTTGATTTTTCTAGGCAGAATAGGTGTGTCCCATTACGTGCATTCATTACCTGCCTCTTTTTAGCTGTTTTCCTAGAGAACACACAGAAAAGAGTCAAACATATGTGTTCTGTGTACGATGGGCAAAATTCCCCAAATTTTGACACAGTCTAGTTGTATGCAGATAGAAAGAAGTAGAATGTGTCTTCACTTTAGACTCAAACAATGTTCTTGTTTGTGACCTTCAAACTAAAGGAACGTTTTTGATGATATCCCAGAAAAGAAAGTTTGATGTCGATGCTGAGGTCTCGGGCATGATTGAGGGCAGCAGGAGTGTGAGCCCGCAGGAGGCGACCTTTAGACAAAGCTGTCGTTATCCTCTGATCAACACAGTCGGTGTTTGTCATCACAGCCAGGAAATGTTAATGCTTTGCAGGAAGGAGAAGGACACTCTGTGCGAGACAACATGGCGGCCGGACCACGTCACCTGATCAACGTCAGCGCTAGCCCCACTCAGACCTGCCATAAGACCGCTTGAGAGTGGGCATCCACTGCGGTAGGCGCTGTGCACTTTTTCTGCCTCGTCGCAGTAGTCATTGGTTTACGACTTATGTAAACAAGCCAGCATTATCTGACATTTACCAAAAAAAAAAACAAAAAACAATATAATACTTCGGTACAGTGGAACCTCGGGTGGCATTCACACTGGTTAACGGGTTTTTTGGCTAATGTTGAAAATTTCTGCCACAATTTTGCCTGGGTTTGTGTGCGTTCTGTGGTTAGTGTACAATATGGCGTGCCTGAATGCATTTACCAAGCCATGGAGACAATTATGATGCCTCATGTTGTTACCATTTTACACCAGGAGATGGCGGGCATCTGTAACTTCAATCTGAGCAACATTTGTGGCCTTTTTTTCTATGCAAAGTTTTTAGGAATTTAATGAGTTTGAACCCCATGTGCTGGCGAGTCTGCTTGTCCACAAGCAGCACATTTTGTAGCCGATACTTTGTTTCATGGATGCTTGGGGTTTCACTGAGCTGACAGTTTGTCACTGCTTTGGGGGCGGGGCGGATGGCTCAGGAGCCCCTGCTGCTCATTAGTGAGAACACAAACTGCAGATCAATATTTAAGTCTCCAAACACCAGAACACAGCGACATCAGAAAAAGTAACAAGATTTATCAGTCGTCGCTTTTGAGGAAATATGTTGCTAAGACGGGCGGCACGGTGGTCTAGGGGTTAGCGCGCAGACCTCACAGCTAGGAGACCAGGGTTCCATCCCACCCTCGGGCATCTCTGTGTGGAGTTTGCATGTTCTCCCCGTGCATGCGTGGGTTTTCTCCGGGTACTCCGGTTTCCTCCCACATTTCAAAAACATGCTAGGTTAATTGGCCACTCCAAATTGTCCATAGGTATGAATGTGAGTGTGAATGGTTGTTTGTCTATATGTGCCCTGTGATTGGCTGGCGACCAGTCCAGGGTGTACCCCGCCTTACGCCCGAAGACAGCTGGGATAGGCTCCAGCACCCCCCGCGACCCTCGTGAGGAAAAGCGGTAGAAAATGAATGAATGAATGTTGCTAAGACGGTTTGAAATGTTGCCAGATGTAGCCACAAAGTCGCCAAGTTGGCAACACTGACCGGGACCTCCGTTACGTCTATGATGTCCCAACCTTTGACTCTCAAAAACCATATTTTTGTAGTTTTACATGCATGAAACAATTCTAAATGCATACAAATAGGCTTGGGTATCGTTTTAATTTTAGCAATTCCAATTCTTTTCAGAGGTCGGGTCATAAAAAGTTTGCATGGTTTAAATCAGTGCACTAACCAAAGTTCTTTGATGAAGTATTTTTTTTTATCATATGACCTTTTTTATGAATTACTTATTAATTACCATGACTTTCTCACAGGCCTATTAATAACAGTAATAACTATCAAACCATTGAAAATGAACATAAATGATTAGACTCTTTATACAGGAGCACATGTTCACAAGTGATATTTATTTTTGAAAAGCTTATGAACAAACAGTGACATTTATCTTGATGTTTGTGCCTGAGAGTGTTTTATGATGCAGAACGGACAAAGTGTAACTTAACCATGTTACTGAGTTCCAACCAATCTGCATGGAGGAGGTTGGTGGTTTGATCTAGAATACATCCATCCATTTTCTGTAGCGCTTATCCTCATGAGGGTCGCGGGTATGCTGGAGCCTATCCCAGCTGTCTTCGGGCAAGAGGCGGGGTACACCACCCTGGACGGGTCGATTTTAGAATATACCGCTTTTGTAAAACAAACTCTCTTCAATGCAATAGTAATTTATTGACGGTCCCTAGTATGTGTGTGTGGGGGGGGGGGGGTGATTAACTTCTGTTTTGGTTAGAGTTGGACCTTCTGGAACAAATTCATGACGCTAACCAAGGTTCCACTGTACGCTAAGCATACTTTGTTCCTGAGGGTGTGAATTTTGAGAGTAGTGCTGTCCTATATCCATTACTGCAGTATTACTGCTTCCACTTGAGTTAGCCCCTCCCCTTGTGCTATGAAGCCAAAGGTGGCGACTATAGAGGGTGGGTACTGACTGCACTGCTTAATGCCGTAATTCGCAGTGGAACACATTTATGCACCGAAAATGCAAAGTGTAATTATGGCTGTACACTGATTGACACACGCCGCATGCGAGGGGTCTCCCTCCATCACCATCACCATCACCGATGCACAGAGACTATGTCTAAGGCAGTGTCACGTAGCTGCCACGCCCAAAGCCTGACCACTCCCACCAGCTGACCACGCCCTCTATTATGCTGCTTTCATGTGACTTTTGACCCTCAGAGTTCATGTTCTCAGCAGTGACTCATCCACAGTAGAAACGTGAGCTGGTGGCCTTTGGAAAAATGCTTTTGTGCTTTTGTGTTGAAATGGATATGATCCCCGTTGCACAACCACAGCACCCCCACGCGCTAACACACCCTGCAGATGGAGAAAACACTTATGAATTATTGTTGCATTATTGTGTTTGTCCAATCCACATGGGCATCAAATTACACTTGATATTAAGTATAAAGAAGTCAAAATCACCCATCCATAAAAATGGTGTCCACGACTTGGCTGCAAAGCATACATTGATTGGCGTTAGCATCACTCCTGCATGACATGTATCAAAGTGGCATACATAAAGACAAAGACGATCGTAGCACTTACTACTTATTCAATACCTTGCTGTGATGTCATCATCTGTGATGCTCACGGCCACCGGGGGCAGTGGTGTGCAGTGAGGTTCATGACTGGCAGGCCACTGACTCCTTTGGAGTTTTTTTAATATTAATACAGATTGCTCATTAAGTCATTAAGTGGAAAAATAATAAATAAGCCACTGTCACAGTGGCTTCAGGACTTGCAGGGTTAAGGTAAATGTAATCTAAGGTAACATCTCAATGTTTTGCGTCTTTACTACCACTTAGAGACCAGAATATCACTTATAGTCAAACTTTCAATATGTTTTAATTCGGGCTGTCAATGGATTCAAATATTTGATCACGTTTAATCGCATTTGTCCATAGTTAAGTCAGAATTAATCACATTTAATCGCAGATAGAAATAAGTTTTTATCTATAATAAGTCGTGGAAATCTTTGTGGTAAACGATTCGATGTACAACTACAACGATCATTTTATGAAAAGTGGTATCAATTTTGGAACTATGGGCCATTATTTAAAACAATACAGTCGGCAAGCATATTTTTGTATGACTATTTTTCTTTATTATTACCATATTAGCTCTTATCTTGCTCACAAACATTCAGCAAAAAACAAAACGTGAGCAAGTGAGACCTCTCACACTGACAGACATGTTTTTTTGATTACAGTGTCGGCTCAAAATAAGATTTGTTTATTTATGATACTGGTTTTAAATTCTAAATGTTTGAGTAAAAAGGCCTATTTAGGAACATTCAGAAAGGATTATTAAAGATTTGCCTCCATGCACCTTTCCATCCATGCATCCATGCAGTTTTAAGTATTTTCATTTGTACCTTTCCTTCATGAAATATACAAATGAAAATACCTAAAACATAGGGTAATAGTCATAAAACATTTCATCAAAATACATAGAAATGAATCATTGTACTACAGTAAATATTTTATTACAATAGTGTAACTATTAATTAGAAATCCCACAGTTTTTGAATGTTTAATACGAGCTGTGATTTGTTCTTTCATTGAATGCACCATCTACCGTTCTCCGATGCACAGACGGATGTATGAATGTATTCTTTTTCTTTCTTTCCATTTCTGCTATTTGTTCCAGCGTGTGGCTACAGAGTTACCATGCGTCAATCAAACTACGGTGTAGGCTGAGGGTCAAACAGGAGAAGCGCACGTTATTTGCGCGTCAGAAAAAATGGAAACTTAACATGTTAACTTCGACAGACCTAGTTTTGACTAATAAAAATAATAAATTAATCGATTAATTACTGAAAAACACAGATATAGCAAGCTAGCAATAATCAAACCAGGATATTGCAAGGGACCGCTGTCGTTGCCATTTCATTTCTTTCTTTGACTCGGCTCAATTTGAAATAAGAGTAGGCGATAGTGGATAATTTGGTATCGTCTGACGGCAAGTCAATTCTGTACCAGTATTGCCCGTACTGATACTGATACCAATCATTTTTATGTGAAAATGATTTTATTTGTCTTTAAATTGATGAATAAAACACAAGATAAAAACAATATTTGTATTGGTCCGGAAGACTGTGGAGCAAAAGTCCCGACCACCAGCCGCCATGACAGACCTGAAATGTGAACAGAAGAAGAAAGCTCACTTCCAGTGGAGCTGCGTTAGCGGTAGCGTGTGTGACATCCAAAAATGTGAATGTAGCAAATGTTAGGTTCTGACAGAAGGACTGTTGTGGTCCAAGGTTCTAAAGAAGGCCCGGATGGACCCTCACACAGCTGCTCTGTTTCCCGACAAACATCCCACCCCGCCCACCCTTTTCCCTGTCCTCCTGTCTGTTCCAGTGCTACCAGGTAGCGTGAGGGGGAGGAGCCGGTCTCACCTGGGTCAAACCTCCAGCACAGTTCCCACCACAGTCCCACCCGGCCCACCCTCACGGCTTGAAACCTGACACCTGTGACATCATCAGCGTTGGCGGGCTGGCTGCTCTACACTCTCAGGAGAGGTGAAGAGCAGCCACAAGCAGACGTTCTCCGCTTGGATCAATCACGCCTCCACCTGTGGATGAACCCAGCAGCACCCCCGCCCCCGTCTTACACCCCCCAGCCTGAAGGAGGAGACTTTTCTGGGCTTGGTGAGGGGATTGTTCTGTCTATAAGCTGAAGGCTACAGCAGTCTTCTTCCTCCGCCTCTGGACGTCGTCTTCTTCTTCATGTTGTGGACCTGTGCTGCAGGTGAGACGCCTGCTTCAAGAACTTCTAGTGCTTTCAAAGATGGATTTAGTCTGTGCAGGTCCAAGTTAGTAACTTTAAATTAGCAGGGAGGGGTTTGTTGAGTGACCCGGTCGGACTCTTTGACCCTGCTGCAGTCTAGCAGGTGTCTGGATCCACGTTGAGATGTTTAGTCAGGTGACCAACCTGCTAATGATGATGATCTCAGCCCCGCTCTGGAAAGTTGTGACCCAATCCATCCATAATCTTTCCTTTAGCATGAAGCTAGTGCTTGGTTTCGCTCACCTGGTGGCTACTTTGAACATTTTAAACTTTATTTGTAATAATGCTGAAATGTGCAGGATGCATGAGAAAAGAAAAGTGTTGCCGTGCTCTGGTGAGAAATCCAACACGTTGTTGAGCAAAAGAGTCCCTGGGGGGAAGTTTTAAGTTTCACGCAGCTGGGATTACGTCTTTGAGACCCAACTTCTGCTGAGATAGAAAGCACCCGGATCCAGACGGGAATGCCGACTGTTCCTGGTGTTCTCACTGCAGGAATGTGGAGAGTGTGAGATCCGCTTGTCTTTAATTTCATGCTTCATATTCATGACCTCACTCAGAAGAATAACAAACTTTTTGGCATTTAACTCGCAAAATACCTTCACAAAGTGTTAGCTTTATGCCTCAGCAGTTGAACACCACCCAGCGTTCTGGAGTTTTTACACTAAAAAGCCTTTTTAAATGTAAAGTTGGAGTAGAAGCATGGCTATTGGCACTTTTAGAAGCCAACAAGGAGAATTTGTATCGCTAGCAGTCAGATTAAGTACTACCGACCCTGAGGAATAGGAGTTTGAATAGACTGAAAAGAAGGATTTTTTTTTTTTTGTCGTCCCTTTCTACTTTGCGGTTCAAATTTCAGGGCTTCACTCTTTCACGGTTTAAAAAGATAGATTCATTCATAAATCTTGCTGTTCATTCATTCATTCATTTTCTACCGCTTTTTCCTCACGAGGGTCGCCGGGGGTGCTGGAGCCTATCCCAGCTGTCTTCGGGCGTAAGGCGGGTTACACCCTGGACTGGTGGCCAGCCAATCACAGGGCACACATAGACAAACAACCATTCACACTCACATTCATACCTATGGACAATTTGGAGTCGCCAATTAACCTAGCATGTTTTTGGAATGTGGGAGGAAACCGGAGTACCCGGAGAAAACCCACGCATGCACGGGGAGAACATGCAAACTCCACACAGAGATGCCCAAGGGTGGAATTGAACCCTGGTCTCCTAGCTGTGAGGTCTGTGCGCTAACCCCTAGACCACCGTGCCGCCTAATCTTGCTGTTATGTGATTGAATAGTTATATTTTTAGAGTTTTTTGTTATTTTGGAAGGACAGACGATGCGTTCAAAGAACTGAGTGCTACATAGTATTCTACATTGGTCACTAGGTGTCAGTAATGTTACTGTCATTTTTTGTGAGATAAACAAACCCCAGACAACAAGCTATTTATTGCACGGGGTTACGCTCCTTGTTACATTTCTTTGTTTGCGTACACATTTGGTATGGCTGCAATGCTCTCATCTTCCTCCGAGGTCTGATTTCCTTCGAGGAGGCATTTTTGTGATGCAAATATGCTACTCTTTTCAACGCATATTGTTTTGAGAAGCCAAACATCTACTTAAGTGGCCTCAGTAACTAACTATGTTCCTCTTCAATTTTGGTAAAAATCTACATATGGAGGATTTCAGCCATTTTTAATAAAGAGCGAGAGTTTAAAAACAAACACATTTGCCTTTAATTCTGATGTCATCCGGATTGTACTTTGCTATTTAGATTATTTATTTTTTACATGGACAGTTCAAATGAATGAACATTTCTGTCAGTTTGCCAGAGTCAGCCCATTGGCAATGTAGACATAAATCAAATCTCATCTCAGTATCTTTAAAATATCATATAATTAGCTTTTTGTCTGTGTACTTTTGGTATTATTATTGAAAATGCTTTATTGTTTTATCAGCATCCTAGATTGTTAAATCATACATTCAAAGCTCTTCACAATTGTTTTTTTTTTCATATAAAATAATGTGAATAGAAATCATCTGTTCCAGGGTCAAAACTATTGGCTTTGAGTGTACAGGCAATGCTAACTATTGTTTTGCATAATTCACTTGAAAAAAAAAAGACAAGAAAGAGGATGTCTTTGGATTTCCTCCTTTCCACCCTCATGTCACCTTTGACCCCTGCGTTGTGTTCAGGGGGGGGTCGCTGTGACGCGGCATGCTGGAATCTGAGCTGGGAGCAGGTTAATTGCCTCCCAGATTCCAGCGCTAATGGAGCTAATCCTGCTTTTGTGCAGCTGCTGCTTCCTGCTGGAGACAGCGTGTCAGCTGACGTGTAGTCCTTGATTAGCGCTCACCGTCGCCATGCTCCGACAACCACGTCCTTTATTACTGCATGCGTGAGTGTCATACAAGTGTAAAAAGAAGTGAAGTAATGTCAATAATATCAAATGTTAACTTTGCTATATAGAGTGAGGACGTGTATGGTGGAGTCTTTGACTGTAACGTTACTGCCTATATTGTTCTATATTGGCTGCTTGGTGTTTTTAAAAAGCTAAAGAGAAAGCAAATATCCTTTGATGCGCGTTGAACTGTGGTCTTGTGTGCCACAGCAGTTCTAGTCTCTGAGTTTTATGCCACTTTAGAGACCTATGGTTCCTCAGACTCTAATTCCAATTACTACACTGGCCCCATCGGCCACTTTGCCAGCGATTGGACTGTAATTAAAAATTGAATTCATTACTTTATTTGCATTTTATTGTGGTTCACGTGGCAACTACTCATAGTGGTTGTTGGTCCATCATTGCACATTTTTCTGCATTTCTAAGTACGGAAGTGTACCAACAGTAACAACAAGTCTCTGTCCTCAGCATCTTGTGGCTGCAAATAAAATCCTTCCAGGGTTTTCTGGATGTAGTGTGAAGCCTACATGACACTTAATGAGCGTCTCACCGAGTTGCTTGTCAATATGAAACACTGCTACAACACGTAGACGCCGAGGCTCCACTGCCAGTCACATTTAACCGTGTTAACGACAGGCGGGCACGAGGCAGCTGTCCACTCAGGAAGCGTCACCTTAAAGCCGTCCTGACTCTCTGTGGCCTCTGGCGTGGTCAAACATGGCTGCCGAGGAGCGGTGGCGCCCACACTGGAATGTGATAAAGCGCTAACAGCCTCCATGGAGACAACAGGGACAATAATGTGATGATGAGATACACACTGGCTAATGATGCTGTAATGACACAAGATGAAAAGTAGCGTCTTTTAGCTCAGCACTTAACTCCATCATACAGATTGGCAACATTTCTATTTGTCCCTATATGCAAAAATATATGTATATATATATATATGTAAAAATACTGTATTGCATATTGTCATGAATGCAGTTACAGCATTGGAGGTTTTTGGAGGTGTTTGAATAGCAGGCTTTGTATGCTGCATAAGTGTGTCCCATGTGTGCATTAATTACCTGTCTCTTCTGTCTCAGTTGTTTTTCTATCTTTAGAACAGACAGAAAAGAAAAAGACGTGTGTTCATGACTTACATGAGGATTGTGATTCCCCCCCAAACTGCAGTTTTCCTTTACGTACTTTGTCCCCTCTACATATTTTTAAAAGTAAATCTAGAATTTAGTTTTGGCGACTCCGAAATGAGGGTAGGTGAATTTTTTGACTGAAACTGGGTGAAAAAATGTATAGGTTAAAATATACAGGTGGTTACCAAACAGAATGACACACTTGCTCACAGTGCAACGAAATGAAAACACCACACCACACATGACTATAACTACGTGCTAGTCACGTAACTTAAACGTTATTTCTAAATGCCCGCAAGGCATGTTTGGTAGTCCGGCTGCAACAATATAAACTATGAAAAATTAATTACATATATTTGTTTTGCTGTTCATGTATTTTTACTCACTCACTTTGGGGACTTGGAAACAGGCATTTGAGCGTGTCCCTCACAGTGTCCTGTGGGGGGGGGGGCTCCTCCAGGAGTAAGGGGTTGGTGGCACGCTACTGTGCAATTCGGAGCAGGAGCCTCATTCGGTGAACGTTGGCCTATCCGCCAAGGCTGCCCTTAGTCACCCATTGTGTTTATACAGACATTTGTATGGACCCAGTTTCTAGGCGCAGCCTTGTCATCAAGAGGGTTCAGTTTGGGGACCTTAAGATCTCATCTTTGCTATTTGCAGATGATGGTCCTGATGGCCTCATCAGGCTGTGACCTTCAGCGTTCTCAGCTGCGTCTGCACTAATGCGGTCGCTGAACTGAACCGTCGTGGTGAAGAGAGAGCAGAACCGGAAGGCAATGATCTCAATTTGTACCCACCTTCACCTTTGGTGATGAGCTTTGCGTTGTGACCGATTTACGTTTCCTCTGTAGGGTGAGGAGTTTGGTCATTTGGGAGGAGCTCACATTGAGCTCACATCGAGAGCAGCCAGTTGAGGTCGCTAGGGCATCTCGTCTGGATTCCTCAGGACCGCCTCCGTGGTGAGGTGTTCCGGGCATGCCCAGCCGGGAGAAGGCCCTAGGGCACATCTAGAACACGCTGTAGGGATTATGTCTCACAACTGGCTTGGGAATGCGTCAGTGTCCCCCTGGTGGAACTGAAAGAGGTGTCGAAGGATTGGGAAGTCTGGGCTTCCCTACTGAGATTGCCGCCTCTGCAACCTGGTCCTGGGTAAGCAGAAGAAAATGGATGTTTTTATTACTCGTGCATTATGGGCAATTATGCAAATTGGGCAATTACATAATTACGTTATTACCCCACCAACCAACCACCCAGATTGCAGTCCTTTGGAAAACATTGCAGTTTGACCCTGGAACAGATGAATTCACTTTTGTATCCTTTCCTATGAGAAAATACATGTTCCTATTGCGTCTGGCTTGAAGTCCCAATGTTTGGTACTCAGTGTGTCCATGTGTTCTTGTCTGTCTCTACGTGACGCATGTTGGTGTGTTTGTTGTCGCGTTTGTTGTTGCGTGGTGTGTGGGCCTGCAGAGGTTCAAGGGTGGACGCTACAGAGGCCCTGGAGGAAATTGGGCTTCTGTGGCAGTAATTGGCTGAGAGATGGCTTTTAGAGGAACATCAATTATTCAGCTCAGCCAATCTATTTCCAAACCTCCTGCTGAACGAAAAAAAAAAAAAAAAGCCGAGTGAGAGCTGTGTGTGTTGTTGACTTTCCTGCCGGTCGCATGTCAAAACATTGTGGGCTTGTGTTGTCACAGACGTCTCATCTCTTTGTCTTCTCCTTCCTGACCAAGCTCTTAGTGTCACTGACTTTGCTGTGGAAATGGAGACACTTAAAGCAGCCTGTTTTATTAATAGTACTACATCTGAGCCAGACTTTAAAAACTTAATCTAAAAGATTCTTAGTTTTTTCCTGGTGTATTAAAACACAGTGCTTCACATTTTCAAAACTTTTTGTGACCGCCTTTTGGGGTCACTTTACAATAAGGTTCACAAAAATGTACAGTAGTTTACCGAGGATCTAATGACGAGCTGATGAGGAACTAAGTTACAGAGGCACTTACATTTAGAGTGGTTATTGAGGCACTAATGTGTAGGGGTTAGGGTTATGTTTCTAGGCAGCATTGCCGTTGTGATGTGGCTCAGTTAGAGCGCAGCACAGCACCGCTCCTGCAGCCAAGCGAGTCTTTGAATGCAGCAGTACATCCTCTCGTCTCCCGGGACTGCTGGGACATAAGTCAGAGAGTGCATCTTGCATGTTTCTTAGCACCCGAGGAGTCACGTCATGCTAGCCGGAGTTAAAACAAACAAACAAAAAAAATAGCACCTGCTCTTTGACTTTGGTTCACTTTGGACACAATCATTGATCAATGGTTCAAATCATTTCATGATCTTGAAAAATGTCCCAATCAAAATTATCAGCGAAACCTACCCTGTATTTACTTGGTATTGCATTGATACCAAAATTTGTAGTGTCGTCCACCACTAATGTAAACACTAATTACTGTACATACGTCAGTGTGATCACCCCTTGCTGGTGATGAACTGTAGTCGACAGATTGTTGTGATGTTGAGTCGGGTGATCTTCAGCTTGTGTGTTCCGTGCAAAAAGGTCACAATTGATCAGATGTGTTGTACTTTTCATCTTTAGGGGTGTGAGCGGGTTTCTCTTAATGACAAATTGATTTTTTTGGTTTCATGCTCGCAAGGGGATTGAGATTTATTTTGCATTAGGTTGCGTCGCGAAGATGAAATATTCACGGCGATGTCTTGCCTTGTAGATGCTTGCAATGTAAAACGCGTCTAGAGTGGTTATAGCTCTACTCTAGCAAGTTTGGCTGCAACTCGACTTCAGACTTTGTACTCTTGTGCTTTTGTTGCCTTGCTATTATATCGATTTGTTCAAATTTAGGGGAATTTTGTCATTAATATTATTGTTTTTACAGCCCACCCGACACCCCGACATGACATTCCCTCTCATGTTGTCGTCTCCTGGCAGGTGTCTCTTGATGACCGCGTGACGTTTTAACCAATCAGCAGCCTTGTGGGGACCAGAGAGAAAAGCGGGTGGTCGGTTGGAAGATGGTCAAAAGCTGCAGATGGCCACCTGATGGGGACGCTGTTCACCTCATGCTGCTACTGTTGGCTATGCTGGTCCTGCCATCGCACGCTGAGAGTCAGTATGAATGTAATATATACGCATAGACATACATACATACATACATGCATATCCATATAAACTACTTGAGCATCATTTCCCTGAGGGAAAGTTTCCGAGTAGCAGCAACACAGTGTGCAATATACAAGACAGCAAAGGTATAAACAAAACACAATAATATTTTTTTTGCTTTGTCTTTGGCTTTTCATGTGATTATACCCCGCCAAAGAAGGATACCAGTGATGTATGTACCTAGATGTATGTAGGACTGTACAGCACTTTCAGGACACTACACACAACATCATCTTAAAGGGACGATGAAAACAAACATCTTCTTCCCGCTGCTGTTTGTTGTCATGATAAAAACGTGTTGTTCATCAGGAGAGGCCATGTCGGCCAATCAGGAAGTACAAAGACCACCAAAGGCACTGAGCAAGTGGAGGCTGCGGGTCAGCAAGCAGCAGCCATGGGAAATAACTATCTTAATAATAGAATCCTCAGCGTCTCTGCTGCTAACTTTATTTTGCCGCAGCAAAGGCCAGCGTCTCCCTGCTGACCGTTGTTTCCACGGCAACGCGGCCGAGCAGCATCCCTGTGCTGAGAGAACACTCAAACGTAGCACGGAGATATGTTTTTAAGTGTTTGCCGGGCTTCCCTCAGGCATGCCCAGTTTCATCAAGTCCCCCGACGATCAGACGGGGATTTCGGGGGGAGTGGCGTCCTTCGTGTGCCAGGCCGTGGGCGACCCTAAACCTCGCATCACGTGGATGAAGAAGGGCAAGAAGGTCAGCTCGCAGCGCTTTGAGGTGAGACACAACGCACATCTTCACCTGGCAAGTTAGTACTTTTATTTTGTTCTTAAGCATTTATGTTCTTTATTTATTTTTAATTCTCTTTTAAACTACCACTTAGATTTTTTTTATTATGTGAAATGCATTATATATACATATAGGATGAATAAGTGGAGTGGCGGTGGTCTGTGGTTCTTGAACGTTCTCTCAGGTGTGTGTTGCTAGGCTGCGTGAGTGGGCGGGGCTTGGCATTGAATGTAATGCAAACCAGTTGAAAATGATTGTGTTTAAGAGCTTATCACATTCCGGGAGGCCTGGAAACAAACGTCAAACAGCCACCGATGAGATTTCACCATATTTCACCTTTTGTGGCAATGAAGAATGTTGTGAGCTAACGTGAGCGCAGGAATGCTTCTGTGATGACTGGTGTCACCTTTCACCGTAATCAAAGTTGATGAAGATGGCAATGATTACGGTGATACTTCAGCTTCTCGCCCCTGCTTGCTAATGAAAGTCATTCCTCTTAGCGTGAAGACGTGGCTCCTGTCATTTCGGGAATCAGGAATGTTCCTCCTGCTTTCAAACTCAGAGTGATGGCCTCCAAGTGCGGGGAGGGTGGGAGAGGGCATGAGGGGGGGGGGGGCTGCTACCTCCAGGAACAGAATGCACCTTCCTCATTAGTACAGGAATGTTCTTCCTCTGTGGGTCACACACACGTTGCATCCACGGCGGAAGTGCAACGCCCGATGCCCTGACCTCCTGAGGGTTTTAAGAACATTCTCAAAAGCCTCCACATAGCTGATGTCCACTCAAGCTCATCATGGGTCCACAAAACTTCCTCTTTGGGCTGCCCTCCACGGGGTGGTCCCTCAGTGGAGTGCCTCAGCTTCTTGAGATTCTGTTCAAGAAACCTCCACCAAGCCTTAAAATACGGGTGCCCACAGTACGGCCCGTGACATATACTAGAAATTGAACTAAATACGGCTCACATAAAAATGTCTTAAAAATTATGAAGGGGCCACCCAGTAAAAATGGATCTGCCCCAAAGAATGGCACCTCCGACTCCCTGTGACTCTTAAAGAATAGGTTCTGATGATTTGTCATGATGAAAACATGTATACTGGATTCAGTGTATCTAGAACAGTTTGTCAATCTGCAGGCGGGAGGGGGGTTACATGTCTGGGACCCAAATGACCTAAAACGTGCTTGAGTACTGTCGCAAAGAAATATCGATTGATTTGTTATTCTCCAATCCAGTAGGGGGCAATAATGCTTATGACTGTAAGTAACTTCCAGCTGCTAGAATGCCCACTGTCCTTTATAATTATAAAGATGTGTTTTTAGGTAAAAGTAAGTATTTTAGTTACATTCATACTTTGTTTTTTGTATACCACAGTTTGCCTCGGTTTTTGTACAATATTGCACAAAGCGAACTAGTCCATTTGCGTTGTGCTGTATCGTTCCATGAAATCGAGTGCCCAAACAAACTGTATGTTTGTTATTGAGTGCGACTGCGCAATAACGCACCATGGGGCCAAAGAAAGTTTTCAAGTGCCAGCAATCCGATCACAGTAAGAAACAGTAATCATTTCATTTTTATTTTAATTTGTTTATGAATTGTCAGACCTTTTGGAAGAAATGAATAAATGGAGGTACCATTGTAGTTTCATTTAATTTCCAAACCTTTTGATGATATCACCTCAAAAGTCAGAACCTATGATAACGTAAGAACCAGTCGTGTGTCCAGCTATTGCCCCTAGCAGCAATGCTAACGTAGGCTAACCGGCCCTGTCTCTCTCTCCACCGATCAGGTGATCGAGTTTGATGACGGCTCGGGATCCGTTCTTCGTATTCAGCCGCTGAGGACCCACCGTGACGAGGCCATCTACGAGTGCACGGCCACTAACAGCGTGGGCGAGATCAACACCAGTGCCAAGCTCACCGTCCTGGAAGGTAAGACCCAACCTGCCGACTCCTGACTTCTTTACACTCCTCTTCAGTGGTCATGTGATCCAGCGTTTATGTTCTGACGATGTACAACATCAGCATGTCAGGACTAGGAATGCGATGGTGGGGATTTCTCAAAGGAGTGTCTCCAGACAGATAGACAGGCGTGTTAGCGCCAAAGGCAACATGCATCCCAAACACAGTCATGTAATCGACAGTCTAATAGACAGACTAACAAGAGCCCGTACAGGCTGTTCCAAACCACTCAGGAACCCATTAGACTTCCTCCATCATGGAGGCCTGCGGCTCTGCAGCCTGTTGATGCAAACAAACACAAACACTCAGGGGGTTCCTTAAAAGTAACGATTGTGCTTCGTAGACGAATATTCAATGCATTGTGCGCTAATACTTCTCACAATACACCTCCTGACAGACACCCTTTGTCTTTGTAGTATTAGTAGTAGTTGTAGTAGGCTCATTGGCAGTAGTCGGCAGTGCTGTCTGACAAAGCCGAAAAGCGGGAAAAACCCTCAAACTGCTAATATAATGCTAAATGTGCATAGAATATAGATGAGTATTAGTTTGTTTGTCCATTTCAATGATGTAAAAACTACAAGACAGAACATTTTTGATGCCCGTTACAGTCCAATTGCATTGAGGCCCAGTGGGGTAGTGACCCACCATATCCAGTATGTGGCGCTGTGGTAAAAAAACGACAAAAAACTTGTGGAGATATTTCTGGTTAATGCCCTGTAGTGGTTTGTGGCACACATTAACTGCCTCATGTGTCCTCTTATTGTGAAAATGGTTATGCAAAAACAAAAGGAATGGAGGGATGAGAAAAGAAATACAGTGATATAATAATGATTTCCTACTCCGTGTGGTCCAGCAGGACTCAACCTCAAGACGCATACACCAAGTGTACATATGTAGTATGTCTTATTGTCGCTGCCCCTGTATTGTTTAACATCATCTCTGTGATTGGCCGGTTGTTTAGACCTCTGGAGGTGGGATAATTAGCTGAGAATGGCGCTGATTGACTGGTCTGCTTCATTTAGCAACATGTTCTTTTTTTTGCGTTCAAAACAGGCCACACGCAGAAGGGATGAATGTGTGTGTTGATAGTTTTGCGTTTGATGATTTGGACTTTGTGAGGCCAGAGTATTAAATCCGTAAGTGTTCTCATGTGGGACAAGTATATTTTTAAGCCGGTCACAAATTGACCACAGGGCCACACTTTGGACACCACTAGTTACTCTGAAGGGTCAAAATAGAGGAATTACTGTGGCTCATTCATGTGTGTGTGTGTGTAAAGAGTGCTATAAGAAGCATTTGATGAAGACCCAAATCCTTCACTTCTCAGCGACTGCCCCCTTAGTGGAATCCAGAAAAGGGTTTTTCATGCATAGAAGTCAGACCTGAGCTGTTCCTTGATGGACTCTGAGTGAGAGGAACCAGACTGGAACTCATTCAGGACTTGGGTATATGAAATAGTCCCACAGGTGACATTTCGACGAAGAAGTTTCATTGCACCCAGCGAAGTGGAGATTTCCTTTAGTTGGGACGGCAAGACGAATCAGAAGCAAAGGACACATGACAAAGAGGAAGAGAGGTGCTGCTGGGTCTTCATCCACAATGTCCCGCTAGAGAAGTGGAGGACATCCAGTGAAGTTCCGTGTTGCTTCACAATCTGCTCTCTACTGAGTGACGTATTATACTTTCACTCTTTTCACCTCAGTTTCCAAAAATGCTAATTAAAATTATTATTTTTGTGAGGCTGCACGGCGGGGGAGTGGTTAGCGCGCAGGCCACACAGCTGGGAGACCCGAGTTCTATTCCACCCTCGGCCATTTCTGTGTGGAGTTTGCATGTTCTCCCCGTGCATGCGTGGGTTTTCTCCGGGTACTCCGGTTTCCTCCCACATTCCAAAAACATGCTAGGTTAATTGGCGACTCCAAATTGTCCATAGGTATGAATGTGAGTGTGAATGGTTGTTTGTCTATATGTGCCCTGTGATTGGCTGGCGACCAGTCCAGGGTGTACCCTGCCTTTGGCGTGAAGGCAGCTGGGATAGGCTCTAGCATGCCCGTGACCCTGGTGAGGATAAGCGGTAGAAAATGAATGAAAAAGAATATTATATATTGTATATGTGGAACATAAAGTAATGATTCATTTTGAATGTTTTGGGGGTGGACGTGTTGAAATGCACACCAGAGTGTGATGCAAACATTAACAATGTTTAATTTTAGTTAGACTTTGAGTTGATGTCTTCTTCTGGTCCAGTGCGTCGCCAACATTTTCTGTCATTTGCTTTGCTCTGGATGAATAACCACGGCCTTGATGGGTGGCAACATCGTCTCTACGACCATACAGAGCAGTGAAAGTGACCTTCGCCCCCGTCCCCCTTGGGGCGTGCAGCTCAGCATCTAAGTCCACACCTGTTTCTGTCCAGGGACGTGACCTCCTGGGCATAACTGGGACTTTCTATGCTGGCTGCATGCATGTTTGCACGCCCGGCTGTGCGTTGAGGTGGATGCTGTAGCGAGGTCACAACATGCAGGGCAAGGAAACTCCTTCAAGGCTGAAAATGTCACATTGCACTTTATTTGTGTATGTGTACATTGTAATACTGGCACTAATTTAAATACCTGTACAGTACTGATTAATTGCTTAACTGATTCTGTACTCTTGCTGCTGTGCAATACAAATTTCCCCACTGAGGGACGAATAAAGGCATATCTTAATCTTAGTACAGTACAATATGCAGGCCTCCACTACCATAGGTGGAGCTATGGCCTCCATAAGCCTTGTTTTTACTGTTAGCCTATTAAGTCACAAAATACATAAACAGACTACCGGCGACTAAGTGCTTGCATGGACCTTTCAGACCAGCAGTAGATCTGAAAAGTCCCCCGTCACACACACTTTTGTTATGCCAGCCAACTGCAGGTGATCAGGTTTCAGGCGGGATGGCGTGAAGGGTCATCGCCTCATGTTCACACTATGTTTTGAAACCGGAGTGGCTCTCAAATCCGTCCTGGAATCTCTCGGGCCTGAATGGACTCATGGGTCACAGGGTGTGTGGTTCTCTGGTGGGAACGAGGACCTCGTTCCTCCGAGCACCTTCACACGGCAGTAAACAACTTTGCGGCAAAGTTTATCAGCCAGATGAGGATTTGTGACAGGAATTCAAGTCCTTCCAGAAGCAACTAAAGACATTAAAGTGTCTCGGGGCCCGTTTCCCCTTCCCAAATCCAGGCTGTGACCTTGTTAGGAGGTTCTGTGTTGGGGTCTGCAGCAAAGAGATTTCACTCACTCAACCTATCAGTCATCTTGCTCTCTTTATCTCCTCCACACACACAAGCAGTGACACACAGGGCATACATATGAGACACTCACACACACACACACACACAATGGACAAGTACACAAATATACGTACGTACATCTGTAGGGTGTTTCATGCTGATAAAGAAGTAATTCGATTTTAGTCTTGTTCTAAAGTTGTTTCCTTACCCAACACACACACACTTTGCTGTTCTACATATTGACAAGTCACTCCACGCCCGTCTTTGGATTCCATGCAAGGTTGTGACATCATTTGTAAGGATGCCACCCTTCAGATCATACTGTAGGTAAAAACATCATCTGCAAGGTCAGAACTTTACCTATAAACTTTAACTTTACCATCACAGTGTTGACATCACCTGTAAGGATGTTACCCGCCTGCCTATCTAAATGATGACCCATGAAGATATAAAATCTTGTCACCTGTAAGAATGATACCTTGAAGGATGTTACCCAAAGATACATCACCTTTAAGAACATTACCAACCCCTCACCTATGAAGATACTATCTTGACATCGCCTTTAAGGTCATTAGCTGTAAGTACGTCATCCTTTCGAATAGAGGTCTACACGGCTGTGCTTTCCCTTGGCCGCCCCGCTCCACAGCCGTGGCACGACAGCCACAGCCGTGGTGAGATTTGAGCGGCCGGGCCGAACAAGAGCAAAAATTAAATGACCTCTTTTCAGCTCAAGATGGTATAAATTGTGTGAAAAGGATGATATAAGGAAGGATTATGGACAATATAGGTGACCTTTCAAGAAACAAATGAGACTATCAATATTTTTTTATATTAGTTTTCCATAGCCGTGGCCATGTTCTTGAGATTTCTTCAGCCCGCCCCGCCCCGTTAGCCGAGGAGTCCGGCCAGCCGCTCCGTGTAGACCTCTACTTTCGAATGAAGACCTCACTATCTTGACATCATCTGTAAGGACATTACCTATAAGGATGTCTGTTGGAAGGTTAACCATCACCTTTAAGGACGTTACGTACTGTATAACAATGTCACCTGTAAGGAAGTCATCTGAAAGGATGCCACCTGTCGGAACGTTACCGATCAAGACATCACTGTGCTGACATCACCTGTAAGGACATTACCTATAAGGATGTCTGTTGGAAGGTTAGCCATAGAGACATCACTGTGTTGACATCACCTGTAAGATGTCTTTTGTCCAGATGGTCTACGTCAGGATTACTCTTGTAAAGAGATCACCTTCTGGGATGATAGTCGTGAAGACATCGCTGTTGAGACGTCAAGTGTCAAGATGTTACATGTAAGGACATTACCTGGCAGGACATCACCTGCAAGGATGATACCTGTCAGGATGTTGCTTGTAAACACATCGTGGGAGGTGCATCACTTGTCAGGATGTCACCTCTTGGATCATTCAACATTGGGCATGTCAAAGATCATTGTCACACTGGGAAGACATCCATTGTTTGGGCATCATTTGAAGTGTGTTTGGAGCTTGTCTGTCTGATTGGTCCACAACTGTAACACCTTCACTTTGTTCTCCTAGACCAGTGGTCAGCAACCCTGGCTCTTCAGCCCCCCTGGTTGCATCTCCCACGCCGAAATTGGTGATTTGTTCCACTAAAGCGGAGGAACCGTGCGTTTTCATAAAGATTGTGAAATATCCAACTCAAATCTGTGAATGATTCTAAATGGCGTTCTGACAAATTCAGCTTTTTCCAACTGCAGATCGGCATAAGGGAGCTATTTGGGAACTACTACGGAAGGTTAAACAGGGCAAAAATACTTTCAAGAAGAAAATGATAGCTCCATGCACAACTACAGCTGCTAGCGTTATAGCTGACTCACCTCACTGGGGAGGAGGAAGCCGCTTGCTCACAAATGGAGAATACATGGAAGAGTCTTTCATAAAAATACCACAATGAAGCACAGCGGAGCGTCCTCTCACAGTCACACGAGCCTGACACTTCATTCTGACCTGAACACAATCAGAAGTACAATTCCAACACCACATACCTTATGTACAGTATCTCCAACCCAAACACATCTGTAGTTCGTTCATCATTTGTCATTCTCATTCCAAGAATGCGAGATGTATTCAGGAGCACTCGGAACATCACAAAAACGGCTTACTAATGTGTGTGTACATGTGTAAATTACCAGGAAGATAAAGAAAAACATGAATTGGATAGTCTGATCACACAAGGTTGCCGACCTCAGTCCTAGACGGTCAAAGACAGTCACAAAGACAGTCGTTTGATCCACAATCACACCCACAAATGCGATGACTCTTTTTCACACATTGCCACGCCAGTTAGTTAAAGATGTAGATGTACCGAGGCTGTTAATGCAGCGTGACCTGTCAGTGAACCCACTGTTCAAGGGAGGCATCTTCACTTATTAACTTTATTAAAACATGCACGCCGCCTTTGCTCATTATCTTGCGAGAGAGCACAGAGAAATATTTAAGTGTGAAGGTCAGTTCTTTGGAGGGTGGAGAGCTCGGAAGGGGGGTGACATCTTAGCGAGAAAACACTTTTATTTTAATTGGTGGTCATTAGCATTAACTAACAGTACCATTTGACAATATGTCTACCTTTAGAACCACTTTACAATGAACGCAGCCTGATTTTTTTTTAGACTCATTCAATGGAACACATTTGTGTGTTTCAAGTCTTCGCCCACAGTCGGTCTGGGAAACTTGTGAATGTAACAGAATTTCATGGGTCAAGTCAAGCTTGTCTGTCTTCAGCTCGACTCACACTGGACCCAAATCCTGCTTAGGGGAATTCTTTGGCTCAGAACAAGCACAGACTGCCAGAACCCTGACATCATTAAAAAATGCCATTGATCTCAGCGAGACTCACTACTCTGTTGCTTTAAAGCACAAAAACCACATTTTAATGGGCCTCGCGAGTGACTAATCTCGTCTCCATCCAACAACAATCATCGACCGTACGAGACTGGTAACATCCGTCTTTGTCTATGTGTGTCTTTGCTCCACAAGAAGCAGCAGTGAGTCACTGCAGTAAGAAAAGCAGCTAAAATAAATTGTGAAAATGTTTTTTTCTTCAACAAAACATGAATAACCTGACACAATAACATCAATAGTGGTCATTATAGGTTGTTCAAAGTAGCATCAACATCGTCATACAGTACTACAGCTACTTCCCCCTGGCCATCAGACTGCTCAATGCCAAATAAGCCCCTCTACCTTTACTCACATTATTATTATTTATTTGAATTATTTAAATTATTTGGGCAATTTACTGTTCACGCTGCACTTTACATTATGTTGTTCACATTTGGTGTCTATTCTATCTATTTATTCTCCACATTATTATTATTTATTATTACTTATCTTCTTTTGTGTCTGTTATTATATGGGAGCCAGGCAACGACATTTCGTTGGCAATTTCACTACTGTGTTTTTGTGCAATGACAATAAAGGGAGTCTATCTAGTCTATCTATCTATCTACTTTCCTCCACAAGAGGCAGCAGTGTCCTGTATATAAAGTAGGGCTGTCAATCCATTAATATATTTAATCAGGATTAATCACATTGTCCATAGTTAACTCACAGGTGGCAGCAGTTCTATTTTTCCTCCTCAAGCAGCAACAGCTTGTATATGGGGGAGACAAAAATACAGGCGGCTTAGGCAGCTTGGCACAGACTTTGTCTGGCTGTGGATCTGTTGCGGTCGCAAAGGATAGGGGTGACGTTGGTTCTGCTCAATATTCATCCCCGCTTTTAGGGTCACCACTGTTTTCTCAAACTACAGCTTTTGCCTATCAAACAAGACGTGCACGATTATCACACGTCAAAAGAAGTCGTGGCACTAAAGGAAACTCCCGTTCAAGCATTAATAACACGATAACTTTAATAAAAATAATAAAAAGTTGTTATTGTGTGTGTGTGTGTTAAAAGTTTTTGTCAATACGTTGTGCATTTTTTGCTCTATTTTTGCTGTTATTGTTTTTTGTTTTTGCAAAAAATGAACCACTTTGGACACCCTGTGTCTAAGGTGGTCCAGCCAGGTCTACAAATATATTAATTATCTGTCCTCTGGACTTGTCCCAACCATCTCAATCTGGCCTCTCTGACTTTATCCCCAAGGCCTCTAACATGTAATGTCCTTCTGATGTACTCATTCCTGATCCTATCCATCCTGGTCACTCCCAATGAGAACCTCAGTATCCTCATCTCTACAAGGACAGTAATAAATATATTGTTAATGTTATTGTGGTGGTGTACATAATGTAAGGATAAGTTGGACGCACAGTATTGATTTTGATGAATGACGTCTCATTAGTCCACCAGTAGTTGCAGCAACAAAGGATTTTCCAACATCCACATAAATCTTTACACGACTGTCTATCTTCTCATTAAAGACTTGGACTTAGAGAGCGTGTGTTGCGGCTGCGTGTGTGGGTGTTGATGTTCATCACACGGATAGTATGGTAGTGTCACACTGAAGACTACCTGCATGGCACTACAGCAGTTCACCGGCAGTTCACCAGCAGCCGTGAATGTTAAGACAGTTTAGCTTTAAAGGCTCTTATCTTTTTGGCTTTTAAAGGAAACTTGCACTTTTCCTGGAATTTTGCCCATCATTCACAATCTGTCTCTGTTCTGCGCCCTCTGAAGATATAAAAACCGATAAAAAGAGACAGCTCATTACTGCACGTAATGGAACACACCTATTCCGTCTACAAAGGCCGCCATTAAAACACCTCCAAAAACATCCAACAAGGCTTTATGGCTTTGTATACATGCATGCTGTAACTATGTAGTAACGGGTACATTCATGATAACATGTAATACTTTTGCCGTATTTCCAATATCCTTCCTGCCGCATTGCCGTGTCTCGTGTGTAATTTCTAGCGTGTAGATGAATTTTGTGTTTGAAGGAGGAGGACTGCAACAGGAGTACTGCAGCAATATGTTTAAAAAAAAGATATAAAACCTCTACAGTATAGCAGAATGGCGCCCAAAAAAATGAAGTTGGTTACTTTGCGGATGGGAACCTATCCCCCCGATAAACGAGGGAACACTGTATATGTAAATGGAGCATTGTTCGCCCTTTTTTGGAGTCATTTTCAGAAGGCATTTTAGGCAGAATAACATGCATTGCGTTCATACTTATTTGAATCTTTTTAGCTGTTTTTATATCTTTAGAATGCACAGACAAGAAAAACACGCGTGTTGATGTCTTGCATAAGGATTATGAATAATGGGCAAAATTCCCCCAAAAAGTGCAGTTTTCCTTTAAGGCAGAGGTAGGGAACCTATGGCTCGGGAGCCAGGTAGGGCTCTTTTGATGACTGTATCTGGCTCTCAAGCGTTTCTTACCACAATAAAAATGTATTTTTGCTAACATTTTAAAGTAAACATCACAGAAAAGACTGTTAAAAATAATCAACAACTTTCTTATGCATTTTAATCCGTTTAGTCAGGTCAGGATCTATTTTCTACTGCAATACGGCCGACCATATCTATCTTTCCTGATGATATTTTCCAGGTCAAACACCAAAACTCGATTATTACTGGGTAATGCGGTAGTCTACCTCGGTCATTGAGATGTCAACATGTAAATATAAACTTTCCTCCTTTAGTCAAATAGTCACCTAGCTAAAGCTGCAGAACCAAGCCTTCTGACGAAGATGGCCAAAAGAATGAAATACATGTACGGAGTATGGTGCAAAACCATGCAGCAGCAGAAGTTGCATTAATGGCAGCAAGTATTTGATTTATTATTAGACACTGCGCTGCTCACGAAAGTGTGCTGGCCACACCCCATTGGCGTGGGGTAGTGTGCCTGGTCTACATAATTAGAGCCCATTATATCTAAAACTGTTGGTCTTACATAAAAATGCACACATTTTATTGCATTCAATGTTTAAAAAAATGTATATGGCTCTCACAGATACACATTTTAAAATATCTGGCCTTCATGGCTCTCTTAGCCAAAAAGGTTCCCGACCCCTGCTTTAAGGCATCAAAACATGGCTGGTGGCGTGAAGGCAAGATGAGGGCGACTGTTTTTCTTGATATTGTAAATACATGAAATACTCATGAATGTGTCCGTCCGTGTTGTTCCCAGAGGACCAGATCCCTCATGGCTTCCCCACCATTGACATGGGCCCCCAGCTGAAGGTGGTGGAGAGAACACGCACTGCCACCATGCTGTGCGCCGCCAGCGGCAACCCCGACCCGGAGATCTTCTGGTTTAAGGACTTCCTTCCCGTGGACATCAACAGCAGCGACGGACGTATCAAGCAGCTCCGCTCAGGTAAGCTCCCAACACGGCCACCAGTGAGCGCTAGCTAGGAATATGACGTTGTGGTTAAGACACATGACGATGACGGATGAAGTGTGGGAGCAGCAGCTGTTTGGGAATACTGGTCTTCCAGTGGTGATTAAACCAGCTGGAGACGTTGAGGCAGACGTCCAATGAACCAAACTGTATCCTTTGCTTCACCCTTTGAGAAGGAAGTCAAACTCAGTCTTGGAACATCTGTCCATGGATAAATGAGCTCACTAGCCCCCCCCCCACATTAAACCCCTCTGCAAGCTTACTTTTTAAACGACTCCAGCTGGGATCAACAAGTCGTGCAGAGAGAACTCAACAATTAGTTTCAGTCATCCACCAGCATGTCTGTGATTGCATTAATTATATCCAACATGATTGGATTTGTCCACAAATTGACAAGTCTGACCCCCTTTTATGGAACTCTAATAGCTCCCTTTTTCAATTTGACACCTTTAGCCTTTTGTACAGCGAGAGGAAAAGTCTCCTTTGACGCTCTGAAACACAGCTCTGCTTTGATGGACAGAGCGTCTTGAAAACCATCAAGTCGGAACGTCACATCTGGAACCTCTGCTCGAGTTATTGGCAAAGAACAGCAAAATGGCCGTTGTGCTTTTATGGACAGGTGTCGTACCCACACAAAAAGGATGCAACAACAACAACAACATAAAAGGTGACCTTTTATGGGCACCAAAATATGAGAAAAATCTATCATCTCCCTCATTTTGAGAGAAGAGGTGCCCAAACACATTGGCTTTTGAAGTCGCAGCCTTTCATGACATAATGAAGGATTGACCCGCCCCTGTGTTTTGGGAATCAAGCAGGCTTCGTTACACATCTTAAAATAAAGTTCTACCAACTAGCCATTAGTCAGCTACAGATGTCAAAGTGAATACGCTAACCTAGCATGACATTGCTGTTAAAATGTAAAGATGATGTTAGCACGGTACTGTCGCTAACGTCCGCGTCCTCCAATTCCACTCCGTAATGTTACATTGATGTAGTATACAGTATCTATTGTGCTGTTTTTACTGTACAGGCGTCCCTTCCTACATCGCGGTTCCAATTTTGCAGAATTTTGAAGCATCTTTTAGCATAGAAATTTCTAAATTAATTAAAATACAACTATGAGGCAATAAGTGATGCAAATTGTGATATGTGGTATAAGTGGTATATGTGGTATTCTACAAATCTGAACTGTAAAGTCGCTTCACACGGCCAGAATTAAAGCTACAGATGCACAAAATGGCGTCTTCCCAGTACAAGACTTGATTTTGAACAGCACACTCCCAATACTACAGTAATACCATTTATGGAAAGTACTATCATATGAGACTCTTTTTGTACCCCCTGACACTTTCAAATCAGGTACCTTCCAGTGATGGCTCAGAAGGAACGCGGCACACAAAAACACTGCAGCAAGTCCTTAAAATATTGCAAGAACCTTCTAGAACCCTCCTTGTCGAGTCTCCTAGTCTCACCTTTCAGTATATTTACATGAAATGGTCTAATATGAAGCTGTCTCCAGAACTCCAGAGGACAATGAATGAGGAGCGCTCGGTGTCGTTGTGAGAGAAGGGATGTATTAAAACCAGCGGAGGTCACCTGCACAGCTAATCCCATTTCCACGTGTTTCCATGAGCTCTGCCTGAGAAGGATACAATGGACATGATCTACAGTGTGTGTCTCGGATGCTGCCCCCATTGTGAAAAGATAATAAAGTCATATTATTTTTCACAATGAAAGATCTGTCATGACACTGGAGGAACGTCATGGCAGGTCTCAGTGCCCGGCCCTTTGAAAGCTGCTGATGACCCCCCCCATTGCGAGCCCCCCCTCCCCCCACTCCAGGGGTCCACACAGCTTCCAGGGCCCCTCTTCCAAAATATCTCTTTGTCTTCCTAGAGTTTGGTTTATTATCCAGATGAATGACATCTGCATAGTAACCATACCTCTACGTCTCATTTACTCACTATATTGAAATTATGATGGCATTGTTATCAAAATATATTAATATATATAAATATATAAAAAGAGCTAGCGAGAGAGCAGCTAAGATGGCTATACACAGTTAGCATGAAGTGTAAATCATAAGTACGTATGTTTGACCACATGGTCATGTATTAACAGAACCAATGTTGTAACAGCGACAACAGTAACAACAAGTGTTGTCATTCTAAAGCTGCTAGTTGCTCATCACACTTCAAATGCAGCTACTGCCATCTGGTGGAGTGATTCCTGGAAATAATGACTTGAGGAGGAAGGGGCTGAAATGAGAATCAGCACCCATGGTTTTATCACGGAAAAAGATGTCGGGGGTGAGATCCTACCCCAAGCGGGGTAGGTGGCTTGGGCATCTGGTCAGGATTCGGAGCACGACTGGGTAGGAGGCCTCAGGGAAAACTCGTTTGAGAGATTGTGTCTCTCAACTGGCCAGCGATCCGTCGGGACGAGCCAGATGATGGAGCCATGGTGAGGGCGGTCTGGGCTTCCCTGCCTAGGCCGCTGCCCCTGCGACCCGACCTCAGATAAGCACAAGTAGATGGATTAATGGCATTAGGAGGTTGCCTACAGCCACAGCTGTTTTCTGACCCGGATGCTAATTAGAGACCATGGCAGTTATTTCCTTCTGTAGGAAACTCTGCGGTTAATTCGCAGGTGCCCAACTTTAGCCAAGGTGAACGCTATCCTGCTATGAAGCTAAGAAACTCAACATTTGGACTAACTACAGCAACTCTGATGCTAAGTCAGCAAATGTCTTTGCATTGCATCACGAGATGAGCTAACAGGTGTTGTTTACCAGCCTCCACGATGGCGTCAGGTTAGCAAGGTTGAGCCCAAGCAGGTGTGTCGCGGTCAGGTGTTTGATACCGCAGGACAACAGGATGCTCCTAATAAGCAAGTGCAGACGGCAAATAAGCAGATCCGCTAATGATAGACTGTGACAGAAAACATTTTGTGCTTTCTCTCAGTGTTTGGGAGAATTAAAAAAAAAAAAAAAAAAGATAATTGCAAATGACAGCCTCCATGATTGTGGCTTGAAGAGAAGAGTAGTCTGTCCTCCTAACTAATGCTTCTTTTTAATCCTATTTGCATTCAAATTACCTCGCCAGGTGGTACACCAATCAGAGGTAAGAATGCCACCTCCCACCTTCCTCACCACCCCTCCCATACACCTCCTCCTCCTCCTGCCGTCACCTCACTGTTCCATTTCCAGGTGTTTGTCCGTCTTTCAACGCTCGCTGCCACACTTTCTCTGCCGTCACTCTTAAGCGGAAGTGTTTCATTTTTAAATGATAGCTCACTGAATAGGTGAATTGGTTGGGTAAAACTTGACATAAAGGATTGCAAGTCACCTTGACTTTTTTTAGGCTGTTTAAGCACGCAGTGCGTCAATGACGGACACACAAACAGGAAGTGAGCGCATCTAAAGGGCAGAGGAAGTCTCGGCAGCGTCATAGTCTTGCAGAGCAAACATCCATCAGCATCTGTTTGCCTTTCTCGGTGAGAATGAAGCACTGAAAACACCTTCAGTCACAAAATGAGGCTCGCCTCGCTTTGTGAAGATTATTGTTTGAGTTCTGACAGCAAGGTACACGTTCTGTTATTTTACAGGTGATACACTGATGATACATACACCTGATTAAACATCACCTAGCAATTATTTCAAGCAATGTCAAAATGTTACAACCCTGACACATTGCAAACGAACACGAAAAACCAGCAGCCAAAAACGTTCAAAGACACCACAGCCAACATTTGTTGTTTTCGAAGGACGTATTGAGCACAGTAAGTCATGTACAGGTTGCTATGTGCTCTATTTCTGTGGCACGCTGGGTAACGTGGATTAAAACTGGGCTTTAAGGAAGATTTTGATGCTTGGGGATGTTAGACTGAAGTTTGAGCCACGGCAATTAGGCTAGCTTTCCTTTCCGTCTTCCCATAGAGCAGAGGTCTCAAACGTGTTGTGCCCCCCTACATGAAATTTAATGTAAGTGCAGTCTGTGCACCCTGGGGAAATGGTGAGAGCCACTTTAGCCGGCTTAAAGGAAGCAGCTTTTTATTTGGGGAAGCAGTAATCATCGCTGAACTCACAATGAGCTTACCACACAGTGGAATGAACCGGAGGTAACTACAATGACGGCACCATCACAAAAATGTGTAATTGATAACAGGGCAACTTCTACTGCTACTACATGAATGATAAAAATGTTCTGCAACTTTTTACAAAGCAAGTGCTGCAAAAAAAAAGCCTGTTTGGGAGTACTCCCAGCTTCCCAGCATGCTTTGCAACCCTTTTTAAACAGTTATAATTGTATGTATTTAGTTGTTATCATCCAACAGTAGTAGACATGACTACACCCAAGTTTCACCTCCTGTGGCCCCCGGTTGAGTTGAATTAGGGGCCCCTGCCGCCGAGTGTGATGTGCCGTCCTTCTGCTAAAATACTGCCCCCTACTGTACAAAATACAGTTCTAGCCTATAGAAGAACTTGCAGGGCCTCCTGTATGTTCTTTACCTTCCTGTTTACTAAACACATAAACACCAGTATAACATGTATTTAGATAGATAGATAGATAGATAGATAGATAGATAGATAGATAGATAGATAGATAGATAGATAGATAGATAGATAGATAGATAGATAGATAGATAGATAGATAGATAGATAGATAGATAGATAGATAGATAGATAGATAGATAGATAGATAGATAGATAGATAGATAGATAGATAGATAGATAGATAGACTTCCTTTATTGTCATTGCACAAAAACACAGTAGTGAAATTGCCAACGAAATGTCGTTGCCTGGCTCCCATATAACAGACACAAAAGAAGATAAGTAATAATAAATAATAACAATAATAATAATGTGGAGAATAAATAGGCACCAAATATGAACAACATAATGTAAAGTGCAGCGTGAACAGTAAATTGCCCAAATAATTTAAATAATTAAAATAAATAATAATGTAAGTAAGATAGAGGGGCTTATTTGGCATTCAAATGTTTTAATTATAATAAATAATAAATTATTAATTTATTATTTATTAATTATTATATTATTATTATAATTATTATTAATAAATTATTTATGGAATATGACTAACTGGGGGTGAATAAGGTGTGTTATCTGCAGATAAAAATAGCTTATTTTTGCAGAATAGTCTGCAACTTTACAGGGCTTTGAATGCTGAATCACAAACGTGATGGGATCCATTATTTTGTTAGTGTGGTCCCAATATGTAATCCTTCGTAATGTTCCATGTTTGATTTTATTTTTGGAGTAAGGGATTAAAAAACAAGCTGTGGGATGCAGTTTGGACACCCCTACTTGGACGACCCCTTACCGATGAGCTAAAACCTACTAATTGGACTTCCAGTCGCCGCATTATTTCATAAAGCCATTGCATGGTGCCGTCACACGATGACACATCCATGTTGTCTGTCTCGCTACTGAACGTGGAGACACAAGTATATAAACGAGGTAAGTTAGACAAATGTCCGCTACATGAACCACTACGCTAGCAAGTTAACGAGCAATAAGCATTCCATATAACAACCGTATGGACAACCGTGTGGACCCACTCAGGCGATGTCAGCTCTCACAAACAGATGGACGACATGCAAGTGTGTGCGTGTGTGCGTGTGTGCGTGTGTGTGTTTTCAATGCTTACTGTATGTGACCTGTGACCGCTGGCGTCCACAGGGGCTCTTCAAATTGAGAACAGCGAGGAGTCAGACCAGGGCAAGTACGAGTGCGTGGCCGTCAACAGCGCCGGGACTCGCTACTCTGCTCCAGCTAACCTTTATGTGCGAGGTAAGACACCCCCTCTAGGCCCCCGCGTGACCCCGTCTGGAGGTCACTGCCACGTCCAGTCTGTTGATGGACTCGCTGCTTTGTCCAATACGCCTCCATTATCAGACGTAATATAATATGGTGGCAATAATACATTTAGGTAATACATTTATTCCAGCGTGTTAACAGCAAAATACAGTGGAGCTCACTTATGTCGACCAAATCAAGTCCTGCATCATCGTGTTATTATTAAAAAATGCTCGCTTAAGTCGACCGCTATCACTAACATACCTACTGTGGAGTTACACAGCATTGAAACATCCACACAGAGATTTCCTGTTCAGTGCAAAATAAGCATCAAAAGCATGGCAGTATTAGTCTGGATTAACTAATTCAGTAATTCACCCTTTCGTTTTGATTTTTATTTTCACTTGTACAAAAACTTTATTGTCATTGTAGTCATACAGTATTATACGAAAACAAAAGAAAATGGAGGAAAACGGTGTTAAAAAAATCCTTAATTATGACTCCTTAACTAATCCTTGTGTCTCTAGACCAGGGGTCAGCAACCCGCGGCTCCAGAGCCGCATGTGGCTCTCCAGCCTCTTTGTTGCGGCTCCCTTTGCAATGCTTTAATATTTTTTAGCACCCGTGTGGTGAAAATGCACGTCTTTGTTATGAGTTTACAAAAATCCAACTTTGTGTGAGACCATGAATGCATCCTGACTGAGTTCTGACTGGTGACTGAATGAGCAGACAGGATGCTATCCAGTTCTCTCTGACAGGTTAACATGAAGGGAAATGAGTAATACTTTGAGTTATTTGAGTTATTAATTATTATTAATGAGTTATTTGACGATTCTAAAAAATAAATTAGAGCTCATTTAAAAACAAAAGTTTATCTCCAG
This sequence comes from Doryrhamphus excisus, assembly GCF_030265055.1. Classification (NCBI taxonomy): domain Eukaryota; kingdom Metazoa; phylum Chordata; class Actinopteri; order Syngnathiformes; family Syngnathidae; genus Doryrhamphus; species Doryrhamphus excisus. Next base: position 24,322,537 of record NC_080470.1, read on the forward strand.
TACTAGCAAGAGTACTCCAGCTCGTCTTTTTTTTCCTCTCCAATGTTGTTTTAAACATACAACGTTTTGCGGCTCCAGGCTATTTTTCTTTAGTGGGCAAGTGGGTGAAATGGCTCTTTTCATAGTAAAGGTTGCCGACCCCTGCTCTAGACAAAGTAAATGTGCAAGCACTTTGGTTTTTTTGGTTATGTCGACAACCGCTTATGTGGATGCAGTCAGGCAGACCGGGGAGTGTTGACATAAACGGGTGCCACTGTATGACTGACTTTAAAGAACACACTTCCTAAAAGCAGCATGTACTGTAACTAATGTTAAGGGATGCAACGCTGTCCAAATTCCCATGCTAGAAGTTAGCCACCAGCTGTCAACAAAGTGTAATTTAGAGATTTTTTTGTTATATGAATTTGTTATAATGTCTTGCATTTTTGTAACCTTTGACCTTTTCAGGTATTGTTTGCTTTTCTTCATCATTTTCTGTTTGGACCACAAACTCATTCATTACACTACCGAGTGTCATTGACAGCTTATCCCTCAAAGTGCGTGTGTGTGTGTGTGTGTGTGTGTGTGTGTACGCATGTGTGCGGATAAGCAGATTTTGGCCTGTTTTACTCTTCTCTGTTTCTCCTTGTCTCCTTCCTCCTGCTTCCTTGCTTCCCCTCTGTTGTTGTTGTTGTTGTTTTTGACTCCTCCTACGTTGCCTTCAACCATCCCCATCACACCCCCACCACACCCCCACCACAAAAAACACTGCCAACACTCCAACTCTCACCTGTCAGATCAGCGAGAAGGTTGGTTTCTTCGCTCGTTCTCCTCCTGACGTTGGAGGCCTGCTGGACTGGAGCCAGGCAGCGTTGGCGGGTCGCCATGCGCCTCAGGCCCGTCCCAGCCTCCCCCCTCCCTCCTCATCTGCCCTGTCCCCCTCTCTCTCTCTCTCCCAGACTCCGAGCACCCCTGCCTGCACCCTTATGCTTTACCCCTTCCTGCTCCTGCTTTGCATGCACTGCCTGGACAAGCTTTTAGACATATTGAGACACGAGCATCACTTTTTAACATTTGACAACTTATTCATATTTTATCCGAAATTGTCCCCCCCACTCACCGCCTCTTTTCCCTGCATGGCTCCTCCCACTGCATCCTCACCCCATTTCGCATCGCCTGCCCCTCCTTGCATCTCTGCTCTCCCCCCTGCCTCTGTTCTTTGGCTTGTATGCACTCTCACAACGCCTCAGTATTGCCATGACAACCTGGGAGGCCATCCTCACGTGAAACACCATGCTCCACACTGATTAAAAAAAGACGTCACGGCATTGTGGTCATCCTCCATCCTCCCCACTGCTAGCAATTCAGATGGACTAATGCGCGATGTGGACTTACCTCCATGCTGGCCAGCATTAGATGATTACATACGCTCAGAGACCACAACATTAGGTACACCTGCACAATCCAATGAGGTCCCGTACAACAGCTGTGTCCAGCATTGGAAACATAGTTGTGGTTTTCAGTGGTGCGCTCCTTCAAACACTAGAATATAAATATGCAAATTTTGGCATATTTATATTCATATATTGGGTATTTTTACAATTATTTCATTTTAATTAAATAATTTTAATTAAATTGACTATTGGATGCCATTTAATTAAATGAAACATTTAAATAATGAATGATACATTATTTTTAATATTGAATTAAATTGCACTTTTTGTTATGTATGGATGTTCTATGTGTGTATTATGTCTTCAGACTTTGTGGACACTCTGTACAAGCACAATAATGTTAATATTAAATGTTAAATGAATACAATCGTCCCTCGCTACAATGTGATTCAAACATTGCTCCCTCACTCTATTGAGGTTTTTCAAAAAATTATTTATAAATTATCACTGTTTAGTGGTCAAATATACCCCATTATTAGTAAAAAGCAAGCATTTCTTAACTATTTTGAGCATAAAAATGGCAAAAGGAACTAACTAAATGAGCTAAAATACATAAACAAGGCAAAAGAAGCATTCTAATTGTGAATGTAATATTGTATTCAACATCGGCCACAAGCAGGAGTTTTGTTTGCTTTTATTTTGGCCACTAAAATTGGGTAATATGAGTGTAAAGTCATATTGTAATGGCGAAAGTATGCTGGAAGGACACTGTCCAGAAAAGAACAACAAGGAACTGCTAACATGTGAGTCTGTGTTATCTTATTTATGTCTAATATGTCTTCATTTCTCTTGATTTGATCTACTATATTGGGTAATAATGTAAATCTAACTAAATGGCTCTATTGGGCTCTAATGTTAAGAAACGTATTTAGAAGGTCGTAAACAGGTTGTCTTATTATTATTGCCCTAATTATTAAATCCTATTTCGTGGAAATAACTAATCATAGAACCAATAAACGGGGGATGGCTGTATCTCTCTGACGGTATCAGTCCATATTAAATCTGTAAAGGCAGAACCTTTGTATTGGATCTCATTAGATTGTGTACCAAATGAAGTGGCCAGTGAGACTAACAGTTTCATTTTTGAGGAGTGAAACTTGCAGTAGATATGGGGGGGGGGGCGTTGGAAGTGACTCTCGGACCATTTTAGGTCGCTGCTGGGTTTTAAGTGGCCCTCGGTGCATTATTTAACACTTTCCCTGCACAGTCCAAACTTTTGCGATGCAGTGTAGAAATACTGCAAAGAAGGCTGAAATGAAGAAATAAACTCAAAGACCCTTGTGGGGATCTACGGTATTTATCTATTTAACTTCCTGTCAAGGTTGTTATTAAATGTTACTGCTGTCCAGGGACATGCAACACTCTCACCGTCATGCAGTATAAAAACATATATATATATATATATATAGCATATAAATGATATAAGTGGCTCATTGAGATGCAGTGGAGGCTGCTGGCCAGCTGAGGCTCATTGATCCTCTTTAAAGAGCTTTTAAGGATGAGAGCAGGTAATGTTAGCATGCTTGTCATTAGCTAAGGGCACACACACGCACACACGCTTTTTAAGAGGTCTGGTACCTGAATGTTGCATTTTTAACCTTTACCCCTTTTTAGGACAAATCATGGAAAATGAAAAATAAGTACCGCAGTATTGTAAATATCATGCTAATGATTACCGGTGCACATTTTGCTGTGTTTCTATATGTAAATGATGCATTTCCAAAATAGTGTTAATTAATTAACCTCGTGGATATCAACAGGAAATATTTAATTGGCTCTGACAAAACAATGTCCTTTCCTACATAGCATAAAACTGTATAATAATGATGTACCATAATAATACGTAGTTCGAGTATGTATGTATTGATTCATGTCAGTGTGTGCGTGTGTGTATATCAAGCTTCTACTGTGCACCTTGATAATAAGGATTTTGATTGGACCATCCCATTCACATGACACTTAGTGTATTTTAATCATGCGTATGAATAGAGTTGTTTGGACTCGACCTTTCTCCTCCCACTCGTCATCTCCTCCACGTAAATTCGAGCCAGTTTGTCCCACCTGGCTGCAGGTTATCTTTTCATGACCTTGTGTTGAGATGCCTTGCAAAGACCGAGCGTTGCATAAATCCGCGTGTTGCGTGATGAGGAAGTTGATCGAGGCGTGAAGACAATGAAGCGGCTGTTTGGTATGCTCCTCTTCTCCTTCCACATCCCGCTGCCTCAGGAGGTGATGGAAGCACTCATGACGAGCAGTGTACACGGCCCCCCCCAGGTGAATTTTAATCCCTAGGATGCCCCAAGAGGAACTCGGACATTTTGCAAGTGCCCTGCTCGTGTCATAAGCCATGATAGGACATAGTCAAAGTGGTGCACAGTAGAAGCCGGTCTACCGTGGTGTCCCGTCGTCTCTGTGAGTGTTCTCTCACCCTCCCTCTCCTTTACCCTTGCAGTTCGGCGCGTGCCTCCTCGTTTCTCCATACCCCCCACCCACCAAGAGGTGATGCCCGGCGGCAGTGTCAACCTGACCTGTGTGGCGGTGGGGGCACCCATGCCGTATGTTAAGTGGATGAGCGGCGAGGCGGAGCTGACCCCCGAGGAGGAGATGCCCATCGGACGCAACGTGCTAGAGCTGGCCAACATCCGCCAATCGGCCAACTACACCTGTGTGGCCATCTCCTCGCTGGGCATGATTGAGACCACCGCCCAGATCACGGTGAAAGGTTGGTTTCGCTTTCAAACTCTCACATACTTGCATGAAGATCCATTCATGTGTCTTCTATTGCACTTGTTCTCATGAGCATCACTCCGGAGCTCGAACCTGTGGTGTGCAGTCAGGGCCACTAAGGCCTTCTTCACTGACCTAAACACAGTGCAGAGTATTTTCCCAAAGGTCTTGTGGATCATCAAAATGAGATCAGCCTTAATGTTCTTCAGCAGTGGTTTTTGTTTTGGAACTCTGCCATGCAGGCCGTTTTTGCCCAGAGTCATGAACACTGATCTTAACTGAGGCAATTGAAGCCTGCAGTTTTTTGGTTGTGGGGTCTTTTGTGACCTTTTCAGTGAGTCATTGTTGTGCTCCTGGGGTAATTTTGGTTGGCCGACCACTTCTGGGAAGATTCACCACTTTTCAGCCATTTGTGAATAAAGGCTCTCACTGTGGTTTGCTGCAGTCCCAAAGCTTTAGAAATGGCTTTATGACCTATTATAACCAGATCTCAATTAATCTCACACAGAGCCATATGGGCTTGGATTTTTTTTTTTTATTAAAATATTTTATTTAAAAGCTGCATTTTGTGTTCAGTTGTGTTGTCATTGACTAATATTTTATGTCTTTGATGATCTGAAACATTTATGTGTGACCAAAAATTAGAACTCCAGAAGGGGACAAACACTTTTATACTCCACTGTATCAAAAATTCTAGTATTTGTTCCATGAAATTGTAAACATGCAACATAATAACATATCCACATACAAAAAAGGTGACAATTAAGTACATTTTTTTTGGTGTCCCACCAGCCTTGCCCAAGCCACCCACATCCCTAATTGTGACAGAAACCACCGCCACCAGCATCACTTTGACATGGGAGTCTGGCAACCCTGAACCTGTGTCCTACTATGTGATCCAGTACCGGCCCAAAGTGTCCGAGAATGGTTTCCAGGAAGTGGACGGGGTAGCCACCACCCGCTACAGCATCGGCGGTCTTAGCCCATTTTCCCATTACGAGTTCCGAGTCATGGCGGTCAACAACGTGGGCCGAGGGCTGCCCGGAGGAATTGTGGACACCCGCACCAGTGAGCAATCGCCCTCGTCAACCCCGCTCCATGTCCAGGCCCGCATGCTGAGCCCCAGCACTATGCTGGTCCAGTGGGAGCCCCCCGAGGAGGCCAATGGGCAGATCCGCGGCTATAGGGTCTACTACAGCGCCAACCAAGAGGCCCCAATGAGCGCCTGGCAGAAACACAACACAGATGACAGTCAGCTGACCACCATCGCTGACCTGACCCCTGATGTCACCTATGGTGTCAGGGTGCTGGGCTTCACCTCGGTGGGTGATGGACCCCCATCTGAGGTCCTGCTCATCAAGACTCAGCAAGGAGGTAAGGACAGTTGAGACCACCTAAAACAATCCTAAGTAACACTGTGTGGTCCACAGCACCGTATTGTTAGCTCAGAGACCGGGATGCGGGAGCCTTTCCCAGCTCACTTAGAATGATCCATTCATCATCATCTTCTTCTTCTTCTTCTTGCTCCAGTTCCAGCGCAGCCATCTGGTTTTGAGGCTGAAGCTGAGCTGGACTCGCGCATCATGCTATCTTGGCTTTGGCCCGTGCAGGACCCAGTCATTGGTTTGGAGCTGCTCTACTGGGAGGCCAACAATCCAGAGGAAAAGGTAAATTGACTTTTGTCAGCGTCTGTTCCGAGACCAATGGAGACCTCCAAGAGGTTGATTGTTGGTGGTTCTTGACATTCGGCAGCACAGCATCACGTTCGAGCCATCTGGATCACATGCGGTGGATGGTTTGAAACCCGACACAGTCTACATGTTTTCCCTGGCTGCCAGATCTGAGATGGGCTTGGGAGTCTTCACTCGGCCCATCGAGTGCAGGACTGTCCAGTCTAGTAAGTACATGCTCATGTTGTCACACTAGAATATTCCGGTTTGGGCGTGAAGGCTGTGGATATCTGATGCTCATAAACTCCTAGCTGGTCTTGAAACACTGTGGACCTCGAAAAAGACACAAAAATGGAAAAGAAGCAAGTTTTAATGCACGGATTAGACACGTATCTGGACTCGAACACTGATCTCCCACGTCAACGTCTCCACTTCCACCTCCATCCTTCCAGCTTGGAGTGTCTCACACTGGAATGGAAAAGAACACAAAGGCTGATCCCAGACCCTGCTTTATTTAGTTTTCCATTACGTTCCTCAATCAGCTTTTAAACCTGCTTCTTCATCGGACCTCATGGAAGGTTCTGGTACCACCTGTCTCGATTGAGCATCGTCCGGCCGGACCTGCGTCCTATGTCGTCCCTTCCAGCTGCTTCCCCCGCTACGTTGTGGTGTGCTCATGTGTGGTTGTGTGACCTGAATGTGTTTGAAAGTGTGTGACATCATCACTCCAGTTTGCTGGTCTCTGGACTGCGAGGACATCTTGGGCAAATACTTTAATGTTTGCACATTAACCTAAACCTAAACAGCATCATCTGAAGATCATAGCACATCCAGTCGTCCCTGGAGGGGCATATTAGCATGGCATGTGGGCTTTGCTATGATAGGCTGTGATGTATTTTACCGTACTTTTTATGCTGCGATCACAAGCCTCCAAGTTCCTAAAGTGAAACAATTTGACATTTTAGTCTCATGTCCTTGTGAGAGTCCATGTCCTGTGATGTAATGTCTCCACAGTCCAGAGGCTGAGTTTGTCTTTGTCTTCCATTATCCATCCTGCTTAACCCCTCCCCACCACTTCCTCCTATTAGCCCCCTCAGCCCCTCCCCAGGATGTAACCCTGCTCAGTCCGAGCTCCAGTAGCATCCAAGTGAGTTGGACGCCGCCGCCGACAGACCACCACCACGCCAGAATCATAAGCTACTCCCTGGCCTACCGAGCGCCGTCCGAGGAGGACATGCAGCGCCACCAGGTGTCTGGGATTGGAGCAGACACCCGCAGCTATGTGCTGGATCACCTGGAGAAATGGACTGAGTATTTGGTGTGGGTGAGAGCTCACACCATCATCGGGCCCGGCCCCGAGAGTCCGGCGGTCCGCATCAGAACTCAGGAGGACGGTACGTGGCCGGTGACAGGAAGTAGTCTGGAAACAACAACAAGGAAATGTTTGTTATGGTTTGTTCGTGAAAAGAGCCTGGGAGTCATTTGTGGCACGCAGTTTTTTATTGTCCTATGGAACATTGTACAACATTGTAGAAATACAGCAAAAATGGCAAAAAGAGCAAAAAAAAATTGAAAATGTTAATACTAATATGCTGTGTCATCTACATATAACGCTAAGCGAACAACGTTTTTCTTTTAAATAGACAGAATTTTGGGCTTTAAAAAAAAAATTTAATTAAAATATCCAAATGTCCCCCCACAGTCCTATTTAGCACTGCTGACTTAAAGTGAGAAGATTTTAGGTCAGGGGTGTCCAAAGTATCGCCTGGAAAAAGTGATAACTTTCTCAGAATAAAATAAAAAAAAAAAGAAAAGAAAAAGGACATTTTAGAAAAAGATTGAAATAAAAAAATATATATATATACATATATTTGTAATACTATGGAAAACAAACAAAACAAGTCATTTTGGGGAAATTGGGTTATGCTTTATTTATTGGTTTATTGGGTTATATCATGTTTATTGTGGCATAATTACGTCATAATTACGAGAAGACAATTTACAACAAGAAATTTTAGTTGGAAAAAATTCTTTAAAAAAACAACTCTAGAAATTTTCAAAACAGCGGTAACTTTATGAGAATAAAGTCAAAATATTAAAAGAAAAAAGTTGAATTCTTACAAGAAAAAAAGTTACAATCTTCCGATAATAAATATTATTGCAAAAAAAATGTCATTTTACTAGCGTTTTTCTTCATAATAGTCGTAATATGAGAAGAAAATTTGGTTGTGATAAAGTTATAATATTATGGGAATAAAGTCATAATATTACGGGAAGGAACATTTATTTAAGAAGAAAGTTGAAATATTTGGGGGGGAAAAGACTGCAGTTTATAGTATACTTTTTCACCGATATCACAAACCAAATCCAATTTCTTCTTGAAATATACATATATAACTTCTATAACTAATGTGTTTGTTTACAAAATATCAAAGTGGCCCTTTCAATCCCTTCACTTCTCAGTATGTGGCCCGTCGGTGGATAAAGTTTTAGGTTGAAATTTCAGCTCCTATAACAGCATTTACAAAAATGAAAGAGGCATCATTATAAAAGCAGTAAAAAAAAAACCACATTAAAACTGTCCAAACGAGCCATCACGTCACTTACAATGCTGTTTTGTTTTCCGCCGCAGTGCCAGGAGCCCCGCCCAGGAAGGTGGAGGCCGACGCTCTCAACTCCACGGCGGTCCGGGTGAGCTGGAAGCCCCCCCTGCCAGTCAAGCAGCACGGCCAGATCCGGGGCTACCAGATCATCTACTCCAGGCTGGAGAAGGGAGAACCTCACGGGCAACCCCTCATCATGGACGTCTCCCTTCCAGAAGCTCAGGTAATCATTTTTTTGTCTTCAAAGGGGGCGGGGCCTAATGTGAGGCTTCGCTACAGTGCGCAATGTTCAGGAGCTGCTGTCAGCCACTTTAAGCTACACTGCTAAGCTGCTGATAGCACTCAAACACTTCGAGCTGGCGTCACTTAAAAGCGCACACAAGTCACAGATTCATAGCATTTCTTTTCAACGCCTTATATTTTTATTTTATATATTTTGACTATTTTAATGCTTGAAAATGCTTCATTTACGTCATGATTTGTTTCTAGTAGTAGACCATATTTAACCACGAAACAGCAATCATTTGGTAATTAACATATTTTTTGAAAAAGCACACAATGTGCGGGCACAATGTTCGAAACCCCAAAGTAGCAAGAGGCAACTATGTCTTTGCTACAATGACAATAAGTCTTTTATGCATGCAGAAATCTTTCTTCTGGTGGTTAATAAACTTCATATTGTATTAAATGGGTGCATTTATTTAGTTGTTGCGGTAGAATCCAGGTCAATACTGCAATCATTGTATTTGACTTAGTATTTTGCGCTGAACGGGAAACATGTAAATTCTGTGTAATTGCTGTTTCACGTTGCTTAGTAATATCGATGACTTGAACAAATACTACAACACTTGGCCACAAAAACAGACTCATTTTTTTATCGAAAGGACTCCCTGGAATATCTAATTCCAACGATGTGTGCTGACGTCGGCTTAAACGAGCGTATTTTAGTAATAAGAAGAACCGGTGGACCAGCAGTTGGATGAGAAGGTTCCACTGTACCTCATGTCACAATAAGCTACATTTCCTGTTCTATGGTTATTATCACATTTGTATCATGTTTGCCACCACACAAATATCTGGAACAATTCTAAAATACCAATTTATTTTTTCAACAAAATATGAAGAGTAAAATGTATCTAATTGCTGCATAACGAGTCTTTGCCAGGCTATTGCAGGACAAATTAAAAAAAAAAAATTCGGAAGGTGTATTGGAATTTCTCGATGAAAAGCGTTGTACTACTTCGAAATAAAGCAAACGCGTAGACACTGAAAGCCTTTCCTAAAATGGAAAAAGGTGTTGTTGAAAGGTCACACCAAGATGGCAGCTTGCAGTGAAGCATCACCCACAACTTTCTAGTAGCGTGGTTGTGTTGGTGGTCTAAGCTTCAAGTGCCCTCAGGTTTGTTTTGTTCACCTGGAGGAGCGTCTCACCTGATTTGCTTCCCGAGCAGCATTCCTGTCTTATCAGAGCGAGCAGGAGGTCCGATGAAAGCCCGCCCGCATCTCCCTTCCCGTCTGCAGAAGCGCCGCTCTGTCAGCATGCCGCCCGCGGGTCGGTCTCCAGGGACCTGTCTCGCAGCTTCAGCCCTGATAAGTTTAGTCCCGCCCCCTGGCAGCGGTGACGCTGATGAGAGGCAACGCACAGATTGCGACTTGACCTTAGGAACACGCACACGCCGAATGCATGTGCACTTGGAACATGACTCGCTCCCACAACATGAAACTTTCCCTCCATGATGGATGGGAATCCTTGACACGAGGGGAATTAGTCATGTCGTATGGATGCCTGACATGAAGGCCGCCCAATGACTATACAATCAGACCATGCAGTCGTCAAGCTGTTTGGATCTATGGTGCCAAGTTGACATCCTGCGTGCAGTTGATGCGGCTTAAGTGAACCTTTACTTACTCCTGTGCTGGCGGCTTGTTTGCATGAAGACACCTCTCAGCACTGATGGCTGCGGAGCGTGACCTGATAAGATTCGGCAGCCTGTCTGTGGCACGTCTCTGCTTGTGAAGTTCCAAAAGCAATTTGGGCATGCGCCTCCACCATGTACCTCTCTGGTACTCCATCCAGCACCTCAAAACACAGCAGAAATATCTTAGAAAGTACTCTGAACACAGTAATGTTAAAAACACAGTCTTGGTATGGATCAGAGGTAGGGAACCTATGGCTCGGGAGCCAGGTAGGGCTCTTTTGATGACTGTATCTGGCTCTCAAGCGTTTCTTACCACAATAAAAATGTATTTTTGCTAACATTTTAAAGCAAACATCACGGAAATTACTGTTAAAAATAATATTCAAAATCAACAACTTTCTTATACATTTTAATCCGTCCATTTATTTTATACTGCAATACGGCCAACCATATCTATCTTTCCTGATGATATTTTCCAGGTCAAACACCAAAACTTGATTATTACTGGGTAATGCGGTAGTCTACCTCGGTCATTGAGATGTCAACATGTAAATATAAACTTTCCTCCTTTAGTCAAATAGTCACCTAGCTAAAGCTGCAGAACCAAGCCTTCTGACGAAGATGGCCAAAAGAATGAAATATACTGAGTACGGTGCAAAACCATGCAGCAGCAGAAGTTGTATTAAGTATTAGATTTATTATTAGACACTGCGCTGCTCACGAAAGTGTGCTGGCCACACCCCATTGGCGTGGGGTAGTGTGCCTGGTCTACATAATTAGAGCCCATTATATCTAAAACTGTTGGTCTTACATAAAAATGCACACATTTTATTGCATTCAATGTTTAAAAAAATGTATATGGCTCTCACAGATACACATTTTAAAATATCTGGCCTTCATGGCTCTCGTAGCCAAAAAGGTTCCCGACCCCTGGTATGGATGAACAATGTTAGTCAATGCGTCACCTCGTCAAAGCACGCTGGTGATCTTGAGCAGCTGCACTCAAGTTGTTGTCAGCACGCCGCCATCGGTCATGCCTCAGCTGTCTTATCTCTTTGTCGCTCCGTTCCCATCAGAACCGCTCAGGCTCGGCCAAGATCCACATGGGTGCCAGTGTAGGGAGCGTGAGAAGATCCCGTTTCTTTTTCGATGCATGACTTACTAGTAGGTCCACATGTCCACATGAGGACAGGCTGGCATGTCCAAACAACATGTTGACATGGAGGGATACTGCAATATCGTGAGAATAATAGTTGGACTAAAGCACATCGTCATGGCAACACGCCAACACAACATCACCGCTGCGGGGCCTGCAAGCTGCTGTGTATTTGACGAATGTACTCAAAAAGTGGACCGAATGAATGTTCTTATAGTCATTGGGGGAAAAAGATAGCTATCCTTCATCATCCAGCAATAGGGAGGAAGTGCTATCATCTTTCTTTGCCTGTTTACTTTCACTTTGAAAGCATCTGCCTGAGGCACTGTGAGGCCGGCGCTAAAGCGCTCCCGACGAGTGGTGAAGCCAGGCGCGAGCCGATGTGGTCTGGCAAGGTGTCAAGACGCCAGTAACGCTGTTTGATCGGCATAACGCTGTTAATAATAATAATAATAACAATTTCACCGGCGGCACGGCGGTCTAGCGGTTAGCACGCAGACCTCAGCTAGGAGACCAGGATTCAATTCCACCCTCGGCCGTCTCTGTGTGGAGTTTGCATGTTCTCCCCGTGCATGCGCGGGTTTTCTCCGGGTACTCCGGTTTCCTCCCACATTCCAAAAACATGCTAGGCTAATTGGCGACTTCAAATTGTCCATAGGTATGAATGTGAGTGTGAATGGTTGTTTGTCTATATGTGCCCTGTGATTGGCTGGCGACCAGTCCAGGGTGTACCCCGCCTCTCGCCCGAAGACAGCTGGGATAGGCTCCAGCACCCCCCGCGACCCTCGTGAGGAAAAAACGGTAGAAAATGAATGAATGAATGAACAATGTCACGGTAGTTCAACGTAAAATGTTGGCGCTGTTTGGAGGTTTTTTTTTTTCAGACGGCTTTATTGTTTCCCATTACATGCATTTTTCGCTGTACTTCTTTAGCTGTTTTTATATCTTTAAAATGCACAGAAAAGAGAGAGACATATGTTGATGTATGACATCAGGATTGTGCAGTTTTCCTATAAAAACACATCTGAATGTTACACATCCGCATGCTCACAGACTCCTCAGAGTTACATTTTTGTGTATTTTGATTATTGATTGAGGGAACTGGGGTCAAAGTTCGCCTCTAGAAATGTGGTAGCGCTTGCGCACACACATTCAGTCACAGGCTACTGTCATTCACGTGCACCCTGACCTCCACTCATAGTTGTCTCATTGTGGTTGTTGTTTTCATCAGTGGCGTGACCAGGACTCGACGGACTACGTGAGTACATGTGCCCCGTTCAATGTGCACGGCGTTCTAAAGTGTGTTTTTTCTTCTAACATGGTGTGTCTGCTGATTGTAACACCTTCAACCACAAAAAAAAACACTTTTGTCTAATCCTTGTCTGGGCACGTGCAATTAAAGAAAACAAACTTATAGAATATTAATGTCATTTTAACACTCTTTGCTGTAATTACATGGAATCGTTGTTAGCAGCAGCACATAAACATGAGATGTGTGTGGACAGGTCTGGAGCTGTCTCCTCATCCTCACACCCCCCCCCTCCCCCAGCAGCCACGTTCCATTTACTCATACAAGCCCTTTTTTAATCTGCTTTTACAAAATGAAAACAAGAGCGGGGAAGACCAATCTAAGCTCCTCGCTCAATTAGCATCCGTCCGTGTTCTGTACCTGAGGCTAAAAAAAAAAGGGGGTTTGTGTAAACATTGAAGACAAATAACAGACACGTAAAAAAGATGGCTTCACGTTCATTCACATGCTGAGAGAGAGACAAGGTAAAGCTCTTTCGTCTCTCCGAATGCCAGTGAAAGTAAGACCTGTGGATTAAAAACACGATGACTTCAGACGATTCACGTGCGCTTTCATCTTTCACCTCAGGTAACACCCACCCACCCCCACCTCCCCCCCCACTCCTCCCATCCTCGCACAGGAGACGACAAGGCGGATAGCGTCAGCCGGCGTCTGTTTTGAAATTAGAACATTTGAAACATCCGGCGACAGTTTTATCACTGTCGGCCGTAAAATCATAATTAAAGCTTCTGGCAGCTTGTTGCTGACTTGTTTGTTCATATCTAAGGTGAAGCAAAACACACACACACGTACATGCTTCACATGCAACAGGTCTTGAACATCAGCACTTGTGTCAAAACAATAATATGTTGTTTTTCTGTCTTTTGCCCAAATGACTTTCTTTAGGCTTCTGATTATTTACAATGGCTTTACATTGGACATCCTTTTAACTTTATTTTAGGGTGGCTTGAGCCCCTGCAAAATTTCCTGAGCCCATATACTGTATGTAATAATTATATGTTACAGTAAAATCAGTTGAGGCATGCACATGCCACAAACGAGCGGGAAATAAATGATACTACAAGGTATTTGATTCAAATCATCGTCAGCAACATTCCTCTTGTCCGGTTACACCAGGGGTGTCCAAATATTTTCCTCTAAGGGCCACATGCTGAAAAGTAAAAGGACCAGTATGATATTTTAATTTTCTAACAGGACTTGAATCCATCCAATGTATTCTTTGTCTCAACATTCCAACTATTTATCTCTTTTTCGCTATTTTTGCTGTTTTTTTTATATACATATTGATAGTTTTCTTTATTAATTGTTTTTGCACAAAAAATTAGCTGTGCCACAAATGGCACCTGGGCCACACTTTGGTCATCTGTGATTAGAGTGACGTCTACATCCAATATGTGATCAGTACTGATTGAAATATGATATTATTTAAGATTAGTCTTTTTTATAGTCTACATTATAGCCTCAGCTTTGTGCTTTTGGTGACGTTGGATATTATTTATTAGTGTTATTAGTCAACCTATTTTTGCTGGGGGGGTTTCCATTTCTGCTAATTTTTTGTCGTTTAATTTGAACTTTAGAATGTTCCACGGGCCGTTAAAACACAATTTCTTTTAACTTCCTGTTCAATGCAAATTGAGCTTCAAAATGAAAGCATGGCTGTATTAACTTGGATTCTACCACACCAAGTGGGAGTTGCATGTCAGTGTTTTTGTGTTTAGCAAAGGTGTTTTTGATTAGAATATGATGACTTAGTATGTAATTGTTCACAAATGAAATGTAGAAGTTGTGTTAATTGAGGAAGCCTTTGCTGGTACCATGAAAAATGTTCACCTTTCACCTCTCTCTGTGCCCCCCCCCCCCCAACAGGAGGCGGTCCTGATGGGACTGCTGCCAGAGACCAGCTACTCTGTGACAGTGGCGGCATACACCACCAAGGGGGACGGCGCTCGCAGCAAGGCCAGGGTGGTCACTACCTCAGGCGCAGGTTTGATGTTGTACTTTATCGTCCATCGAAATGGTGTTGCCATGGAAACACGCAAACTGGTTAGATCGAATTTGAGGTAATTCAGGACACAACGTTATGTCACTTGGCGGCAGAGCTTCCTTCTTCACTTCTCCTGCACACATTGGCTCGTTCTAACTGACTGACTTAGGATTAGTGAAAGGGAAGTAGAATGTAGAATCCAATTTATTCCCCCAAAACTAGGAGATGTAATGCAATGTGAATAAATGTGCTTTGCAGTACCTGGCAAGCCCACCATGATGATAAGCACCACCATTGGAAACACAGCGCTGATCCAGTGGCAGCCCCCCAAAGAGGTGGTGGGGGAGCACGTGGGCTACCAGCTGCAGTACAAGAGAGCCGAGGAGGACGTCTTCACCGTTAGAGACTTCCGCAAGACCGATGATCACTTCACAGTCACCGGCCTCCACAAGGGGGCGACTTACATCTTCAAACTTTGCGCTAAAAACCGTGCCGGCAATGGTGAGGAGTACACGAAGGAGGTCAGCACCCCGGAGGACATCCCCGGCAGCTACCCTCTGAACTTGAGTGTGGTCGGCCTGACTGCCACCACCACGGAGCTGGCCTGGGACCCGCCCCCTCTTGCGGACCGCAATGGGAAGATCATAAAGTATGTGGTGGTCTACCGAGACATCAACAGCCAGAACAACAGCTCCAACGCCACCGCCAGCACACGCATGACCATCCAAGGCTTGCGGCCTGACACCACCTATGACATCAGAGTGCAAGCCTTCACCAGTAAAGGGGGCGGACCCATCAGCCCCAGCATCCAGAGCAGGACCATGTCCACGTCCATGCCAGGTAAGCTCACCTTCATCTATCCTTCTTCTCCTCTCACAAATAGCAGCTTCCTTTTTCATTCCACACTGTCGCCTGGACCGGCGCCATCCGGTAGTGTTTGATCCAAGCCAAGAGTTCTTCCCAGGGAAAAGATTAGTGTGCAGCTTTTTGTGAGGCGCTGGTGCGGGGTAGGCGTGCATTATAGCTTGTCAGCGTGCAGGCTTTAGAAAAACACTTTACTGCTAATAGAACTTTTACTGACATGTACGTCTTTCGCTTTTTAAATCTGCACTTTGGTGAGGACAACCTTCACCAAACGTAGGGCCAGGACACTCAACTGGTCCGCAACCACTGGTCCATTTTGAAAAATGCTTGTAGCTGCAGAAAGAGAATATGTCTACTGTAGGGGGGGCCGCTTTCATATTTGTGATCCAGTTTTGGTCAACATATGCAGCATTTACAATAGAGAATGACTTGCAGATTAGCTAAATGCTATACAGTACTAACTTTTAGGGAGTGGGGAGGGGCGTATCAAATACACATATAGCCGTGCACACAGGCAGGTACAGATTCAAATGTTATTGTAAATGAAACCTCGTATACAGGGACGACTGTGGAAAAAAAAAAAGCCAATCACACACTAACAAAAAAAACGACAGAGACAATCAAAAGCTTGTGAGTGTCTAAAGGGGTTAAGGCAGGGGTCGGGAACCTTTTTGGCTAAGAGAGCCATGAAGGCCAGATATTTTAAAATGTGTATCTGTGAGAGCCATATACATTTTTTTAAACATTGAATGCAATAAAATGTGTGCATTTTTATGTAAGACCAACAGTTTTAGATATAATGGGCTCTAATTATGTAGACCAGGCACACTACCTCACGCCAATGGGGTGTGGCCAGCACACTTTCGTGAGCAGCGCAGTGTCTAATAATAAATCTAATACTTGCTGCCATTAATGCAACTTCTGCTGCTGCATAGTTTTGCACCATACTCAGTATATTTCATTCTTTTGGCCATCTTCGTCAGAAGGCTTGGTTCTGCAGCTTTAGCTAGGTGACTATTTGACTAAAGGAGGAAAGTTTATATTTACATGTTGACATCTCAATGACCGAGGTAGACTACCGCATTACCCAGTAATAATCAAGTTTTGGTGTTTGACCTGGAAAATATCATCAGGAAAGATAGATATGGTCGGCCGTATTGCAGTAGAAAATAGATAGATAGATAGATAGATAGATAGATAGATAGATAGATAGATAGATAGATAGATAGATAGATAGATAGATAGATAGATAGATAGATAGATAGATAGATAGATAGATAGATAGATAGACAGATAGACAGATAGATAGATAGATAGATAGATAGATAGATAGATAGATAGATAGACTCCCTTTATTGTCATTGCACAAAACACAGTAGTGAAATTGCCAACGAAATGTCGTTGCCTGGCTCCCATATAATAACAGACACAAAAGAAGATAAGTAATAATAAATAATAATAATAATGTGGAGAATAAATAGATAGAATAGACACCGAATATGAACAACATAATGTAAAGTGCAGCATGAACAGTAAATTGCCCAAATAATTTAGATAATTTAAATAAATAATAATAATGTAAGTAAAGTAGAGGGGCTTATTTGGCATTGAGCAGTCTGTAAATAGATTTACAGATTAAAATGCATAAGAAAGTTGTTGATTTTTTATATTTTTAACAGTGATTTCTGTGATGTTTACTTTAAAATGTTAGCAAACATACATTTTTATTGTGGTAAGAAACGCTTGAGAGCCAGATACAGTCATCAAAAGAGCCCTACCTGGCTCCCGAGCCATAGGTTCCCTACCTCTGGGTTAAGGGGTTGTGTGGCTGTTTTCCGCTTGGTCGTAGTGTTCAACCAGTTCATATCGTATTGTTTTTGGATGGTAAAAACTAAATGGGACCAAAACTGCCTTTTGAAAAAGTGCAGGGGACACATCCCCAAATGACGTCTGTGTCAGACACTGTGGTTCTGCGTTGTTTTTCCTCTTTATGTCACAGATGCCAGCTAGTGTGGTTGTACTAAAATGTGTGTACTAAAACCTCAAACGCCTTTCAAAGCTGCACTGGACAGCAAGTTGACAGCTTGGCCTTTTAACTCGTTGGCTAGCGCTGCTCGACTTTCAATCAGTGACGCTCCAGTGGCTGAACGGAATAGAAATACTTGCACTGGCACATATTAGACCAAAGTCCATAATGACTAAAATATTCCCTCAGTGTTCACCAAGAACTTTGGCGTGAAGGCCGTGATGAAAACGTCCGTCCTGCTGACGTGGGATGTTCCAGAAACCTTTGAGTCCGAGGTGCCCCTCAAGGTATGTTCAGTGACCCGAGCAGAAAGAGTCATGTGGTGTCAGCAGGTGTAGCGGTGACGGTGTCTTCCCTGCTAGATTCTCTACAACCAGCAGAGCGTGGAGGTGCCGGGTCACCAGAGGAGGAAGCTGATCACGCAGCTGCAGCCAGACACGCATTACTCCTTTGTGCTCATGAGCCGCGGGAACAGCGCCGGCGGACTCCAGCAGCAAGTCTCCATCCGGACATCACCAGATCTGCTCAAGACTAAACCGTCTGAGTATCATCAGGATGTGGAGGAGGGCGGGAAAGTGAGCGTGCGGCTGCCGAGGGTCCCGCCCGGAACGCCGGTCAAGTCTGTGCTCCGTGGTTTTGACCATAAGTAGTCATTTATTTTTATACACTGTTCATGAATAGGAATTTATGTGGTGTAGGTACTTCTACATTGTGGTGGTGCCTTTGACCCCCACTTCTCTGATGTGGGAAAACCCTGACGATATGGACCTTCATGAGGTGAGTTCATATATATACTGTAGGTCAGTGTTTACTATGCCATATTCTACATTAGATAGATTCATTCATTCATTCATTTTCTACCGCTTATCCTCACGAGGGTCGCAGGGGGTGCTGGAGCCTATCCCAGTCGTCTTTGGGTGAGAGCCGGGGTACACCCTGGACTGGTCGCCAGCCAATCACAGGGCACATATAGACAAACAACCATTCACACTCACATTCATACCTATGGACAATTTGGAGTCGCCAATTAACCCGGCATGCATGTTCTTATCCTGTGTATGCATGGCAACGGGTGGATGCAGTTAATTATGTACCATCTGCCATCTAGTGGAAGCAGGTTGAATTGCTCTGCCTGTCACGATTAGTCACCAGCGTAAACAGATGTACAAAATATTTGCAGTTAGTAAGTAATACTTTTTGGACCAATTTAGTGAGAGTGGATTATTTCCCAACCTCTAATCATGTCGTCGTTGATGATGAATGGCTACAGATACCTCTAAGGCAGAGGTAGGGAACCTATGGCTCGGGAGCCAGGTAGGGCTCTTTTGATGACTGTATCTGGCTCTCAAGCATTTCTTACCACAATAAAAATGTATGTTTGCTAACATTTTAAAGTAAACATCACAGAAATCACTGTTAAAAATAATATTAAAAATCAAAACTTTCTTATGCATTTTAATTCGTCCATCTATTTTCTACTGCAATACGGCCAACCATATCTATCTTTCCTGATGATATTTTCCAGGTCAAACACCAAAACTTGATAATTACTGGGTAATGCGGTAGTCTACCTCGGTCATTGAGATGTCAACATGTAAATATAAACTTTCCTCCTTTAGTCAAATAGTCACCTAGCTAAAGCTGCAGAACCAAGCCTTCTGACAAAGATGGCCAAAAGAATGAAATACGTGTACTGAATACGGTTCAAAACTATGCAGCAGCAGAAGTTGCATTAATGGCAGCAAGTATTTGATTTATTATTGGACACTGCGCTGCTCACGAAAGTGTGCTGGCCACACCCCATTGGCGTGGGGTAGTGTGCCTGGTCTACATAATTAGAGCCCATTATATCTAAAACTGTTGGTCTTACATAAAAATGCACACATTTTATTGCATTCAATGTTTAAAAAAATGTATATGGCTCTCACAGATACACATTTTAAAATATCTGGCCTTCATGGCTCTCTTAGCCAAAAAGGTTCCCGACCCCTGCTCTAAGGTGATAGCATGTGGACAGAATGGAAACTTCTGTGATGACGCCTTTAGCTTCTACCTTCTTGAAATGAATTCTTCCCCTTTGTTTTGTTTTGTTCTAATCTGGTAGCTCCTGGACGCCGCAGTCAGTGCACAAAGGAAGAGGAGACAAAGCACGGACTTCCTACAGCCTTACATCACTGCCAAGCTGGACTCTCTGCCTGAGATCTTCACGCTGGGTGACGAGCACCAATACCATGGCTTTCACAACAAGCCATTGCCGGGGCAACAGCAGTACCGGTGCTTTGTCCTGGCCGAGCTGGTGGACGACGAGTCTGTAAGTTAATATCACTATAGAGCAGAATGAATGAAGCTGTGTACTAATTGGCACCTTCCGAGTCCTTAAACATTTACCGCCGTCTCTAAATAGGTTACTCGCGTTTCTAGGAGGCGAGTAGGAATGTTACTGCAGGTAGTGAAAATGGCTGGAATGGATGTCTGTTTTTATAAGCTTCCCTTGCCATCCATCCTCAAATGTTCTCAGTTGGACTTAGATCTGGGGAACACGCAGGATGGTCCAAAAGAGTTAGGTTATTCCTCTTTTGTCAGGTGGGGATTATGAACTGTAGTATGTCCTATTGGAAAAAGCCAGTCATTACCACCGTTTGACACCCCTGTGCAATCTGAAGCTCCATTGTGCTATTGAAAAAAAAGCCCCCCTTGCCATGCCAGTAACGTTGGAAGCCATCAGGACCATCATGTTCCATTTTTTTCTTTCTTCCACCATTCAATGTCCCACGGTTGGTTTTCTTGTCCAAATTCCAAGAAAGCAATTTTGTGGCATTGAAGGAGACCTTTTGTGATGGTTATTGGACTGCACTCGGCACCAGAAATAACCTTCAGGGCTGATGGGATGATGGTCCTGTGTCTTGACAGACCGCCCATTGGATCCTCAAGGACATTTTTTGGGTTCTACCACTTGACTTTTTTGTTCTATAACCTTCAGGATCTTGGAAGAAGTTACAAATGCACTGCGAGAGGCCTTGCTTATGCAGCTCAACCATCCGACCACTATCAGAGAGAGAAAGCTTTTTTACAGAAAATGACATTGAATCCACACTTTTAAAGGCTGTGGTCTTGAGTGTATTTTGTTCAATATTTAGATTTATTGGAATGCACCTGTTTTATGTATAAAGATATTAGGAAGCAGATGAACTTTCACGTCTGACTTGATAAAGCTTGGCCTGCTTTGTATGCAGCGGTGCAGCATGCACGTCATGATGCTCTTTAATAACTCATAAATGGACAGCGGGAGGAGATTTGAGGCGGTGTGGATGGCTTTTTCATACTTTAAGGCTGTTGTTTGTCCTTCCTAAAGTGAGCAGAGTTTGTGTTCCTTCTGCCAAACCTAACATTCTGCAGGTGTGGCTAATGTGGCCAGCGAGTGAGAGCAGATGTAACATGGCTCCTCCGTTTTCTCTGCCTCGTCTAATTACCGCAGTTGAACAAAGCTCATTAAAGACAGCGCCGTACAGCCCAGATTAAGTAAATGACACGTACGTTGCTGAAAAAAAAAAAAATAGAACCCTCATCACATTTCTCTTACTGGGGAGAGCTTTTCCTGGTGCTGCAAAGATGGAGCGCACACGGCCATGAAGAAAGAGAAGCAATAAAAGTTTGAAACAGTGCAGTAAAACAAGATGACAAAGGAAGAAAGCGAAAGGTCACCTGACCAGAGGGATGACTGATAGAGGAAGGCGGGATGAGGCCAGCATGTACTTCCTCTGGAAGATGAGTGGATCAATGAGAGGTCGGACTGGAGTTCTTCGTTGTCCCTCAATCTTCATTCTTCGTCGACAACAATAGGTTTCCATCTTTGTGCACAGTGCAAACATCAAGCTCCATGCTTGGATGTGAGGAAGATACTGTACCTACATTTAGACACAAAATTAGACATAAGTCTCATGTCGTCTCTTTCAAAACACAACCACATGGAATAAATGAATCAGCAATCGGCCAAATGACCAAAATGACAGAGATTGCCCACCATTTATTTATGAATCATGTAAGCCAGAGGTGCTCATTAAGTCGATCGCGAGCTACCGGTCGATCGCGGAGGTGGTACTGGTCGATCGCTGGTCGATCGCGGCGTGACATTAAAAAAATATCATCCCAGCATCAATGCCGTCACTTGATTGATATACAGGGCAGCCATTCAGATGACAACTGAATGTTGCCCTTCGGGCGACCAATCAAATCAAACAACGTCTCTAAGTGCAGCAGAACTTACGATGTCAGCCTATCATCCATCCCCGTTACTTGATTGACATACAGGACAACCAGTCAGATGACAACTGAATTTTGACCTTTAGGTCACCGCTCATGCGTAAACAACGATGCAAAGTGCTAAGCTAGTCGGCGAATTGCGAGATTTTAAAGCCCTCGCTAAAGTTTATGGTCACTAAAATGAGTGAAGGAGCTGGACCAAGTAAAAAGGCAAAAACTGGACCAAGTAAAAAGGCAAAAAACATATCACTTCCATACGGATATGGAATATTATACGGATATTATGATACGGATATTATCCATGACTGATAAACATTTGGAAGTGTGCTTGAGGCTGGCTATCAGCAGCTACTGTCCGGACTATGCATCCCTGGCTGGTTCAATTCAGTGCAAGTCATCAAAGTAAACTCAGGTAATTACAAAAAATGTTAATAGTTAATTATGTGTGTTTTGCAATATTGGCTCATTTGGTTATGTAAGGTACATCAACATACATTGTATGTACAAATAATCCTCAATACATTTGAAAATAAATAGATGTTTTGCATTTTTGTAGTGGGTAGATCATTTTGACTCGGTCATTTTAAAAGTAGCTTGCATGCTGAAAAAGTGTGAGCACCCCTGATGTAAGCAAACAAATGAACCTCGTCCTTGTCCCTGTCACCTTGATTGTCATTGTGCTATTCTCTGCAGCAGAGGACGTTTGCAGCCAGCCCTTTCTCTGAGCCCATCCTGGTGAAGCTCCACAGCGGAATGGCAAGACACTCCGAGGACCCGGAGATGCTGTGGGTGATGGGTCCAGTGCTGGCCGTCATCCTCATCATCATCATCGTCATCGCTATCCTCCTCTTCAAGAGGTCAGTGTGGCGGATGAAGACATACGTACATTGAGCGGTGGTATTTTACAATAACACGCTAAACTTATTCGAGAGGATGGGAAACACGTCCTTCCAACAATGAAAGGCTAAGTTCCTTAGCGTTAGCAACAAGATCAGCCGTCCCGTTTTCTGTGAACAAATGTGACATGTGAGGGAAGACAGGCTGTGTTTGTGTGACTTGGAGGCAACATGCCTTCATAGTGGTCATCCTCAGATCAAACAGAACACGACAACAACACGCATGATGCCATCTTGGACGAGCTCGGCCGGGGGCCACCGAGGTCCCGGCTGACATATGGGAGGAGAGGCCCTGTGGCCTCGGGGCCCCCGTGGGTTCTTCTGTTTCTTTCAGGCCAACAGTTGGCTCGTGCTCCCCGCACGGAGTCCCAAACATCTGGAGCGCTGAGGACGCCGAGATGGGGTCCATATGGCTTCTGTTCTGCTCCACTGTCTTTTGTCATCCCTTCTGGTCCCCTCTCTCACTACCCATACAAATCAGCCATCATGTCGGCTAGCCTCACCTCATGCAGGAATCAAACAGCGTACTTGAAGGGGACCTATTATGCTTTTTCCACTTTTCTGACCTATGAATATATGTAGTTACAATGTTGTATTCTCATGTTAAAAGATGCAAAACATTAAGTTAATGGGATTTGCACATTTGGAAGTGAGCCCTAAAAGAAGTTTGGAATGCCGCAAAACGTTCGGTTTCAGAGGGCGTTGCAAAACTGTTCCTTTGTGATGTCACAGAGGAGCGGGTTTCTTTATGAGCGTGGCTGCAGGGGTGATACACTCTCCGCCCTCCCCCAAGCTTTGCTTCTCTGTTTACGAGGCAAGCTCAGATGAAAAATGATTTTCATCTGTCAACGGCATTTCACACTGGACTGTTTTTATGAACATGAACGTGAAATATCCACCAAACTGATGCTGAAGCCAGAAGCAGCGCGCTCTTGCTGTGCGTCCACGTAGGTGGAGAGAACCACAGTGCTCACTGTCTGGAACACAGTAGTCCTGCAAAAAGCGTGTAATAACTACATTTCCACGACCAATGCTGTGCCAAGATTATCTGCAGTTAGTAAACGCGGCACACTCACGTCTGGCTTCTGAGCTCCATTGCACTAGCGCTGCCTCTGACATAGTGTGTCCGACAATGAGTGCTCCTCCTCAGTCAGGCGAGATTGGAGGAGCACCAGCCATGCCTCGGTAAGTCACAGGACTCCATCCAGTAGCTCCTAAACGCTTTTCAATTATCTCTCCAAATACTTTCATTCGTTTATTTTACTCCTATTTTGTGCTCATTTGTCATGATTTAAAAGCATAAAGTCTGAATTCAGCACTTATAATGGAAAAAAAAAACAAAAAACATTGAAGCAAATATTGTTTGAGCCTTTGTGAGCAACTCAGCTGGTGAGATAGGAGACCTCTGTGATAGCGCTTCCTAACTATGAACCATATAAGGAAGTCCGTCCCTCTGTGACATCACAAAGGAGCAGTTTTACCACGCCTTTTGAAACAGAGCGTTTGAGCCATCCCAAACTTCTTTAAGGGCTCACTTCCCAATGCACAAACCTCACTATGTGAATCTTTGGCATCATTTAACATGATAATAAGTAAGTGTAAACGGACTCTGGAGTCGTCAAAGTGAAAAAAATCGAGTCCAAATCAAGTCTTTCTGTGTTTATCTTTGATTATCACTTTGCCAAATTTTAAAGCTCAACTTTTAAACTTCTATGTCTTTCTTCTCTCTGCTTTCTGTGGATGCAGCAAACAAGAAAGGTGAGTTACTCTTTTTCATCCTCTTCATTTTCTTCATTTTCTTCCATCTCCAGTGATTCATTCACCCTTTGTTCTTTTTGCTGACACCGTGTTCTCTGACACTTTAGTGTTTCTGCTTACAGTCCATTACTTTTCCAAGCATTTTCTTCAGATGCTCGGAAGTGACCTTATCTGATCTGTAAAAAAATGTTTTAAGAGTGTCCTTCTTTTCCAGGAAACGGACGTCTCCGTCAGCCAAAGACGAGCACTTGGTGGGAGTGAAGGATTCGCTGCTGGCCCACACATCAGACCCCGTAGAGATGAGGAGGCTTAACTATCAGACACAAGGCAAGAACACTCCTAACCTCCAGACTTTATTGTCCAAAATGACCCTGAGTGATGGGCGACATGTTGGACAGGGGTGTTCAAAGTGCAGCCTGAGGGCCATTTTCAAGCTGCATTTTTTTCACCATTTTGTAATGAATTAATTATTAATAAGATTTATTGAATCTATTGGGTCCAATAGGCACTCATTAAAAAATACAATGCAAAGACATAAAATGGGCTGCAAACCACAATGAGTACATCCTCTAAGACAGGGGTGGGCAAACTTTTTGATTCGTTGGCCGTGTTGAGTTAACAAAATTGTCCGGGGGGGCCAGAATATATATTTCACACATACTATTTTACGCTTATAATTCTAACAGTCCACATTTGAATTTTATTTTAAGTGTCATACTATCAGTTATATGTTCTCAATTCCCTTTTTTTCAGGAGCACTTTAAACATCAAACATCAACAATTTGCCAAATTGAATTTTACATTAAAAAAAAATACTGAATAAGACAACCGACATGCAAGTCATGTTGCCAGCTTGGATGTTAAAGGAATAATACTGGCGGGCCGGATTCAAACGCTTGGCGGGCCACATGTGGCCCCCGGGCCGCAGTTTGCCCACCCCTGCTCTAAGAGATGCATTTTAGATTAGATTACATTAGATTTGTTGGTCCCCAGGGGGAATGTTGTCTTTACAACATTACAAAGACAACAACAGTAACAACAAACAATCAACATGACAAGTAACGACAACAACAACATTACAGTAACAGCGGGGCCTGCTGTTCGGGGCAGGAATCAGGCTTTTCCCAAAAGACGGGCCCTTTTCAACGTATTTGCTCTGTACCTTCACCGTGGAGGTAATGGGATGAGGTATTGATTCAGTTAGTGGGTGATATCTTGTGTTTGTCCCGGTTGGTGACAGAAAGCATAGTGTGGTAACAGAATGGTAGGATGGGTTGAATGACGCCAACTGAAGGTGAGGTGCAACAGTCTTTATTGGCTTCTTCTTTGAGTGTCCATGGTGTGCTGATCAAAGGCGACTTTATTGTCAGATATTTGAAGGTGTTTACTGTCTCGACTGTGTGGGTCTTTATGATGGTGGGGGACTGAGGTGAGGGGGCTTGAACTGTACTGGGTTCAGTTTATCAACTGGTATATTTTGCCCTTAACTCGGGGGTGGCTACGTTTTTCCATCGAGTGCTGCGATGTGGGTAGAGTCACTTTGCTATTGTTCTTTTCTTCTCACTTTGATGTTGTTTCACTGTTTATCTCAAATTAAATACGTCCCAGTACAGCAAATATTTGCCTAGTCCCCATTGCGTTTATGAAGTGTTATATTATGAAGTGGCATATTATAGGGTTTATAGCATTTTTAGGACTTTTTTATAGGTTCTGCCATTATTTGTGATATTTTGTCATTCACTGGGGGGATCGAAAAGTAATATCAGGCTGCACTTGACTATGGACTATGGTGATTATGGCGCTAGTCTATAAAAGAGACAAAGATCCATTTAGCGTTAGTTAGTTGCATTATCACATCCCACTACTGTATATTGTTTTTCATAATAATATCCCTACACACGTTGGCCCAATGGTAACAGCAAACAACACAAAGCTTTGGTCGTCGTTTTGTTCCTTCTCATCCGTCTGCATGCTGGCGGTCATGATCACCTCCACTGACCCCTGTCCTGTTTGCCCCTCCCCCAACAGGTTCCAGTACCCTCAGTTGCCCGACCACTCCAAGTTAGTTGTCCTTCCTTATGTGTGTGTTCCACGCTCTGCTTCTAACACTACCCCCCCCCCACTCCCCCACACACATCAAGCTGCCACCGCTGTGCACATCAACCATGACAACATAACTTCAAACATGTGTTATGTTAAATACCAAAAGGCTGCAGGTCGCCTCTCTCTGCTCTCCTCAGCATCATTGCTGCGCTCGGAGCACGCCGCTGCTCCGTCACCGTGCATGCATGCGCACGTGTTGATGTGTGTGCAAGCTCCTTCACGTGCATGCTACTGTACTCACCGAATCTTCCCGCAGGGATGAGGCAACATCCTCCCATCGCCACCTGCGACCTCAACGACCACATCGAGAGACTCAAGGCAAACGACGGCCTGCGCTTCTCTCAGGAATATGAGGTATACACACACACACACACACACACACACACACACACACACACTGTTCCCATGTGTCTTCTTTCCTCTCTCTTTTTGGAGCCTATATTCCAATGTGGGACATGCATACATATGCGGGTCAGTGGGGTCTCTCAATCAGAGCATACTTTTTTTTTTCCACCATACCCTCCCGTGCTGATATGCCGTAGTATTTGAACTTTCATGAAAAAAAATCCCCACCAGTACTGTCACAGCAGCCCATCGTCCGGCAGTCCACAGCATCGGTGTAACACATCCTGTAGTTGGTGAAGTCAGGCCTACAAAGTAAAAGCAGGCCAGTAAAACATGGCTGTATGAGTAGGTCCGATGGATTTTTTTTTATTAAAGATGTTCCTTATGTTGACTGTGTGGATCAGTAGATGTCCAAAGCCATTTTCAGCCTGTAGCTCATTTATATTGGCCCTCAGGATATGTTAAAAATAAAATGAATACATTATTCCTGAGAGACATTATTTGATATTACACTAATTGTGATTGTCACTGATAACACAGAGCTGGATGTGGATTTTAAGTTCAGATAGTCCCTCCTCTAAATGTTCATTGGCCACAAAAACATACAATATGTTAGCTACATTGGACTTTTTGCACACCAGGAAAATCAACTTCCTTTCTCCAAACCTTCCTTCCTGAGGTCGTTCTCCATGTTAAAGTTCACACTGTCTTTAAAGAAGGAAGGGAATCCACCAACTATGCATGAATTATCTCCCTGGTTTCCTTCCACAAATAACATTTTGCTGCTTTTAGCTGCTGTAAAGGCTGCTGAGGGATTACGGCTTCTTGATGTCCTACAAAGGGAGCTCATTTGCATTTAAAGTGGAGAATTTCAGAGCAGATAAACCAGGACAGAGGTGTTGGAATTGTGGAGCAAAATGGATCTGCATCAAGGTTTCCTTTCTACTGTGTGAGGCGCAAGCGTTGGACAAATAGCACATTTAGAGTTGAGAAGATAACGTCGGAACATGTGAGCCCCTCTAGAAAGCGTCCAATTACAAGAAATAAGTTGTGTAGTTTTTGTCATCCTGAATGAACATGCAAACCGTAACTCTTAGAACCAGAAATTGAATTGTTTCGTCCTTTGTGCGTGCATTAGTGCAATACTAGTAAGAAACAAATGACATCATTGTGTGTGATTGTTGGAGGTAATGAGACAACCTAGTGACAACGTGTTAAATGACCTTTGACCAATGGCTCACCTTTCAGTCCATTGACCCCGGGCAGCAGTTCACGTGGGAGCACTCCAACATGGAGATCAACAAGCCAAAGAATCGCTACGCCAATGTCATCGCCTACGACCACTCTCGAGTCCTCCTCACGCCTGTGGACGGTAGGTGCGAGCGAACTGCCGCATCACGCTTTCGACGCAGCGAGGCTCATTTGATTTGATTTACTGGCAGGAGTTTCTGGCAGCGACTACGTCAATGCCAACTACGTGGACGGCTACAGGAAGCAGAACGCCTACATCGCCACACAGGGCCCGCTGCCTGAGACGCTGAGTGACTTCTGGAGGCTGGTCTGGGAGCAGCGCACCTGCACCATTGTCATGATGACACGCCTGGAGGAGAAGTCCCGGGTAAGAGGAACATGATGATAAGGGTAGTGTCACCCCCGATGAGTGTTGTTTATGAAGTTGAAAAGAAGAAATGAATGGTACTCAGCTAGAGGGCTAGTGATGAAATTAATGTTCTTGCAGGTTAAGTGTGACCAGTACTGGCCCAGTCGTGGTACTGAGACCTACGGTATGATCCAGGTCACCATGTTAGACACGGTGGAGTTGGCCACCTATAGCGTGCGCACCTTTGCCCTCTACAAGGTTAGCCCTCTTTTTGGATTCTTGGTGTTCTGCGTGTGTGTGTGTGCAAATTAACTCATTTGCTGCCAAAGATGTATTTTTTTGCGTCTTTTACATTTTTTTTCAACCTGAACATCCAATCCCAAAGACCGTATTTATACATCTTATTTTTTTTGCACGGGAGGCAAATACGTGATGACGCACAATAGAATTTTTAGATTGTAAAAATTGCCACAAGGTGGCAGAAATGCATTTTATAAGAGCTTAGCATCCATATTTCCCATGTAATAACATCCTCCACAGCAGGAAGTGTAAAAGCATGGAGGAGAAATGTAAGGCATGCATATGCGCACACAAATGCGTTCACACCCACAGTTAAGTTCCAAATTGTAAATACTTCCTATTTTCATGTAAAACAAGGATTATTGTGTTGTTTATGTTGTGGCTAAATCTATATTGCTAAATTTATTTTAAAGTATTAAAATAAAGAAGGCCCCCACTTTAAATAAAGTTATACTTCAAATGTATCTTTTCACAAAACATTGTTTTTCTCCATTTTTTGAGACCTGATATTTTACCGAGGCCACACGGTGCATGAGTGGTTAGCATGTTGGCATGTTAGCACAAAGGAGTGAGGCGCTTGAAGCTCCACTCTTTGCTCAGTGATGATAGAAAGCGTTCATTGCAGTCTGCAGAAGCCTACACTAGTATGGAGTAGTAGCAAGTTGCTTTATCCATATTATTTGACTATTTAAAGTATCTATAATTTTCTTTTTGCTTGCTAAATATAGTAGACCAACATGATTAATCCTAATTGAAATAATAATTTATGTACTTTTCACCATATGTATTGAACCTTATTGTAGTAATATTTAGAGCCTCCAATATACCATATTTAAATAATATTTAATGTACCTGCAATGTATCATATGTACATTATATTTAATGTATGATATTGACATCCTATTTAATGTAATATTTACATTATAACGTACCTCACTGATCCATGTTGTGTCAGAATGGCTCGAGTGAGAGAAGAGAGGTCCGACAATTCCAGTTCATGGCCTGGCCCGACCACGGAGTGCCTGAGTACCCCACCCCGACGCTGGCCTTCCTTCGCAGGATCAAAGCATGCAACCCCCCAGATGCCGGGCCCATGGTGGTCCACTGCAGGTACACTCTCTAAGATAGTTAAGACGGTAGCAAACTAATAGTTAAGTAATCATTTACAGTAGCTAAGGCCAACTAGTGCAGCCTCGCAGTACACCAGTGGGATGGATGGCCACACTGTCATGAAAGAACACGGAGGCCCTCTTCCTTCTGGTGTTGTTCTGACCATTCTCTGTCCACCAATCAACACACTGCACTGTGTGGATGTGTGGAGGGTGACATATCATGTCAGCACAACTCCTTGTTTCAGCGCCGGCGTGGGCCGCACGGGCTGCTTCGTCGTCATTGACGCCATGTTGGAGAGGATGAAACACGAAAAGTCGGTGGACATTTACGGCCACGTGACATGCATGCGGGCTCAGAGGAACTACATGGTGCAGACGGAGGACCAGTATATCTTCATCCACGAGGCTCTGCTGGAGGCGGCGACGTGCGGCAACACTGAGGTCCCTGCCCGAAACCTGTACGTGCACATCCAGAAATTGAGCCAGGTTCCTCTGGGAGAGGCAGTCACCGCCATGGAGCTGGAGTTTAAGGTAGGATAATTTCATGATACAACATGCTTGTAATTATGATATATTTGTTTAGTTTCATAAAAGGCTCAAAACACAAGTTCTCAGTACTACAACCACAGAGTTTATTATTCATTCATTCATTTTCTGCCGCTTTTTCCTTGCGGGGGGTGCTGGAGCCTATCCCAGCTGTCTTCGGGCGAGAGGCGGTCTGTGACTGGTCGCCAGCCAATCAAAGGGCACATATAGACAAACAACCATTCACACTCACATTCATACCTATGGACAATTTGGAGTCACCAATTAACCTAGCATGTTTTTGGAATGTGGGAGGAAACCGGAGTACCTGGAGAAAACCCACGCATGCACAGGGAGAACATGCAAACTCCACACAGAGATGGCCGAGATTGGAATTGAACCATGGTCCTCCTAGCTGTGAGGTCTGCGCGCTAACCACTAGGCCGCCGTGCCGCCCAGAGTTTATTAATTTCATGAAATGTTTGAGATTGGCTTGTTGTTAGTTTTTGCAAGTGTACTTAATGAATTGCGGCACTCTCGGTACCTACAAATACCCACTGCTACCCACTACTACTATCACCACCCTGTACCTAATGACGTGTGTTTGTCTGTGCAGAAGTTGGCCAACTCCAAAGCACATACCTCAAGATTCGTCAGTGCCAATCTTCCGTGCAACAAGTTCAAGAACCGCTTGGTGAACATCATGCCTTTCGAGTCCAGCCGGGTCTGCCTGCAGCCAATCAGAGGTGTGGAGGGCTCAGACTACATCAACGGCAGCTTCATTGACGGCTACAGGCGAGTCGACCGAGATGATGCTGGAACCGTAGGAGGAGAGGTGCACCTCTAATGAGCGCCTCTCCTCTGCCTGAGGTGTTGGCTGTCCAAACAAACGGGTCGGACCGACGGGGCTGTTGTTTCTCGTCTTTTCTTTGCTGTAATTGGACCTGATGTTTGCCAGAGGTGACAGGTCGGATAGCAAATAAACTTTTCTTGCATCTAAAATACACTGAAAGATGCAAGCATCTGTTTGTGTACTCCTGCCACCCTGACCCATGGTGCCAGACAGTGTCGGCCAAGTTGCTTCCAAATGTAGTACATTGCAAGTTACTGTCATTTCAAAATAAGTATTACTGTTATAGTAACTCTCAGGAGTCTGGAAAATGTTGTCGCATCATGATGACGCTACATTTCAAAGCACATTGACAGTGCAAACCTCGTACTTTTTTTCATTTGTATGCGCTGTTGGGGTGAGGGAAGGCACCCACTTTGAAAGCAGAAGTAAACAGGCAATGAAACCTGACGCCATCTTCCAATTGGTGGAAAAAGCTTCTCATCATTCAATAAAAGTATTAGAGGGGGGGGGGGGGTAAGCCAACACTGCCGTGGAGTGGCCAACAGATGTGGGTTTTCATGTTTATTTTGTCTTGTGTGGAGTGGCAAAGAAATGTTTTACCAACATTTATTACCTTTGTATTCCATTTTTGTTAGTACATAACTCGAGCATTATTTTTGGAAATATACAAGTTATAAGGAGGGACATTACACATTTTTACAGTAATTATAAATGATATAAATATGGGATGTTGGCCTTGCCACCCAGCAGCATTAGCTAGTAGCATGATGATTATGTCCTGTGGTTCTGATGAAACACTTAACTTAACTTAAACACTTCATCTGTTGGCACACTGTAACATGAAATATTCAAATGGTGGATATAGATGTTCCAAATGCTTCATACAGCTTTTGGCACACGGGCTTATCCTGTGCGTGTTTCATTATGTCAACACTGACCCCTGGTGGCAGTATTGTCAAACACAACACAACTCAACCGGTTTCATCTTTAATGCAGCCATGAGTGATGGTGCAATGTCAGATGTGTATTTGCTGAGGAGTAAACTGGCGTGTGTGTGTGTGTGTGTGTGTGTGTGTGTGTTCCTTGCAGGCTGCAGAAAGCCTACATGGCCACACAGGGCCCCTTAGCGGAAACCACTGAGGACTTCTGGAGGATGCTATGGGAACACAACTCCACCATTGTCGTCATGCTCACCAAACTCCGCGAGATGGGACGGGTAAAAGATGCATGTAGATGCAGTGCAGTGAAATGTGACTTCTTTTTTTTTTTTTTTTTTTTAGGTCTGCATGGCCGACAGTGTGTATATTTGTCCAGGGTACCAAAAACTTGGAAAAGCACCCCTTCCTTTGTTAAAATGTTTTTTTTAATAATTATACTATAAGAAATACAATAAAAATAATAGTATACAACAAAACATTGATATGTATATAGTTTATTTTCTCAACAAAGTTATATGTGAGCAGTTTAATAAGATAAAACTACAACTAAATAAGAACATGTAACAATAGCAACACAATTATTCCATCATTCCATCTTATTCATTCCATTTCATCTTATGAAATACAGTTCTTTGAGCAAAATAAAGGAAATAGTGTAAGATAATTTTATACAATTGGGTCCTCATTCACATTTTTTGGACTTTTTGCCAAAACCCTCCTGCATCCTGAGTTTGTAACAATAACAAATAACAGGGATATTTTCAAAATGAAATTGAAAAACTGAAAGATATCAAAAATATATGTCTTATCTTATGCTAGTGTTGAGCCAATACTGATACTACTCTTTGTATTGACACCATCGATATCTGGATTGATCCACCCGCCCCCACCTGAAACACACCAGACACTGCATCTTCTCTTTTGCTCCTTCAGGAAAAGTGCCATCAGTACTGGCCTGCTGAGCGTTCGGCCCGCTACCAGTACTTTGTTGTGGACCCCATGGCTGAGTACAACATGCCACAGTACATCCTGAGAGAGTTCAAAGTAACCGACGCCAGGGTAAGCAGTGTCTAATCATCTTCTATCGCTTGACTTTTGTTCTTGCTACTGTGGCTTTAACACTCCACCGGACCACGTCTGCCAGGACGGCCAGTCCAGGACCATCAGGCAGTTCCAGTTCACCGATTGGCCAGAGCAAGGTGTGCCAAAAACAGGGGAGGGATTCATTGACTTTATCGGCCAAGTCCACAAAACCAAGGAGCAGTTTGGGCAGGACGGACCCATCACTGTGCACTGCAGGTGAGTTTTGGACGAGGTTTAGTATACATTTTGGTTCCAATCCAAAAGAATTTACAGTTACAGTCTGTTTGCATTGGGGCCCAGCGGGGCAGAGACCGACCAGATCCAACAGATGGAGCTGTGGTGGAAAAAAAGCTTGCTGTGTGTGGCAGCTGTCACTTTTTAATGTGCATTACTGCCACCTATAGGACTGGAGTGCAGTTTCTGATTGTACGGGTGTTCATAATGAATTGAATGTTGTTTTATTCATGTGTGACGTTAAAATTCCGCTACATCATGAATATCCACCATTAGAAAAAGACTCAATGTTCAATAATGTTTGCCCACTCACCAGTGCCGGCGTGGGGCGGACCGGCGTGTTCATCACCTTAAGCATCGTCCTGGAGAGGATGAGGTATGAGGGTGTGGTCGATGTCTTTCAAACAGTGAAGACGCTCAGAACTCAGCGGCCCGCCATGGTGCAGACTGAGGTATGAGACTCCACATGGTTACCTTTCACACTTCCTGTTCTGGGATGTGTCCTGTGTTATAGCATGTTGGTTGTGTGCCGTCAGGACCAGTACCAACTGTGTTACCGGGCCGCCCTGGAGTACCTGGGAAGCTTTGACCACTATGCAACATAACCCATCATGAAGACACCCTCGCAAGAGTTTGGTGTCCAGCTCCTACAATCCGACCAGGAGGTGACAATGTGGGCCGAGGAAGAAGTGCCCGCAGACTGGGGGGAGGAGTCAGACCGCCTCCTTGCGATGCGACTTCTGTGGCTATCGGTGAACCCTCATGGACCCCGACACGCACTCTGAACACCCAACACTCCTCATTTCTCTTCTGTTGCAAATATTTGCCATTTATTTTTTTACGTCTTAATGACTCTCTTATGCTTTTATTTTTTTATTAACACTGAAAATGTGTTGTCAAAACGCTCCAAGGTGTTATCATAGTAATAATTATTATTATTAATACTGGAGAGCATATACTCACTGCTGCTACATGTTTTTGTACCATAGACATCATATTCTATTTACTCACACACTTTTATTTGGGATAGAGGAGCTCATTTTTGTTCTGACATCCACAAAAATATGTCCGCATCATACCAAGAAGAAGGGAAAAGACCACATGACACAGTTTATTGTTCCTAAATACTGGTTTGTTGCTTCAAAGCCTGCAGAGGAACAATATGCAGTCGTACGCCATCCACTGGATTCATGTCAACACTGAATGATTTGACAAAATGTCACAGCAGGTACTCGATTTGATGGAGAGCAAGAATGTCTGCTGGGTCAAGTTTAGTTGTCTGCCCAGCCTGTGTTGTGATGACAGCTGTTTCACATCAGTAAAATGTAAGAATAATGATATAGTTGTCTTGGTGTTGTTAAATTAAAGTCACTCCAAACCCCCAAATCCTGACGAAAAAATGAATAGTTCAATTGCTTTTTTAAAAATAAATAAATAAAAACATCTTGAACATATACGATGGTGCTTCAGTCATCAGTGGAGGGGGGCTGAATTACGGTAATGAAAAATATTTTATGTTGTCTCTTGCATATGTGATCGCCTCTCTATTTTTAATAAAATAAAAGAAACGTGAAAATAAATGGCTTTGAACACCTAAATGCTACGAATTTACGTTTTCTCCTGTCGCAACTGTAATTATTCAGTCCTACTTCCTTCTACAGTACAGCTGGGATAGGCTCCAGCATCCCCCCACGATCCTCGTGAGGAAAAAGTGGTAGAAAATGAATGAATGAATTTCCTTCTATAGTACCTTCCCGGTGACGAAATGTGGGAATTACTTAATCCAGGCCTTTTTTATCCTACTATTGGCTAAATGTGAGAAGCTATATGAAATAATGACAGTAATAAATGCTGACCATTTTTGCATAACAACAATAGAATGGGGCTGGGGGGGCCTAGAACCGGTACTTGGTCTGTAATGTCTGATTGAGTAAACTCATTGATGGAAAAAGAGATAGTATACGACGGTTCTTGGGGGCATGTAGGTGAAAGAAAATGGGTTAGAAAATACAGCCGATGATTGGTTGTTGGTATACGGAAGTCCCTCCTTGCATATGTAAACAAACACATACTGCGCATGCGTCACTGCAATAATGGGGGACTGTCTTTTTTAGCTGCACTAATGTCTCTGTTTCTACTCCGCTAACTTGCGAGTTACGAGATTAAACAACTCGCCCGCATTGCACCTCACGTAAGTTAATCTTTAACGCTTGCGTGTCACTTCGCTTATTCGGAAGTTTGAGTAAACTGCAGTTTTGGAGAGAAGAGCGACGGTGAGCAACAAGCTGTGTTTGCTAGTTGGCTACATGCTAGCAGCTGTCATATCTCCGTCCGCTCAAGGCGACTCTTCTGCTTTTAAATATTGTGTTTTGACAGAGAACCGCGGTACACGGAGGTGTTAATCGCACAGTTGCATTTATAAATGTTGTCGCGTTTTCTTTGTTGGGAACCCGACTTAATCCTTGTAACGCCAAACAACAAGCTGTGTTACAGTTAGCGTGTTAGCTTAGCTATTTTTCCGAGGAGCCTCGCTGTCAATGGGCCACAGTTTCTGACAGACACGTTGTTCAGCGAATCAGAGGCGAGCGTGGTTTTGATTGGTCGACTGAAATGGGCGGGCCTGTTTAGGATTGGATGTTTTGGTGTTATTTTGCATTATTTACATTCCCGTTGGTACATCGTCAACATAGTCTGCTACTATATAGAAAGTTATGTGCATGAGCTTAAACCAGGGAAAGTCAGATAATGTAGCGTAATTCAAACATCGTGTTAAGTTGTGATGAAGTAGATGTGTTACTTCTGATTTTTACATGAAGTTGTATTTCCGTCAGCAGTGCAAAGTGCATCATCAGTTTTGTTTAGCTGGTGGGGCCACTCAAGTAATACGTGACACCTGCGCTACACTGCTGATGGGGATGTCATACAACTTCATGTCACAAAATCCAAACTATCCATTTACGTCCATGCAACTAACAGCATCAACCAATTTTCATTGTAACGGCTGGAAAAAATAAAGCAAATTGTCAGGGATCCAAAAGCTAGATTTTTAATGTTTCTGTATCATCTGCCAATAAGAGTTGATGCTGAAGAAGGCGTCCACCATGAGCACAGACTCGGCAGGCCAGAGTGGGGCCTGCAGGATCATGACCTTCAGCCCATCCTCAGAGGAATTCAAAGACTTCAGCCGCTACATTGCCTACATGGAGTCACAAGGGGCGCACAAAGCCGGAATGGCAAAAGTAGGTTGTATTTTGTGTGTTATCGCTGACAAAATGGGCCTGACCCATCCGGCTTGTGATCTCCGGCTGCAGGTGATTCCCCCAAAAGGCTGGAGACCCAGGAAGACTTACGATGATATCGACAGCCTGGTCATCCCTGCTCCCATCCAACAGGTGGTGACAGGCCAGTCGGGCCTCTTCACTCAGTATAACATCCAGAAGAAACCCATGACGGTTGATGAGTTCCGCAAGACCTCCAACATGGACAAGTAAGCTTTGGTGATTACTTTTTGTTTTTTTACTCAGCTTTTCACAAAGCATCTTCAAATGTTTACAGGTTTTGCAATCCACGATATGTTGATTTTGATGAACTGGAAAGAAAGTTCTGGAAGAATCTAACCTTCAACCCTCCCCTCTATGGAGCGGACGTCAGCGGAAGTCTCTACGACCCGGTGAGGAGAGAGACTTTCAGGTTTGGTACCAGTTCAGCTACGTCAGGCTGACTGTGTGGTCATTCGCAGGATGTGACTGAATGGAACATCGGCCGACTCGATACCATCTTGGACACGGTGGAGCACGAGAGTGGAATCAAGATCAAAGGAGTGAACACACCTTATCTTTACTTTGGCATGTGGAAGAGTGCCTTCGCCTGGCACACGGAGGACATGGACCTCTACAGCATCAACTACCTTCACTTTGGAGAGCCTAAGTCATGGTATGTGCAAACAATTGCAGACAGGATTGTATTTATTTATTTTGTCACCTGCCCCTGTGTTGGATTCTGAGGTCTACGGATTAGTGTTGTAGTTTTCTTTGTCAGTAAATATTTTTAATGCAGCACCTTACCATGCAGGGTTAAACTTATACTATGTCAGTAATATTCATAAGAATAAGTATATGTGCTTATGTTCTGTTTAGGTATGCTGTCCCGCCAGAACACGGGAGGAGATTGGAGCGACTTGCCAAGGGTACAGCTGGTCTTCGTATTAGAGAATTTTTGTTTTGGCTCTCATTAGATGGTGTACCTAATGAAGTGGCCAGTGTGTGTATATCATCGCTCACACAGTTCTGTGATGTGTTTGTTCACAGGTTTTTTTCCTGGCAACGCTCAGAGCTGTGAGGCCTTCCTGCGCCACAAGATGACTTTGATTTCACCTTCGATCCTGAAAAAGTACGGAATACCATTTGAAAAGGTGAGGCACCACAGAGAAGTAATAACCAGCGTCTCTAAATTAATAGTTGGTAAAGATACAGTCAATATGTTTATTAGCATGTCACGTTGTGAATGTGCAGGTCACGCAGGAGGCAGGCCAGTTCATTGTGACCTTCCCGTTCGGCTACCATGCAGGGTTCAACCACGGGTTCAACTGTGCCGAATCCACAAACTTTGCCACTCAGAGATGGATCGACTATGGCAAGCAAGCCACGCTGGTACACAGCATGTTGTTTGCTAGACCACACGCTGCGTTTTCTTGTCTTTGATGTGTCCAACTCTCTGGCTCAGTGCTCATGCCGCCAGGACATGGTGAAGATCTCCATGGATGTTTTTGTGCGCAAGTTCCAGCCGGAGCGTTACAAGCTGTGGAAGGCAGGAAAAGACAATGCTCCTATCGACCACTCCCAGCCTACACCTGAAGCCGCAGAGTTCCTCAAAGACCCGAGTGTGACCCCGAAAGAGCGGCCACTTGTTGCCGAATGCGACCATACGGCAAACCCTGCCCAAGAGAACAGCAGGTAATGGTGTATGCCGGCCACATGGTTGTTGACAGGCGGAGGAGGAGTCTTCACTGATGTCTCTGTGGGTCAGTCCAAAACTTCAGAGGGGGACAAAACGGGTATTGGAAGCCTCTGAAGACATCAAAGCTGATACAGATGCAGAGGAGGCGGAGCCAAAGAAGGTCAAGCTGACTGCCATGGAACCTCCAGCTCAAGGTACACGAGGTACCACTTGATAAAAGAGAATTTTTAGGATTTAATGGTCAACATCAGATTTCAAAACACATTTCCCATATTTTACTGTACAGGCAATGTTTTAAGTCACATCTTAAAGGAGACCTGTTGTGCTATTTCTACTTTTCTGACTGGTTTCAGAGAGTTTTTTTTTTTTAAATCACCGGCTCTTTGTGAAGTCACAGTGTCCAGCACGAACTGTATGCCCTGGGCCCTGCCGACCACTATACCCACCGACCCTACCCCACAAGTCAACTCCTACACTAACAAAATTAGAAAGTGGGGTTTAGTGGAGTGGGTGTGCCTTGAGGCGGGCCATGGGTGGAATAAATTAAACTTTACTCAATAAATTAAACATTTTGTAAATCCAAGGAAATACAGCTGGAATAGGTGCAGATTCTGGAAGACCTAGAAAGCTTGCTGTGCGGGTCATTGTATGTAGCTGCTCTATAGGAGCCCACAACTCACTACAAATGCGCAAAAATAAAAGAACATAATCGGTCCCCTTTAACACAAGTGTAATACAAGTGTAAAAATAAGTGTTCATTGTATAACAGAGTCAATGTTAACTTTTCTTCTTTTTCAGACCCGGCAGTCAAAGTGGAGTCACAGCCACAGGAAGAAGAGGAAGAAGGCATCAAGCAAATACCTGCACTGCAAAGTCAGACAAGAATCGAGAACAGCACGCCACCTTCCGATCCAGGCCAGGTGGTGGCGCTGTGCTCGATGCAGGCGACTGGCAGCGGCGAGGAGGCGGAGGTGGGCGCCGGCTTGGCGCACAAAGTCTTCCAGAGGACGCTGAGCCCTGCCGACGTCTTGCACGTGCACAGTTACGCCAAGGGAGACTATGCCGAGGATGAGGCCCCGCCCAAAGAGGAGGAGGAAAAGAAGGAGGAGGAGAAGGAGAAAGAGAAAGACAACAGTGTAAATGTTATTGAGGCAAAGAAAGACGTCATCAAAGTGAGTGTAAATGTTTGAATACAGTTCAACTTTATTAGTGAAACTATTATCATCTTCGAGGCCACGCCCTCTCTCATACACATAATCAGATATGCTTTGATCCAATAAGCATTCAACTGTATACGTCTTAAAAATCATCATATGCATTGTATTTGTTTTTGTCCAGCAGGGGGCAAAAGTGGCTAGAAGCACCACAGAGGAGAGTGATCTTGGTCAGCTGCCTGGCCACCACCCGCTCATCAAGGACGGTTTGAGCGATGAAGGTCCGTCAGTAGGAGTGCAACATTTATGTCCACGTTTGATACCTTCAGCATGTGTCAACATGTGCATTTGGGTCTCAGAGGCTACAGAGGAGGCATCATCCATGGAGGAGGGGGGTCTGGAAGGGGAGGGCTGGGCCAAACCTCTGGCCCACCTGTGGCAAAGCAGACCCCCCAACATGAAGAAGGAGAAAGAGTACAACCAGAGGATGGGCTCCAAGCCTCCATACTGCTCCATCTGCACGCTCTTCCTCACATACCAGCAGGTAGATCATCACCATCACAGACCACCACACTTGTCTGCTGGTCTCACATTCTCTTCCTACTTTTAAGACCGAGCGTGTGAGTGGTACCAACGCTCCCGTCATGGTGGGAGGAGGTCGGATGCGGACCAAGCCGCTGATCCCGGAGACGTGCTTTGCCACCACCACAGAGGAAGACGCTGAGTGCGAGGAGCCACCACTCACGCCTCACCTGGAGGAGGACGGCACCAGTCTGCTTATCAGCTGCTCGCAGTGCAGCGTCCGCGTCCACACCAGTAAGAGAGCATGAGTATGATTTGAAAGCAATGGTCAGTCTTTTAAGTCTCTTCTCTCTGTTTCTGCTAGGCTGTTATGGCATCAACCCAACCAGAGTGAGCAAGGAGTGGAAGTGTGCACGCTGCAAAGCCAACGCCATGATGGAGGTCAAGCAACATGATGTGACATCACACGATAATACTGGCGCTCCTTAAACATAAAGTATAAATGCGAAATTTATAAAATACTGTAAGGTCAGAGGTTAGATTTATGTGTGTATTTTTTAATTTTTTAACCAACCTGAAAAGGACTCTTTTCATTATGTACAGTCTAACGTTATCCGCTAGACAAGCAGGGATGACACTGATGATGTTGTGTATTGCAGAACTGCTGTTTGTGCTGCCTGAGGGGCGGAGCCCTGCAGAAGGCCAACAACAACAAGTATGCTTTGTCTATGTCTTTTTAGTGGATGTCATTGTTGTACTCAAGTAATGGTGCCATGTGTCGCAGGTGGGTGCACGTGCTGTGCGCGGTGGCCGTGCTGGAGGCTCGCTTTGTCAACATCACTGAGAGGACTCCCGTGGATCTGAGTGGGATTCCCCTGCAGAGATTTAAACTGGTGAGCACAGTGAACAACAAAATACACTGCTTTGCTGAAAAGTATGATATGACAGCAGAGAGCGTTAACATGTACGCAGTGATAGTGCTGTGTAGTTCAAACTGTGTAGTTCAGTCCCTGCAAATAATGTTGACACTTGCTATCCAACAGTGAATGTCGTATGCACTTTAACAGTGCTAATGTGGGGCGGTGTCGAGTTTTCACAATAAATAGACCCACCTGCATTAGATTTAGTGGCCACCTGTTGACATGTACCGCACAAAATGTCTACAAAAACAACGCACAGGTTTTAAACATCATGTATATTTTTTCTTGGTTTGAAGGAGATAAACCACGTGTGTAGTATTAGGAATTAAATGGGTGCAGATTGATGTATAAAGCAGCTTTGTTGTCGTTTGGACTGCAGAAGTGTTACTACTGTAAGAAGAGGATGAAGAAGGCGTCGGGCTGTTGCGTGCAGTGTTCACATGGCCGTTGTCCCACTGCCTACCACCCCACATGCGCACAGGCTGCCGGCGTCCTCATGCAGCCTGATGAGTGGCCCTTTGTGGTGCACGTAACCTGTTGTCGACACAAAGGCCCCGCCCAGATCGAAGTAAGTGACCGCTGTCATTCACATGCAATTTTCTTTTTTGTGTGTGTGCTTGGCTCTCACATGTCTTCCTCCAGCGTAACAAGGCGGCCATGCACGAGCTGACGGTGGGCCAGAAGGTCATCTGCAAGCACAAGAATGGCCGCTACTACCAGTGTGATGTGGTCCAGCTCTCCAAGGAGACCTTTTACGAGGTCAACTTTGACGACGGCTCCTTCAGTGACAATCTCTTCCCCGAAGACATTGTGGTGGGTCACGCTCCCAATGTGCATGCACTACATCATCTAGTGACGCTAACAATGTACTATGTGACCGAATCACCCTTACCTCCAGAGCCGAGACTGTGCCCAGCTCGGACCTCCGCCCCAGGGCGAAGTGGTCCAGGTGCGGTGGACGGACGGCCTTGTGTACGGTGCCAAGTTTGTGGCATCACGCGTTGTTCAGATGTATCTGGTAAGACCCTCATCATCATTATCTAAGGGTTAGGAGGTTGATTTGGGCTAATCCTTCCATGACTGGTATGTCTTTTGGTATAGTCGTCATGTCCACAAAAAATAAAAGCTGAATGACTTATAAAATATATATATATATATAAAATGTGGTAGACAAAGTGCAAATGGCCCGCCTATGCACAGGTGGAGTTTGAAGACGGCTCACAGCTGACGGCCAAGCGAGACGATGTCTACACGCTAGACGAGGAGCTCCCCAAGAGGGTCAAGTCCAGATTGGTGAGTGTCTCAGCGTCAGTTTCACCATGTGGTCCTGCACTCGGGCCTCATGCTGTCCCCGTTTGTGCAGTCCAAAGCGTCGGACATGAGGTTCGACGGCATCTTTGAGGACAAGGAGATCATCCAGGAGTCCAAGAGGCAGCGGGTCATCAACTCACGATACCGTGGCGACTATATCGAACCCGTCATCTACAGAGCCATCATGGAGTAGAGCCATCATGGACAACTTACATCAGGACCACTTTGGACTTTTTCATGATCTATTTTTTAACCTATTTTAAAAGGGCAGCAGGACGAGGAGGCCAGGAAGCTTCACCTCACTCTCGTATTTACCTCACTTTTTATTTTCTGGACAGCGTCTTCATGCCATCCTGGCCTGT
Source organism: Doryrhamphus excisus (assembly GCF_030265055.1). Lineage (NCBI taxonomy): Eukaryota > Metazoa > Chordata > Actinopteri > Syngnathiformes > Syngnathidae > Doryrhamphus > Doryrhamphus excisus. The sequence continues at coordinate 24,365,460 of NC_080470.1, forward strand.
GACATCATCAAACATGTCTAAGGTAACACACACATACACGGTCCAATCAGTCATTTTCAAGGTGTCTTTATCATTTCACGTTTTGCCGAGTTGGTACCTATCTTCGAACCATGACTGTTGGTCTTTGATTATGAATTTGATACTAACTCATTGCTTTCTAACACCATTTTTATTACAAGCACGGACAAAATATAGATTAGAGCAGTCGCCGTTTTCTTTCCAAAAGTGTGCTCCAACTTTTAGCTTCTGTCAGTGTGTCTTCTGATTGGCTAAACAAAGCTTCACATATAACATTAGGAACAAGCTAGGCCATGAATATTTACTTTCCAAAGCCTGCGTGCTTATGCTAATGTTCAGCTAGTGCGATCGTACTTGTACGACACCATGTCCGTCAGACACTTGGTGCCACTAATATAACGGCATTCCTTTTTATGAACCATTCCTAGATGCTCCGTCTATTTTTTCTACCGCATAGATACATTTAAAAAAAGATTTAATTCAGATTTTTTTAAAACATAACTTCTATTACCCCCCCACCCCCAAGGTTGTACTTGGTAATTTAAGTATGCGAGGATGTCGCGGTCTGTGTGTGCGCTACTTGCTTTTAGCGGACATAGGTAGCTTTTGATTAAGTAATATTATTCATATTTGTTTTGTAAAACATCTTTCTATGTGTATTTTCTGTGTAAATGTCATTTATATGTAGACAAGATGAACTTCCAGATATTCAAGTGTTTTTGTACAACATTAAACACAAATGAATAATATTAACTATAGAAACCTCTCAGCCAAGCGTCTCTTTATTCTACTATATCGCATTCAATTGTCCACCATTAGAACTGGATTTTTGAGTCCATTTAATCCCTTTGTGCAAAAGTACAGGATTTTATTACTTGTAATAATTTGTGCGAATAACTCCATAAGTCATTCCATTACTAGCAGGTCGCCACGGCGATATAACCAACCGCCGCCAAAGGACGACGTTTAAGTTTTGTATCTGACATCTGCTCAGCAAGACTTGTGATTCAGTTGGGAGGCGGGGCATTCACACCGAGCCACCCATCACCATGGTAACGTGAAGGAACAAAATCCTGAGATCCTTCTCCTGAGCAGCCTTCACTTGACATCCAGTTTGACTTTGATATTCATGGCGGCGAGCTCTGCCACAAAGTAGCGGAAGACGTAGGGCACAGACACCGAGTCGATGGAGTCACTTTTGCCGCACAGCGTACAGACCGTCTTACGGTGCCGCGTGGAGGACCAGTAGGGCGGCGGCTTCTCCAACAGGGGTGATATCAAGCTGCCGCAGTCGACGCACACCTGCGCCACTGAGCGGTCAGAGCAGTTGAAAAGGCGGTCATGGAGAAGGAAGGAGGATCCGTGGGCCAGCAGGGCGTCTCTCTCCATCTCCCCGAAACGGATGCCTCCCTGGATGTTCCTGCCCCCGACCGGCTGGTTGGTGACCTTATCGCGCGCCCCTGTGGTTCTGACCTGGAACTTGTCTGAGACCATGTGACGGAGTCGTTGGTAGTAGACCACGCCTATAAAGATGTCCGCCTCCAGCTCCAGACCACTCATGCCGCTGTAGAGGCGCTCGGTGCCATAGTAGTTGTAGCCGCCTGCCCGCAGCATTTGGCCAAAGTACTCCAAGGCTGAGTTCTTCTCTGAGAAGACGAAGGGCGTGGCGTCGTGACTCAGGCCGTGTAAGGCACCCGACTTTCCCGCCATGCTCTCGATGAGCATCCCGATGGTCATACGTGAGGGGAAGCCATGGGGGTTGAAGAGGATGTCTGGACTCATCCCACTCTCGGTGAAGGGCATGTCCTCGGGGGGCCACAAGCGGCTCAGGATGCCCTTCTGGCCGTGGCGGCTGGCAAACTTGTCCCCGATGGCCGGGTTTCTTGGCACTCTCAGTGTGATGCAGACACGCTTGAAGGGACCTGAGCCGGCGTCGTTGCTGCAGACCTTGATGTTGTCCACGACGCACGCCTCTTGGCTCCTGTGGAAGACAAGAAGAAATGAGCAACAAACAACTGGCCTTCTTACAAAGACGCAAACACTGAGACATACTTGTAGTAGGTGACGAAGGTCTGGCCGGTGTTGAGGTTGATATAGCTGTAGTAGGGGTCGCCGTATCGCAGCGTTGATCCAACGGCAGGAAGTCCGTCCGCATCCAGTCTGTCTTCTACCTTCGGGTCGCCTGGCTTGTTCCCAAACACGACACCGTCCTGGCCACGCGCCTTGTCGGCCAAGTCCACCAGCTCTGTCTTATAGATGCAGCCGTGAGCAAAGCCCCGCTCCCACGACGCCTTGTTCACGATCTAACCACCAGAAAGCACACATCAGGATGCCAACGAACAGCAGCAGTGGAATCAGAAGCTGAAGAAGTAACTGGCTGGCTTCGACTAACCATGGCATCTTCCATGTCGTAGCCCGTGTAGGATATGACGGCCACGATGGCATTGGTGCCGCTGGGGTAGTTGTCGAGACTGTAGTGGTCGTACATGTGAGGCCTCACCAAGGGGCTCTGCGGGGTCTGCAGTCGGTACAGCTTGTTATCCGAGCGGTCCAAGAAGGCATGCAGCGGGAAGCCCATGGTCTGTTTACCTGGTGAGGAGGACCACCTTAAGAGACCGAAGACGGAACAACGTGTCCCTCTCGAAAACGGCATGACGCTTACCCATCTGACACTGGTACATGTTCCTGGGACTCTGGTTGTGGTCCGAGTAGGGGATGAAGTTGGCCACCACGCTCAGCATGCTGTGAGGGAAGAGCTCCTGGTGGGTGGTCACATCTGCATCCACCTCATCCTCCATGACGGCCACGTTGATGTAGAGCTGCACACGCGTTTATTCAGAAGAAGTCATTACAGGAGAATGTCAGCTAAAGTCAAGGCTACTTTGTTACTCATAATTGAGTACTACAGTCACACTACTAAACTTTTTGTAGTAGTACTACATAGTTCAGTTTTCTTAATGGTAAATTTTGGCTTGTATGCTTCATTCATTCATTTTCTACCACTTATCCTCATTATTGCTAAATGTTACTCAAAACATTGCCTGTGCAGTTAGTAAAAGTTGTATGGAGGCTACAGGTTGACCCCAGAACAGATTGATTAACTCCAATGTGTTCAAATGTGTAAGAGGGAAAAATACGACTTTCCCAAGCCATGTCGGAAAAAGGTACCTGTTCAAAGGTTCCAATCAGCTCTTGCTGTCCCAGGGTCAAGTTGTGGACAGGTCGCACCATGCGGCAAGGCGTGGTGAAGAGGAAGAGGCCTGGGTACAAGCTGGCTTTCTTGGTTTTGGGAACCAAAACAATCTCAGTCCACGGAGGGATCTTCTTCTCTTTGAGCACCTGTCGGAGTCCAAGTGTCACTCCATGTCCTCCGTCACGTGCACAGATCACATGTCCGCTTACCTTGAATGTGCGCAGTGACTCGACCACGCCAGGGGCTAACTCCGCCTCCACCCAGCCCACCACAGCGCCATCCAGAACTACAGGGTAGCAGTCCGAATAGGCTTGACCGGGACTACCGTCCACTGGAGTGACACCTTGACCCCCCCCCAACCCAACAGATGCTGAGATGAGACAAGAAGATGACGTGTGGCAAGCGGCGGACAGAGGCGAGCGCTCACCAAGGGAACACAGCAGGGCGGGCAGCGTCAACGTGGACAGCGACGGCGTCACAATCTCACAGCTGGCAGTCATGTGGTTCATGAGGCCGCACGGCTCTCCGTCGGGGGTGTGGACAGGACACAGGAAGCCCCAGGACTCAGGCAGCAGCTTCCTAACAGTGGTGGTCCTCATCTTGGCAAAGGCGGCGCCTCTGTGCACGCAGCGGAAGTGCGAGACGTAGCGGATGAAGTTGAGCTTGTCAGCGACCACGCAAAGACCCGTGTTCTGTAGCATGCCCAGACCTGGAGGAGAAGGGGGTTCAGGTATAGCGTTTGATACATTGACTGAAGAACCAAAAACCGCCATAAGCCTGAGGACCTCACCTGTCTTGGAGCTGAGGTTCCCCGTGGCCAGCAGGTATTCAAAAGATTTGGTGAGGTCAGTGCCCATGTTGAAGATTTTCATAATGTTATCAGCGCTCCAGCCGCCATTCATCCGACTTCCTCGCTTGTCGAAGGACAGCTTCACGGACACCAGCCAGGCAAGCATCCTCTCCTGACACACCACCAAAGAAACGCTTAACATTTCCAACGCCCCGCGTAGCTTGCCACCTAGTGGCCAACGTGCTCCATTCACACATGACGACGTACTTTGAGAAACATGAGGTAGAGCTGACCAGGAGTCAGCACTTCCTGACACATGATGCTGTCAGGGTTCTCCTCCATGCACTCCTGTTTGGCGAAGGTGAAGAGCTTCCTGGTCATCAGACACAGCATGTAGAACTTCTCCAGGCCGGACCTCAGGTGGATGCAGATGCACTCGCTGAGCAGAAGATAAAAGACGTGAGCGAAAACAAAAAACACGTGCTTCGAGTGATAAGAACAAGCACGTACTCCAGCAGGAAGTTGGCGCACTCCTCGTTGGTGTACCACTCAGGGAGATTCATCTTGACACGAAATCGCTCGCCCAGGTAGGCCAGCACCTTGCTGTGTGTGGTGCAGCCCTTTTCCGAGACCATCCGCAGCATCTCAGAAATGCAGCTCTTGTAGAAGGAGTTGTCCTCACGGCCTTTAATCAGCTCCTGGAAGATCTGGAAGTCTGTGAAATTCACCAACGCCTGGAAGCATAAAAAAAACACATGGCAGGGTCTTAAACGGGTGTCAACACGAAGGGATTGTTCCATTAGTCTGAGCTGGACTATGAATATTTCTATGCACATACTGGACATACGATCCGTATCCTGTGTATCTGTTCTAAATGTAGTTTCTGTACAATTTAAATCAAAATGCAGCTGCCACAGAGCTAGTTCGATTCCGCCCTCGGCCATCTCTGTGTGGAGTTTGCATGTTCTCCCCGTACATGCGTGGGTTTTCTCCTGGTACTCCGGCTTCCCCCCACATTCCAAAAACATTCTATGTTAATTGGCGATCCAAATTTTCCATAGGTATGAATGTGAGTGTGAATGGTTGTTTGTCTATATGTGCCCTGTGATTGGCTGGCCACCAGTCCAGGGTGTACCCAGCCTCTCGCCCGAAGACAGCTGGGATAGGGCGCAGCACCCCCGCGACCCTCATTAGGATAAGCAGTAGCAAATGAATGAATGAATGAACACTACACCTTGTGGAGTTGCATCATCACCTCTTTGTGCCTCTCGCACAGAAAAAACATAAAAGACATATAAATACGTCTTTGGGAGTGAGTGACCGGATTGAACAAAATGTATAGATACGTCTTTGGTCGTGAATGAGTTAATGCGAGTGTGAGACATCATTACTATTGGCAGAATGTGTACTCCTCTAAAATACTTCTTAATAATCACTGTGCATACAAAATGCATCAACATGAGATACTTGAGTCAGGGTGCTACCTTCAGTGCAAAGCCGAGCGGCAGGAAGAAGAGCTCCTTCTGGTAGATGAAGTTGACCATCACCGTGCCGTTCTCCAGATAGTGCAGGTTCATGTTGATGGCCGTGTGTTCCTCCTTAACGCAGCGCATGGAAATACCTACCAGGAGGAGATGTGAGGACATGCGGAGACAAAAGAGTCTGCATGGAACAAGGAGTGGACGATGAAGTTTACCATACTGGGTGTATCCCTGCCCTCTGCTCTTCCACTTGGGCCGTGACAAGGCGATAGGATAGTTCCTCCTGGGCATAATCAACATGCGAATGACCTTCTCGATTCCATTCACGATGAAGTAGCCTCCCATTTCCTGGAAGAGAGTGACACCCATACAGTGTCATCCCTGAGGCAGGTTGATGATGATGATGATGATAAAGGGCATACCTCTGCCTCCTCATGATGTTCTACCAGTTGTTTGGGTGACATGCCGTGTAGGTTACACAACTTGGACTTCACCATGATGGGCACTTGACCCAAAGACTGCTTGATGATGCCTTTGGGAACGCCGTTGATGGACCAGCTGATGTCCGCCTGTCATAACACAACAATGAGCGGGGATTACTCTCTGATAATGGTGACAAACACAGACATGCGACACACACTCACCACTATTTTTCCTTTGTACGAGCATCTTCTTCCCCGACACTCAGCTGGGAACATCCTCATCTCTCTGCAGACACTCCCTTTGGAAACCACCGGCTGGTAGATGGCGGCCTCCACAAACGACAGACCGATCCTGTCATTTTTCAGCGTGAACTCCAAAGGCGGGATGGCCTGACGGCGACATGACACACTTGTTACCTACAGTAGGTATACATCATCTCCAACAGCTCCAATAATCAAATATTTACTTAAACAACAAGGGTCACATAATGTAGATGCACAAGCACAATTCTAAACATAATTTAAACGATATAAATGTGTCATCAAAAGTGAACATTGTCTTGGTGAAGGAGAAAATAATGAAAGTTGCCAAATATGAGGCTATACTTGAGCTAATGCTCAATGCTGGTGATGACAATGTTAGTTTGCCGTCACCTAGTTACAAACAGGAGAACAAATGAACAGGACCATCTGTATTTGCTGAAGGTTGCCAGGTAAGTTGTAGAAGAAAGCTAGAAGTGGAGACCTGCACGACACGACTGAGTCCGACAGTGACGGCCTGGTCGAAAGAGTCAATGTGCGCTCTGACTAAGTCCTGAATGGAGCTCTGTTGACTTTCCTTCAACACTCCGAAGCCTCCGTCCGTCAGGTTCTTCAAACTTGGACTTTTAGCCACATCTGTCCACTTCGCTGAGAAGTCCATGCTTGTTTATCACATGTGGCCGCTCAACCCGGAAGTACATATGACAAAACCGGAAGTCACGCTTTTTCCGCTGTTTTTTTTTTTCAGTTTTTGTCAACGATATACTAGCTTAACTAAGGGACACACGTCAACGTGCAAGGATTAAAACGAATTCCGTAGATAATGAAAAACAAACATAGTTAAGTCAATTATCCGGGTATTCTGTGACGTGTAGACGTAAACAAGGAGCCGCCATATTGGTGTTGTCCGCTTCGTACTTTTCTCTTTTTCTCTCCGATCATAGCGATACATCTTTACTCTTACTCCAAGCATTCATTCATACATCCGTGTATTTTGAGTTTAGTCTTAAAAAAAAAAACAATCAAAGCGTACACGCTAACCCCGCGCCGGAAGGTGGCGGTAGTGAGCCTAATCCGTTTCAACGAGACGAAGAAGACGAAACTAGTCAGGAATTTCTCTTCTTTTTAAATGCTAATATTGACAGGTATGGTCCAAATTAAACAAAAACTCTGTTTTACAACATTTAAAAACTACACGCAAATATTAAGTGTCTCCCTTTCAAAATAGATATTACATTTATAACAATTTATATTATATATATACGTATATATAATAAAATATATACACATGTAAAAGTACCACCACTATGATGCTCATTTGCACTGCACATTTGTATTGCACACAGTTGTATTGCAACACAGAGGTCCTGTGTTGCAGGTTGCAGCGTGAGGGCCCAGCACTCTACTTAGTGGAGTCGCAGCGTCCAGTGGACAATCTGGACAGGAAAGAAACCATTAGACTCCTAATGTGGAACATATTTCAATGCCGCTACTTTCACATAGGCGGCTCACCTGTGTAATGTCTTGATTTCCAGAACATTCCCACCCTGGGGAGTCTTGCCTGCAACAGAGATACTATATCAATAATACAATAAGTTTATTATTACATGCTGAGAACTGTTTGTAATATATATTTCATCTTGAAAAAGTAATCTGGTCCTATAGTTACTTGATATCAGATCGATGAGAAAGTGTGCAGTATTGGCCACCACCAGCTTCCAATGGCAGGCTGCTGGATGAGTCAAAGATTGTTTCGTGGAACATTTTCCTTGAGTTGCTTCGTTGATATCCCATCAATGACCTCTGACCCATGCTCATGTAGTCAGTCATTTAGTCAGTCATTTTGTGAGGATTCCACCTCGAAGATGTGTGACAGCAATGATTGACACAAGCGATGAAATGGCGCCTGTAGCTAGAGCAGCGTGTTGCTTCAAGTTCACGTGTCCTAAACATTCCACAGAGCAGTTATGAAGGATGATGATGACGATAACGACTAATGCAGCACGGCGGGAAATTGCAGACACTTTTATTCTGTTGTAATGTGTGTTTTGTTAATCACCAGTCATCTCCCGGGAAACTCCTGGCTGGGAACGCGCTCCCTGGGGTCGTGTTCCCGCCGCTCACATTCCTCCGCCATGACTCACTGGAGGAACCTTCACATGATGCCATGAAGGTGATTTCATGAGCACTCCCTCTCACTTTTGCTTTAGAAAGTTGTACAAGAGATTGTGGAGGAGAAAGAAAATAAAGGTTTGAGTTGGGACACTAGTGCCTCCTAGTGGCCTGCAGTTAAACAGCAAAAGCACAGGTGTGACAATAGCGACGCCTTCTAGGGTAATTTGAAGAACCAACGCATCCCTTTCCACAAATATTGGCTTTTGAAATGTCAAGTGCATGCCGAAGCAACAGAGGGCGCTGTAAGCACATTCTATTTACTGTCATTTACTGTCATTTACTGTCATTTACTGTCATGCTGTCATTACTGTCATACTGTCACTTTTTAAAAAGGATTTTATCATGTCCAATTTACCGGGAAATCAAAAAGATGTGGGGGACCACTTTGAGATATACAGTGGTGTGGAAAAAGTGTTTGCCCCCTTCCTGATTTTTTGTCATAATTAGATTCATCCATCCATCGATACATTTTCTATGCTGCTTATCCTCACTGATGTTGCGGGGGTAGCCTGGGGGATGACTTCTGCCGAGAGGCGGGGTACACCCTGGACTGGTGGCCAGCCAATCGCAGGGCACATATAGACAAACACACACTCACTTCATAACTATGGACAATTTGGAGTCGCCAATTTTTTTGGGAAAGTGGGAGGAAACTGGAGGACCTTCACACAGGGTGAACATGCAAACATCATACCAATAGTAAAATATGGTGGTGGTAGTGTGATGGTCTGGGGCTGTTTTACTGCTTCAGGACCTGGAAGACTTGCTGTGATAAATGGAACCATGAATTCTGCTGTCTACCAAAAAATCCTGAAGGAGAATGTCCGGCCATCTGTTGGTGACCTCAGCTGAAACCAACTTGGGTTCTGCAGCAGGACAATGATCCAAAACACCTCTGAATGGCTGAAAAAAAAACCAAAATATACAAATATATGAATAAATAATCCTTTGGATTAGAGGTGACAATGCAAATGAATGCAATATTTAATAATATATTTCATTAAGAATTAAATGATTTGATTTTTAAATGCACACAGTTGCTTCAAGTGTGCATGATCCAGCAGTCTAACAGGAAGTGACCTTGAAGAGGATCCAAACAATCCACTGGATCATCTTCAGCTGCTTTAGTGACCATAAAAGTGTCAGTATGATGGCGGACGGCGTGCAGGTAAACAGACGTGTTTATGTCAAAGGCAAAACATGCCAGGAATGCGGCGTGGTCGTGACTCGGTGCCCTGAACAACAGACACAGAGAAAGTTCCAGAAAAAGCCCAGCAGCAGGTGGCCTCTAATAAAAGAAGCTCCTTGACCCGCACATGTTGTCAGGCCCAGCACACACAAACACAGGAGCCTCACTTCTCTGTAGGTGGCCCTTACGAGGAGGGGCGACCGCTGCATTCCGCCGGTGATGGCCGTCTCCACTACGCTCACGGGCATTTTTTATGTGGGTCGCAACCCGAGCCCGGCCTGTTGCACCACGCCATCATTGTCCTACTTCATGATGGAGAGGAGGCGCGCTCACCTGAGAACATCCACAATGGTAGGATTCAGAACCCTGACGCACTGATGCACGGTGCTTCAGTGATGTGCACGATAGAATCCCGATGTTGCGTGTTTCTGTGTTGTTGTGTTCTCCCGGCAAGTGTAAGTGTGTTTTAGCCAAAATTACAAAGTGTACTGTATCACTTGAACTGAGCATAAACCTTCAATAGGAGGCGGAGATGATGGTCCAAACGAGGGAGTTGGGTCCACACATCTCTCATGTTGTGGTTCTTGGCATCAAGTCCCAAAACCCCCACATGCACAGCATCATAGCTGATGTGAACCCAGGTGGTTTCCATAAGTGACTTTGGGTCAGACTCTCCAAGCGGTACTGGAACATATCTCACATCAATGTTTGTGACTTTCCTCAGAGATGAATGCTCCAGCACGGCAGCCATGCATTTAGACCACACACGGTCGTCTGGGAGAAGTTGCCTGCCTTCCTTCCTCGGATCTTCTCATGTTGGTTTGCTGCCGAACATTCTCATGGTTCTGACACCGACTTGAATGGATTGGATGTTTTCAAAGTGGTTCTACTCCAACTACACATGTAATAAGTCCACCATGAGACTGGCATCTGCTCATCTGATGGCAGGATGTTTCTGTGTGAAAGTGCACGGCAATATGCCACTCTATATCTGGCTTCTGTGTGAAAGGCACAGAAAAATAAAGCCCTAGGTTGTTGGGCCTTGGTGGAGGTCATTCTTGTCCAGAGTGAGACTAGCTCTCACCACCCCTCAAATTGTTTTTTTGGACACTTACCACCCTCACTACTTGCCATCGTGGCTACGTAGTGGAAGGGGAGGGACAAACTGGAGTGCGAATAAATACTGCGATGCACTAACATCACTACACTGTCAAAGTTCCCTCAGAATCGTAGCATGCTGTGTACATAGTATAATTACTGATGTGTACTCATGGTAGTATTTCATATGAGATACAGCTAAGTCGATAGTGATGAGATCAGGAATGTGATGGACTGAGGAAGCGAATGATCACGTGATAAACGAGTCAATGGAGGGTTCAGGTCCCCTGGATGTTCATTCATTCATTCATTTTCTACCGCTTTTCCTCACGAGGGTCGCGGGGGTGCTGGAGCCTATGCCAACTGTCTTTGGGCAAGAGGCGGGGTATACCCTGGACTGGTGGCCAGCCAATCACAGGGCACATATAGACAAACAACCATTCACACTCACATTCATACCTATGGACAATTTGGAGTCGCCAATTAACCTAGCATGTTTTTGGAATGTACGCATGCACGGGGAGAACATGCAAACTCCACACAGAGATGGCCGAGGGTGGAATTGAACCCTGGTCTCCTAGTTGTGAGGTCTGCGTGATAACCACTCGACCGCCGTGCCGCCCCCCTGGATGTTATGACCTCTAATTACAGGTTAGCTTTTGAAACCGGTGCTCTGCGTCACAGCCAGCTAGCATGCTAGCAAAGCCGCAATTTTAAGAAGAGGTCAGTAGCGGTCTGTGCGGGCCCTCCTGAGATCCCATTTCCTCCACATCCTTCATGGTGTGTTTGTGCAGCTGATATTCCCTCGCTTGCAAATACATCATCCTGCCGAGTGGAAAGCTGCAAAATTCAAATGATGTCACGCCATCGTCGCGCTGGCACGAAAGCCTTAATGATGTCCTTCGGGAGGCTGATGAAGTGTTCAGTGTCACCAAAAGATTTATAACTAAAGAGACCAGTGCTGTGTGTCAAATGGAATGTTTCCGTCAGTACACTTCAATAAGTACACTACAGTATGTACACTGCGTACTTAATTCTTGAGGGTGCAAATTTTGTGTAGTGCTGTCCAAAATCTATGACTTTTGTCGCCGACCGCAATATTTTCCCTCTTCTTCTTCTCTTCTTATATTTGTGAATTGCAACCACTCAAGTTAGTGTCTCCCATTTTGCTACATAACCAAGATGGTGATGATTGAGGGTGGTTAGGTTACCATTTTACCGGATGTCCATCAATTGAGACACAGCCCAGTACTCCCAGTGCGACTGAAGTTACTCCTGCTGCTTCTATTCTCCTTTTAAGTGCACGGACGTAAAACACAAGCAATCCTTCATCCCGCCGCTCCTGTGCTCCTCCTTACACCTCCAAGACTGTTAGACCCTCCAGCAGGGGGTCGCTGTTGTGTCAACAACCCACCGGGGTGGGTGTCAGCCGGTCGGTCAGACTGGGCATGAGGCGCCCTGCTGGGGGTCGCGACCCGGACACGTGTCGAGGCTCAGAGTTGTCCCACACCACTTAGAGCAACAATGGCTGACTAGTCAAGCCTGACGATTAACCGCAGGGTTCATTTACAATCTAGAGCAGGGGTCTCAAACATGCGGCCCGCGGGACACTAGTTTGAGGCCCCCGCCTTGATATGAAAGTTTAATGTTTGATATGGATGCTGTATGGTATCATGTACCCAGAAAGAATTATTACGTTTGATTCATGTTCATGTTAAAGGTTAAATAACTGTTAATAGTTATCCTCCCTATTCGTGTGGAAGTGGTAAGCTTTTGGCTATTTAAGTTTAAAGGAAATAACTTGAAGGCTACCGTTTAGGTCGCTAGCTCTCTAGTTTGCGAGTTAGCATGTGTCACAAGACCCTGCAGTTGCGCAATATGTTGTAAATAAAAAGAGTATAAATGTGACTATAGTCGTGTTTTGTCATGTCTACAGGGCTCTAATAATGCTTTGTTCATTTTAATCTGAAAAAAATCATTTGTCTACCCACCAACTATATGTGGTTTCTTAAGTTTTTATTATTTGCCGTTTTATTATTATTATTATATTTATTTATTACTGATTGATTGATTTTCCTTATTCTTGATTTGTTTATTTATTTTTCATCTTATTTTGTGTAGAAAAATAAAAAGTAAGATATTTGAGAACAGTGGAATGTTTTATCAGAGCTTTTCTTGTAGAAAATTGGAACCAAAGCAAAGTTTTTTAATTTTTTTTGTTTTTAATAAATGCGTTGGGTTTTTTTTGGAAAACCTGATGCGGCCCAGTCTCACCCAGACCCTAGCTCCAGTGGCCCCCTAGTAAACTGAGTTTGAGACCCCTGATCTAGAGCGTGTTTTTATTGGCGGCACATTCTAAAAATACAATTAGCAAACAAGAAAGAGTAATACTAACGGCCCCTTTTACCACGCAACTCCTTTTGTCATTGGGTGTCACTGGGACTAATTCAGGAAGTGGACAATACATAGATAGCTTCAGCATAGCATGCTATGATGAATATCTGCCCTTGTAAAGTGGAGTTATCAACATTTTGTACATTTGCTCGAGGCTAAAATGTTTCACATTTTGTCAGCGCCCATCATCCAGCATCCATATTTTTTATTTGAGCTCATTTAATCAAAGTCCCAAGAAGGGAAAAACCTCCCATTTGATAGCGAACATAGGCCCTCAGACTGTTTTGCCATCAAATGTGGTGACAATCTGTGAAAATGGTGGCAGGGCCTAGTTTTTGTCATACATACGGCGTGCTAATAAGTGAGTTTTAGGAGTTTGTGTGCAAGACCCCTGAAATATCAATTGATTCTGACACGCTCAAAAACTTTGGTGAGTTTTCATGCCCCCCGGACCCTTTGATTTTCGTAGTTTTGGATGAGGTACGCTAATAATCAGATGTACTTGTCGTTTGCTGTGGTCCAAAACTAGAGTCAACGACTTTCCGGACATTTCTACTGTTTCTTGTATCGCATCTGTTTGGATTGGCAGTTCTTTTTTGAGAGAGGCCACCTCGATGCCCCCGTGGCCTCATCATGAAACGGGCCTTTCAAGCGGGGCGGGTGGGGTCACGCTCCAGCGACGCTGCCCATAGAAGGATCCTCCTGAGGATTTTAGGCTTGTAGCAACAATCAGGAGAGGACTTGAAAAGATTTTGCTGGACTTTGAGTGGAGTCCATCTTGATGAGATGCTTTTTGATGTCAAAAGGAGCCGGGACAGATGTTGTCTCAGTCTGTTTGTCCTGACATGACTAATATTTCATTTCACAGAGGAACATTCCATCCAGCACGTAGACCAACTGTACCCAACGTCATAATCATCATGGAGGTTTCAAATGACCACAAAGCTACGTCATGGTGGTGCCTCACTGACCTCCGCATGCAGTGGTCCATCTTGTCTTTGACTCTATGGACGACTTTGTTGCACTCCCCTGGACAAACACAACACAGCTTTGTTACCATGGTTACCACACCTAGAAACCCCAGTAAAGAAATCAGTAAAGCAGTTTTATGTTCTGTATTTTTTGTACCAAAATTAACCAAGTTGAAAAATGTAGGGAGTATTTACACGTTAAATGTTCAAAGAGAAGTAAGACGTACTGGTTAAAAAGACAATGTGGTAAGGATCCTACTACTATTACTCCTACAAATATTGATGGTATAGCTACCAAGGGTAAATAATCAGCCAAATGTCTGTGTTTTTTCTTTTATGTGTCATATATTGTATATATTTATATATAGTTTACAAAATCAAGGAATACGTTATTGGTCTTTGGAACAAATATGGTTTGATTGAGAGCTATAATAGTTTCTTGTGTGTTATTCCGCTTATAATGACGATCAACGAACTAAAGGCAATATCATCCATCCTGAAAACTTTGCTGTAAAAAGTTAGTTTCGCCCAACCCCACCGGCGACTAGAACAGGACGCCACGCATGCGCATATCTGCACGTCTGCACACACCTGCGCGGTTCCGCGAGCACGAGCGCCTTGCAGCAGCGCCTGCGCGGCCACGAGGACCGCGCGGCCACGGGATAGAAGTGTGCGCACACTCGAGCCGAGGAGCGTGCGTGCATCAGTGCGTCCATGATCGGCGGGACTGGCAAAGTCAGCACAGGTAAGAACGACTAGAACGTTCTAAGGTTCTTTTTACGTCACAGGGCAAAGTTGTGCGGGTGTACCTAATGAAGTGGCCTGCATGACGTGATAGCGTCAAACAGACTGACTTAAATGTTACACACTTGATTATTTTGAAGGGTTAAATGTTGCAATGTATTTCTCAAGACAACCCCAGCATGCAGCCTTGTATGTTTTAGACATACGGGTCATTTATTGTTCCACTCTATCAAGTTGGAAAGACTGTCATAGAGAGGAAGTTGGGTGAAAAATGGGACTCTTATAAGTCATTTTTAAGTTTATTCACATGACTTAAGGAACAACAATTGCCAAAATGACACAATAAGTTGATTATGTTGGCCAAAAGGGAAATTAAATAGCTTAAAAGACGATGTGTGGGTACCGTGCATCAATTATCCTTTAAAAGGCAATGTTGCATGTTGTAAATCCATCAATTGGTCACTACTTAGTAGTGGGTGTGTAACATTATGTCATAATCACAGTACGGTATATGATTTTTCCACTATGTTTGACCTATAAATATTGTTAGAATGTTGTATTGTCGTGTTAAACGATGGCAACATTTTCAGATAATGAACTTTGCGCATTTGGAAGTGAGGCCTTAAAAAAGTTGAGCTTTTTGGAACATCGAGTTTTGTGACATCAATGGGATCCAGACTTCCTTATATGGGCTGCAGATTTCCTGCACTCAGTAAATGTCCTTGGGAGCACTTGGGAGTTTGACCGTGTGTGGATGAATTAAATTTAAATAATTAGACGGTTTGGGCCAGAAGCAGGAAATGCATGGAAATGCTGCACAAACAGGTACAGAATATAGACGATCTAGAAAGATTTCTGTGCATGTTATTGTGTGTAGCTGCTCTATAGGAGTCCACAACTCAATAAAAAGGGCTAAAAATGAGCATAACCCTTTACGTTGACAGTTCAGTTCATTTTTGGTATGGTAAGGGAACAACAACATGAGTAGTTGTCAACATAAACGAAACCAAAACTTGATATTATGTTTGTTGACATGGATTTCCTCCATTGGTGCATATTTTTATTTTTCTGTTTTCATTTGATATTTAATGCTCTTTTGGAAGAAATTTACATTTTGCACTGTTGTATCTTAAGGAGGTTCTAAGTAAGCAATGTATTGCAAAGAAGCATTAAAGTGAAATAGGCTCTTCATCAGCTGATCCAAAGTTTAAGACCACAGCCTTTAAAATGTTGGCAAAAATTTGGACTCAATGTCATTTTCTGTCATGATCTCTTCATGGCAAAGGCAGAAAAAAAGCTTTCAGTCCTTGAACACGGTCAGATTGTTGTAACTCTCGCAATGCATCATTGCTGCTGAGGTTGGACGCGGTAAAGCAGTCATCTGAAACCTCTTCAAAGATCCTGACGGTCATGGAAAAGAAAGTCAAGTGGTAGACCCAATAAAATATCACATGCCCTGAGCCGGAGGATCTGATTGGTGTGGAATTTGCACTTTTCTCTGATGAGGAAAAAATGTGACCTTGGTGGTCCTGATGGCTCCCAATGGAGATCCCACCTGAGGAGGGGGCTCCATCAAAATCTGGGGGACTTTGTCCTTCAATGGAGCTTCAGGTTGTGCAGGGGTATCAAGTTGAGATGGCTACATATGTGGAGATGTTGCGGACGTTCATGACTGAAGGCCCTCATCTGTGTGGAGGACTTCTTCCAGAGGAATAACTTCACTCTTTTGGACCATCCCGTGTGTTCCCCTGATCTAAATCCAATTGAGAACATTTGGGGATGGATGCTAAGGAAAGTTTACAAAAATCATTTCCAGTCAGTGGATACCCTCCATGAAGCCATCTTCACCACCTGGAGCACCTCCTGGAAACAGTGGCAGCAAGCATGCCCATATGGTGATGAATAATAACGGTGCAGCTACTCATTACCGAGTCCTTTTTCGGAACATTTGATTCCGATTTTAGGGGGTGTTCAGGTCATTTTGGGCTGTGATCTTAAACTTTTGATGAGCTGATGAACAGCCTATTTTGATTTAACGGTTGTTTGCAATACATTTCTTACTTACTTTACTTTTACTTAAGCTTACTTTGCACTGAACAGGAAGTCAGTTGTAATTCTGTGCCACTAGATAGCAGTTATGTTGCTGTCCTGCTTAGCAATAATGATGTATTGTTACACTCCTATGACTTGGCGACAACCAGCAGAGGGCGCAATACACTTTGGACTAATTTGCTGCCAAAATGGGCATTTGGACAAATAAAAAAAGAACAATGTCATGTCATGAATGAATACTATGAATACTTGCTAATACCGGCGACTTGTTTGTCTGCTGCTGGTGAAAGAAGCACTCTGCCTTTGTCATTTTTTCTTTTAGATGGACAATCGTGTTGGATGCAGAAGGCGTCACACAGTCAGCATCGCCTGACGCACTGGAAGGTGAGCAAAGTCTGGCAGCAATATGAAGCTAAACTGTCCTTCAAATGGATGTTTGCAGTACTACATGAAAGCATCCGTACACACATGCAAACTGAAAAGAGCTTCCTGGGGTCAGTTTCCGCACTGCACAGGAGCTCATTTCAACAGTCATGCTAAAATATTAACCAATCCCGTACGGTCGCAAAGTGTCAGGTGACAATTAAGTAAAGGCACAGGAGGCCGCCGCAGGAGGCGGCACTTTCCACTATGTATAGTATGTCATGCTAAACATCAGCAAACACTATATGAAGAGTTACGCTGAACAGCCAGATAAATGCTCGTCACGCTTGGTAATATATACCAAACTACAACATTTAAACAACATAAAAGGTAACATTGATGAACAAAAAATAAACATATTGGCTGCTAAGCAAGAGGAGACACCGCACCTTGCCCGGATGTGGGATACCGGGGCCTAACCCTGGAGTCAGGTCCCGCGGGGGAGGAGGGGGATCAATACAGGTTTAAAAAACGATTTGAAAGTTTTCCCGTAATGCATTGCATCTGAGCAAAGCATTCATTTAAGCTATTTTAAACTCATATTGGTACTTGTTTGTATATTTCTCAGTTATAGCTTTTGAGTGTTAAGTTGTTGTGTGATGAGACTAGTGTTCTTTGTCAGACTGTTACTGCTAAAATCGGCACCAGTACTAGTATGGAACCAAGTTTCATTACCCATCTTTGCACATGCAGTCATCTATTGGCCACGTCTGATATTTTTTTTGTCACATTTATTTAGATCACATTCAATGTAGCATGTTAATAATAATAGTACTTGTCAAGATGGGCTGAAAATGGCAAGCGTTTTGCCAGTTTTTATGATGAAATGAGAGTTGGGTATGTTAGTACTAGGGTGTGTTCACACTTGTGATCTGGTTCCAAAGCAGAAAACTTTGATGCTGGACTTATCAGTCATCTGTTAGGTTACACTGGCTTGTTGTATTTAGAAGTCTTTTGTGGGGAAATGATTTAAACGCACCACGGTCTCTTGTGGTCAGGTGATGCTGTGGCTCATGGCAGCGTTGCTGGCGCTGGTGGAGGACGTGTTGTCAGAGGAGGACAGTCCAGAGACCCATCTGGACCTGCAGCGTGTCCTCAGGCATCCCTCCTGGCCTCCTGCACACAACCCTGAAGAGGATGTTGACCCTCTCTGGCCAGAAGTCTTAGGTAGGCTTCCAGCTTCTCTCCTTCTCTCCTTAGTACACGTGTACTTGTGCACACGTGTGTTGTCAACGGTGCCCTGAGGGTCCCTCCATCCTGATGCTAAGCTAACAGCTACAATGTGCTGCATGAAAGTAGTATCTTGTCACTGCTGAGTGACAAATATAGTCTGTGGAAGTCGGCCCGGACACTTTCAAGGCCGAGCGTGGCCTTGGTCACTGGAGCCAGGGTAAAAATAATTAATCCTGTCACGCCATCCATCCAGAGAGCTGATTGACTCGTTTGCTAGGAAATATGGTCAAACCTCGTTTTTGACAATAAAATCAAATAAAATTATTTCACATGTAAAATAAAAAATATTTTCTATTAAATGTATTTTTTGTTAATATTTTTGGGCGTCTGAACAGATTCATTGGATTTACATGAAGAACGAATTAATAACGAAAACCGAGTACCACTGTAGAAGCACTAGTCCTCCTCAATGGCCTATGATGAAGCAGTTTAATAACAAGCATAAAATGTAGGACATTATAAATAAATACTCCTGTTCATTAACATAACAAACTTACCATTAAAGCACTACATACGTGTGCTATTGATGATGATAATGACATGCAATACAACAGCTACTGTACATACGACTTATATAATGTATCATGTCAATCATGGGTCACATTAGGGCTGCACAAAAAAAAGTCGCAAAAAATTGTCAGAGCCCTCGATAACATGGCTATGTGAGACAAACGTAAAAAAAACAAAATAATTTCAATTGGAATTTCTCGTAATGTTTGTTGTTGTACAGTCACAGTTATTTGAAAGTTCTGCCGTTGAACCGTAACGTGAAATATTTGTGTGTAACTACAGTCACTGCTGTGTTGTGTGCATGTGTGTGTGTGTGTGTGCGTGTGTGTGTGTGGCGTGTCTCAACGTGGCTGAATTACCCGAGTGAGGAGTTCTTTGCCCGGGGAACATTTCTATGCATTTCTCCCTCATGATTACAAGTGTTCCTGTGGTAAACACGGAGGCATGAACTGACAAGCACCTCGGCCAGCGTTCTGCAATTGTAATTATCGTTCCCGTGGGGAACGCCGCACGACTTGAAGAGAAAGTGCAGGGCAGAGTCAGTCGTAGGTCCGGAAGCTGAAGTCTGTCAACAAGATGATGCGGTCCAATAATAAACAAATTGTTAAATGAATCGCTCTTAACCTTTTCAACCCCGAGTACCCTCCTGCCGGGGGCAAAGGGACTCTTGCTATATGTTATATTAATAAGAATGGATAATCATCATCACTATACCCAAGTTATACACATTATACTCTATTTTCCGGCCTATAAGCTTGTCCTAGAGTGCTACTCCTGTAGCACTGAAAATTACAATGAAAACATCAACGAAGAAGGAATGTCTGTTCTTGGTCTCTGATTTTATAAAATAAATTTCCCCCCTAAAATCCGACTTATAGACCAGTGCGACTTATGTTTGTTTTTCTTCTTCATTGTACATTTTGGGCAGGAGCGACTTATACTAGGGGCGACTTCTAGTCCGGAAAATATGGTACAAATATACACGTCTTGCCATGTTGTCAGAACACTGAGTGAGTCTAATTGTACTATTCAGAAAACATCCTTCCATGTTACCATGCAATTAGTAAGCTAACAAAATGGCAGCTGGCAGCTACATGGCACGTCTACAATGTCAACACAAATCACATTTTTATCGTTTTATGCACATAAAACAATTATAAATGAGATGAACATTTAAGGTTACGTTTATCTTCACAGTGTGAAGATAAGGTGTTCCCAAGACACCATGTGGCAGCCAAATCAACCCCCGCCATTTTCTTTTTTTTTGCCATGAGTTATTTCTTGAATTCATGAGTGTTTCTCACCTTCTTTATCAAAATGCTGGCACTTGCAATGTTATTTGTTGATTTGAGAAACAGTAATGAACTGAAGAATGAACTTGGCAAAAACAGGAAAGCGGTGGTGGTTGATCTCGCTGCCACACTGTCTTTGGGAACAGCCATCAAGAATCAGGTCTTCAATGAAGGTAAAAGTAACCAGAAATGTTCATTTATCCTTTTCATCAATCATTTGTATGTATTTTGAATTGTTTTCTACATGTCAAACTATAATTGTAAAACTATAAATACATGTTTTATGTTCATATTTTTGGCTTTCCGACATGAACTTGCTATACAACTAATTCTGTCTTCATTTTCCTGTCTTTGGAAGAAGAATAGCCTCTGGCATTGGCGAAGGAAAAGAAATGAAACATAATCCATGCAGTGATGAGGTATTTAGGAAAGCATTACCTGAAATCAATAAGTAGGTCAGGATACGACTTGTCTTTATGGCTTGTGTTGTAGTGGCACCTCAAGTTGAAGTCTTTCATTGTCAGTAATGTCAATAAATAAGTACACAGTTTCCCATCCTGCCTTAAAAAAAAAATAATTCTACCAACTTACCATGCTCATCTTGTCTTTATAAAGCAACATCTCAGCGTCTCATACCAGGCGCCCCTGCTGGTGAGAGACAGTAATTACAATCATTTTCAGCTTTTATTTTTGAACATTTTTCTAATCGAATTGAGCCACCAGTTGCCCATGCCCGCCATACTTTGCTGTGTGCATGCCATCCATCAAAGAACGTGTGTTGTATGTTCTAGAAGAATGGACGCTGCTGCAGGAAGAGGATGTCCCGCATCAGAGCAGGTGGCGGCGTTCACATCATGACACAGACGTGAGCAGAGCTTCCAGGAGGAAGCGTAAGAGGACCAAGAGCAGCGGCGACTGCCGCGTGGAGAAGAGGCAAATGCGAGTGCGCGACCTCGGCCTGGGCTACGACTCGGACGAGATCATCCTCTTCAAGTACTGTGTGGGCTCGTGTCACGGCGCCCGCAGGAACTACGACCTGGCACTCAGGGCCCTGGTGGCCCAGGGGAGCGTCTCGGGGCGCAAGGTCAGCAGCCAACCGTGCTGTCGACCCACACGCTACGAGACCGTGTCCTTCATGGATGCCCACACCATGTGGCAGACCATCAAGTGGCTCTCTGCGGCCAACTGCAGCTGTGTGGGCTGACGAGGCAGTAGACGCTTCTACAGTGTTGTGTTTGGTGACGGTGTCCATGGAAGGAATGTTTTAATTAGGAGCGACTTCCTACAGTGAGTGAGCTGAGGATGGAACCAGCAACCTTTACCACCCGAGAGAGCAGAGTGCGGGACTCACAAAGGCTGCTTCAAGAGTTGCACGCTGAGGTACACTTGAGCTCCTCTCGGAAGCTGGCGAGGGTTTCCTTGTTGCTCCTGGAGGGGGGCCAGATACCTCCATAAAGCAGCCATGGCACCATGAGGATTGTCTGCTGCCAGCCTGGATTTAGAACAGCTTGCTTGAACTGAAAGATCCTCAGACAAGGGGACATCCTAAGCAGGTCTTCAGCCAATATTTCTTTGAAGGATGCCCCCCCCCCCCACACACACACTTTATTGCTGAGGTTGTGATGCTTTCACATGTTTGGTTGGCATGGCAACCATGGATGCTTCACACCCACCTTATCTGGAACTTTACCGGCCTGCATGTTTGCTCCACAGACATTACGTCCAAGTTAGCCTTCTGACTTCACACAGCATGGACAAAAGTATTGGGACAGCTAGAGGTCACTGATGTACTTGTTCTCCAGTTCTTCCACAGCAAACTCCACACATGCCTTTAGGGACCTTGCTTTGTGCACTGGGAACAGGAAAGGGCCTTCCCCTGCAGAACAGCCTGAGCCAGCCAAAAGGACCGTGGCGCTCAAGGTTGTTCGACCGCATTCCCGACCAAATGCTTTGGCATGCAAACACATTTCCTTCCGTGTGGATTTAGGATGGTCTTCGTAAGACCAAATGTTGCTCTCATCATGTGACACAAGTCTACCTTGCTTCCGGGGCAGCTCCACAACACAGTGTGGCTTCAATACACACAAACACACACCATGATGACCTCCATGTATGTAAAGTACATGCCACAGTAGCTGCATCGTCCTTGTTTACATCTCTGTCAACAGCGTGTTGTGGGATGCCATTACAAATATAGATGTGAGCCAAGCGTCGTTCACAGTGACGGCTTTTCAACACGTACTTTAATTTTAGATGCACAGAGACATGATACCATTAACAAGCATTTCGTCTTTTCAAACAAAGCATTCTTTGACTGTGTTTAAGTCTTGTTTGATCCAAACATGACTTGGACTTGTGATAATATATCCAGTATATAGATGCATGAATGGTTATCATGTATGTATTCTTGGTAAGAGTAAGAACATGTATGTTTAATATCAGGCTATGAATATTCGAGTGTATGTCTTAGTGGTGGTCACATAACGCCACAAGAATAGGTTTTTACCTTGTTACTATTACTTTTTTTGTGACTGGAAAAGCTCACAGAAAAAGTTTGACTTAGTAAAGTTACAAAACCTCAGGAATATTATCTGAATGTCACATTTTAGTTTGTTTCACAATGTTCTCCTTTTTCTATTTTTGCCTCCATTAAAGTGAATTGCATTTCTCGCATAACACTACAATCCTATTAAACACCAAAACAGTTTACGTTAAGTAACATTTAAGGAAACATAGCCATCATCCAAAAGGTGAAAATTTGTGTTTAAGGTGGCTGTAAACATTGATTCATCAGCACCATTTTCTCCTCCTTTCATAAAAAGTCTTAAAGGGAAGGTGACATGTAAAGTGCTGCTTTGAGATGCTCTGCATCATGTTGCCTTACTGTACATAGATATAAGATATTTATTGTTTAAATTATTCTATTTATTCTTCATTCTCATTAAACATCATCTGAGGATATTTATGAGTAATAAAGATCACTTTTATAAAATGCAGAACAAGGCCAAAGTCAGTTTTTCTTCTCACATTGACAGTCATTTCCTAAAATCCTTATGTGAATTGTTATCTTAATGGACTGTGATGCTCGCTTTAATGATCATGTGTAGACATGCATAAAGTTGTAGTTTATGGACTGTTAAGTTGACACAGGAATGCAATTAGTGGTGAGGCAGTCACTCACATTGGTAAAGGAATAATAAAAGGGAGGGAGTAAGTAAGTAAGTGAGTAATCTGTGTTAGATGATGATTATGAGTTAGATGTTTAATCTGCAAATATTATTGTCATGGACAGAGTTATTTCATCTATGATGCATTCTAACCACTGTTTTTGTACACAGTAAAATATTGTACAATTGTTATGGCCTTCGTGTTTGTATTTCTACAATGTGTCTGAATTGAGACACGGCCATCCTGTTTCTTTTTTGTAGTAATTAAAAACACTATTCAACATATGTCTCTTCCATGCGCTCAATTACTCTTTTCTTTGTCCTTAATATCACACAGTAAATGTAAAGGACAATATCGCCATCTAGGGGACAGTCTAGCTAAAAACCAAGCAGCTTTGCCTGATGTCTCATTTAAAAATGCAAACAGGTTAAGAATGAGACTGTCAACAATTCTAAAAGTCATTGTAATATATATATATATAATATATATATATATATATACATATTTATATTAACAGTAGATTAACTGATACTGATTAACAGTAGAAAGTGCTTAGTTTGTTTCTACTTCCTGGTTCACTGACGTCAAACGTTACGATTGGGCGAACGGTTCCATTTCGATATAAAGGAGGGGAAGGTTCTTGGCTATACCATTCATACCACCACAAATATAACAAATAAATAGAATATGTATTGAAGGTCGCGTTTAAAATGAAGCTGATATATACATAATGAAAACGTGTCAGATATGTTGTTTCACCGGAATCTGG